>NC_133395.1:6625119-6932487 GCF_047511655.1 Castor canadensis
CGTGTGGTACCCATGACTGGTTTGAAGGGAGGAGGGACAAAGTAGACTTGAAGAGGCCTGGGTGATAAAATCTTTCAATGCTTGCAGCACTTTTCAATTCAAATGTCAGGTCAAGTTGTAATAACCAAGCTCATTGCAGCTGCCCGCACTGTTCAGTTCTAACACAAAGGAGAACATTCATCATGTCTCTCCATTTATGAGTGCACGTTTTCAAATAAAACCAAAAGATATTTCGAACTGTGCCTAGACTCCTTCATGCCTAAACTAATCTAAAAAAAACCATCAATACTTTGAAAATTCACCTTACTAAGCAAATGGCATGATTATTGCCCATTAAATGTGTATCTTCAGTTCTGTTGGATCTTTCAAAACTGTGTTTTTTACTTGAAAGCAACAGGTTAAATTTAACTAATACAAGGCTCTACAGAACTCCTGACAGATCTCTTTTACTTAATTGTCCCCAAATCTAAAATTGTATAATTATGAAATTTTATGATAGTGGGTAAATAACAAAAGCCTATATGACTTTAACAATTATACTTTTCTGATGACTTTTATTCATACTTAATGCCTAATTTAAACTATGTGGCAATCTTACCAAGTAATTAATGCTGGTAGTTGATTTAAATAAATTGTTTAGGTCTTCATGAATGATTTAGAGGGAGAAAAATCCTATAACTTCATGTTACTTCATTGTGTTATTTCCAATAAAAGTTTAGCAGTCTCTAAAATTGAACTTTGTACTGAGAGAAATTTCAAAATATCACCTATATTTGGATTTCTGCTCAGCATGTGAGGATGTATCATTACCATAACTTAAAATTAGATTTAAGAAATCTTCTTGCATAAAAAACCTGAAATGTTTGATATTTTTTCTTTTTTCAGTGGAGAAGGATATTCCTTTGGTACCATTTTGTTAAACTTTTTGACTTACTGGTTTATATCCTGTCTTTGTTTCTGATTTTAAATAAATTTCAGAATGTATATATTTGAACATATCAATGGACAGTATTACAAAATTTTAACATCTGTAAAATAGAATCAACCCCTATCTGGGAAAATATAATTAATGGAGATGTTACTAAGCTGCTTACTCACAGAATGAACATTTGTTCCCTGATATAACATATCTATCCCAGGTCTACGCCTGCCCTAGACTATTCATTGGTTTCAAGATTCCCTCTCACATATAGCTCACAGCCCTGTGCAGAAGAATGATATTAATGAAATACATTAACAGATGGACAATTTATTCAAATTTACCTGGCTGCTTTAAAGCAAAGAGGTATTGGTCAACTACACTGGGTAGGGTATTTAAAGAATTGTTAGTGTAGCTGAAAGAATTCTGCAGGAAATGGAGATAGCTCTGTGAGCATGGAGCATGGCATGGGACATGCCTATGAAAGGCAAAGCCTAGAAAGGCCTTGAAACAAGAAGCAGAGTAACCTGCCCAAGCTATGAGAAGGTGTTTGTCACTGAGTAGAAAGCCAAGGATCTCAGTGTGAAATAAGGCTACCAGCCAGGGCCTCCATTGTGCAAGCAGTTTGGAATTTATGCAGAAAGGATGGAGAAGCCATTAGAGGGGTTCCCTGCAGAGTGGTCCTGACAAGATTAAGATTTGTCATTGGGAATCTCAGGATGCAGCCTAGAGGGATGAGTGGATGGGCTCAGAGGAGGTGAGGGGGAACAAGGTCAGAGACCTTTTCAGTAGTCTATGGGACAGATGATGGGGTCATGAATGGGCGTGGGGGTAGCACAACCCTATCTGTTGGTATGTTTTTTACATGAAGACAAGTATTTCAAAGCAGGAATGCTATTCCAAATGTTTCACAATTGGAACAGGGATGGACCCACACCAACCAATAGTATGAGAGACTGACCAACTGGAACACATTTTAGCATATGTGGACTGAATATCAACTCTGCATGGTAATATGATTTTAAAATCCTCTTTCAATTCTATATAAACCAGGTAAAAATGTTTATGCTTTGGTTTTCAGATGGTTAGAGTTTTAGGAGCTTATGGTACACTATAGTTTGATGGAATCTATTTTAATGGCAGTGTTCTTTTCCCACATAAAAATGTCAAATGATATTTTCTTTATTAATAAGCAGAACCATGTTAGGATTTCCAGGAAGTTGACATGTATACAGAAAGAATACTACAACCAAAGTCAAAAATACTGTCTGTTTTGGCAAGTCAAAATCATCTCATATAATATCTTGAAAGCCCACTGTCTTCCAATTACAGCTCTTTAATGAGTTCTCATAACTCAGTGATAGCTGTAAGATAACTGACCAACATTCATGAACAGATCAATAACCACTAAAAGAAAATAAATAGTGTGTGCAAATAAGTACTTACCACTCTTGTTTCAGGGAAAACATACCTCACTAAAAAGTCTTTCAACCTGATATTTTCTATATTTTTAATAAGCTCCAATTTTACTCAAATCAATGACTTTCTAATTGATGTGTATAATGGTATACTCTCTCTTTGTGTTCAGATGGGATCAGTGCATATTTTAGAAAGCAAATGTATGCCACTTAACTTCATTATTCTTTTCTGTTTTCCCTTCTATTTAAATGAAAAGTATATTACACATGAGCCTTTGGGATAATACAATTGGAGAGCTGAGTCCCAAGTCTCAGGATTCAGGGGATAAACATGGAAGATAGATACACTTCCGTGTCCTCCATAGAAACTCACATATGTACATAGTACAATGTAGTATTTCAAATGACTAAAGAGAAACAACACATTATTTGTTGATCATCAAGATTGTCTGTTCAATCTTTTGAAAGAGTTTTCTTGGTCTTTAAAAAGTTTCTTGGTCTAGGGCTGATGGTGTCTCTCAAGGGATAGATCACCTACCTGCCTACCAAACCTGAAGCCCAGAGTTCAAACCTCAGTATTGCCAAAAACAAAATTAAAAACCAAACAAGAACAACAACATGTTTTTCGATCTTAGGTCTGAGGATTCTCAATGGTAGTATGTGTGAAGTCCTGAGTATAAACCCTAGCATTAAAAAAAAATCTGGTTTTGACAGATCCACCTGCTGGGATGGCCAACTTGCATGAGCATGTTGGTGTCCTGATATACACAGGACTCCCCCACCGTGAAGAGCACAACCACTCCTCTCAATGCCATTTCCTGTTTCTTGAATGTTGCTGACTAAAGAAAACATTGAAGAGATTTGGGTCTGAGCTAGAAAAGAAGTTGTGATAGAGTGATGGCTTGTATATGTTTGTCTTATCTGGAATGTATGCTGAAATTTCACCCCCATTATGAGTAATTAGGGTGAAGGACAAGGGGATTTGTAAGAGGTGATTAGGACTCTGTGCTCATGAATGGATTATTTCCCTTATGCAACTGGACTAATGGATTAATGGGTTGTTTCAGTGGGTCTGGAATAAAAGCCAGTGTGATGAGGTCTCCCATATGTTCCCTGTTTCTTCTCATGTGATACCTGGTGCTGCCTCTGGGCTCTGCCAACAAGGTTACCACCAAATGTGGCCCCTTAATCTTATAGCAGAGATTTAAGGTGAAATAACATTTTTTTAAATTTATAGTGAATTAAGTCTGTGGCATTGTATTATCGGAAACAGAAAATGGACCAAAAGAGATGGTTGAGATTCAGGAAGGGATCACCTGGACTTCAAAATGGTGAAGTCACCAGTAATGGATGATTAAGTGTACCAAGAAAGTTGCAGAGAAAGCCAGATGCATGAGATGATAAAACTCATGACATACATAACGGTCATGGCAAGATTTTGACAGTGGGTTAAAAATAGAAAAAGAAAAGAAAAGCAACGTATGTTAGTGTCTACAATTTATATTAGTATCAACGTACATTCCCATAGGTCTCTCTATAGCTATTTATTTTTACCTATGTATCTATTTTATTTGTTCCAAACATAGAGGTGACATTTGGGAGGATGCCTCTCATATCTATTCTGGTGAAATGTGAAAGTGTGAAGAGGTTGTGATTATAGACATTTATCATTCAATCAAATAGCAAGTACTGTCAAGATACTCTATTCAATCAGATATTATAAGGGATATGTGATTGCTATAGATTATTCTGCTATCCTAAGACACAGGCTATGGATATTCAGGTTAGGATTTTGGAGTTTAGCAGGGCACAGCAAATTGCCTGCTGAATTCACTGACATGTTTGGAAGAGACTGACATGCAATGGTGAAAATGTATCATCATTTACAACTGCCTTGATTGGGTCTGATGAAGTTGCAGTAGAAAGGAATACGACTGCCATTCTGGGACTGAGTTTTGCTGAATCACTGGGCATATAAGTTTTGAGGGATACATGTTGTGAATTTAGAAAATAAAGAAAATGAGTATTTATAACTGATAATTTTCATGGCATATTTATTAATATCAAAACAATTTTCGATAGTCCATCTACAGAACTATCTCTAAATAAGTTGGTATCTATTTATTTCCCATATTGGTAATGAGCCACAAGGCAATGTGCTTTGAGCTGCAATAATGCCAGTTAAATAGCTACCAAAGAATTCATTGTTTAATAGCTTTTACTGCACTGATTTCTAACAGATCTGCTTTAAACTCTGTATCAACAGATTTAAGTACTTGTTCACAGTAGCAACGCTCTATGTCATAGCTCCACTATAAATGTACACATGGACCTTCTAGAAGACCCTAGGCAAATAACAGGGCACAGGGGTCTTCAGTGAACTGAGAGTTGCCCTCTCTGCTTACATGACTGTTGCTACTTGGTTTCAAATAAGTGCTGTCCTATTTAAACATTTTGTAGAGTATTGCATACAATTTCTGACATTGTAAAATCAGTGAAAATTCTGATATTTTATAATGCTAAACTGCTAGACAAAGCAACTATGCAACTAGAAATGGTCATAGGCCCCATCTTGAATCCTTGACTATGCCACCATTAAAAAAATTATTCCATGCAGAGTCTTGTAACTTTGTCTTGTTCAATGGTCTAGGGGAAACACACCTGAACACTGCTCTGGAATTGTCTTTCTTTCAGAATGACTCAATTTTGATATTTAAGAATGTGAGTTTGAAGTAGAAACATACACAATGGATTACATACCCTATTGTCAAAGGTAGTCATCAAATGATAATTTACCAAGCTCGTTAATGTGACGTTTATACTAAATATAAACAAAAGAACGATTTTAGTTGTCTTTTGCTTTCTTATTTTAGTTCATAACCCTTCTCATTCTTTTGGCCTACATGAGGGCTGCCACCTTGTCATGTTTCCCAGTTCAGGTAGAATAGAAAAGGGAAGAACACCCAGATGACCTCCAATGTCTTGTGAAAAAAGTCAGCATTTCAGAGTCTACCATAAAATAGGGGCTGGGGTTGTAGGTCAGTAATAGAGGGCTTGTCTGGCATGTGCAAGACCCTGGGTTCAATTCCCCAAACCAAAATAAATAAATAAATAAAACTAAATGATAGATAACATAACAACAAAACTCTAGGCTCATTTCCTGTATAAGAAAACTACTGCTTTTGTTTGCTTAAGACATTTACTAAATGATTTCCATTGGCCTTTTTTCAGCTTCTTGATGTTTGAGAAGGGAGAATCAGCAGTGGTCCTTGCAAAGGCTACATAACAGACAGTGAATAGGATCTCTTTAATCAATGCAATGTCCTTGTGTGAAATAAATTCATCCATCAAAATGGAGAGGGAATCAGGTGTCTATTTTGAGTTTTTCCTTTCTTCTCTGTCACTTTCTTTTTACCAAAAGAGCTCAACATTTGCATGAATCATTTCTAGGCTGCTCAGTTTGCTTATGTAATTGAATTTGGAGATTATATTAAAAACATTGTCCAAAAAGGTTTGGCCACATTCTATGAAATTTACTTGAAGGCAAACATCTCCTTTCTTGTATTCTTTGTTATTTATCTATTTTACCAAATTATCTGCAAGTAGTACTGAAATACATCTTTAGAAACTTACTTTGGAAGTTGGTTTTCTTTTGAAGGACAGTTATTAGGATAAACTTTTATATTTTCTTTCTTCTTTTTTATATAAAGCAATGTCATCACTTTTTCCTTAGTATTATATTTCTCTGCAATAATTGATATGTTACATTAAAGGAACACAAAATGGTCTTAATTATGCTATAATGATCAAGGCAGAGTGTTTTGTAGGAACTAATGGTTGCCTAAGAGGAGGTGATGGCTTGAGGTCCAGCTGGTTATTAAGTTGCAGGAAATACTGTGGGCCAAGATTTGTATTATTTCTCTTAGATGAAAATGAACCAAAAAAAAAAAAAAAGGTGAAATAGATTTTTTCCCACTAATGGGTAAAATGGCCTCATTTTTGGATTCAGAAGACAGATCAGTATGAAGAATGTGTTCCATAATAGCTAGATCAAAATTTTCAGTGGTCTCTGGTTTTGTCCTTAATATAGTATAGCATAAATAATATTCTATTATGGACCTGAAATTTTGATACTACTAAGATTATAATGCAGCTTTTGAGTTTTTGTCTAGTTTTAAATCGCCATAGAATATTATGTGCAATATTTACTTGGAAAAAAAATTAAATTATACATATATACTATATTTGCTTTAAATATTAAAAAAATAGCTATTTAAAAAATATTCAATAGTACTACTATACTCTAATAACAATAAAAACATCACAGGCTTTATTTTCCTTTGTTTCTAATATTCTTTTAGATAAAACATTGGAGAAAGAGATGTAGCTTAAAAGATGCCTCCGATTTGTGTTCTGTCAGGACGCAAGGCATGAGTAGAGATGGATCACTTAAGATTCTTAACTGAAAATCTTTCCTGGGAAAGTAAGTACCAGAGCTGCTCCTATTTCTGTGATTTGTAGTACAGATAATATAAGAACACAGGGTTTCATAAATATTAATCCTATAAAATGGAGTTGTTAGTATAGTCACTTGTTCAAATTAACCAATAAAATGAAATATTTTCCACATTTTGCTTTATTTGGGGAGGATATATCAAAGGGAATAATAGCCAGTTGTAAAGGCTCCTAACTGGCCAAAGCTGAAATAATTCAAGAATAAAATTAATGTAGAAGTGTTGGATTGTAAACTAAAATACAAAATAAATATTTTTGAATTCATACTGATATAAATAAAAGATAGAATCCGTAAGCAAATGGGGAGAATTTATTCTCATACAGAAGAATGTCAAAGATTTTCTGTAAATCCTCCATCCTCAAGGAGGTGGTATGTAATTCCCTGTTCTTTCAGTGTGGGTTTCACATAGTGCCTTCCTACCAAAGGTTTAGTTTAGAACCAGAGGTGTGTGTGAAAGTTCAATAAAACAATGAAACCAAGATGAAGCAGACATGATCAGCAAAACAAATCTTGACAAATTCATCAGCAATGCTTGCAATCTTGTTATAGTCAATGTAGAACTACAGGAAACTGTACTAAACTTTACGACGAGTGTAGGTTCCTTCTCAATTGAGCCACGTTCAAAAGCCATGTGCCTTGGGGAAACATTTCTCTGCCATTATAAAAACGCCTAAAATAGTACATAAAATCATGTGACCACAAACTTCAGTGTGTTACATTGCCAAGAAAATATGCTGGCAGGTGCATAACAGACCTTGCCGAGGATTTAGAGGAAAAATTATTAAAACAAACTGCACAGTGTGAAATGTTTGCTACACATGTGAATCTTTTTTAATTTGTAATTTTTGTAATTTTCCTGAGGGAGGATCATATCTCTTTTGTGTTCAGCTTTCTCTGTTGCACATGGGAGAAACTCTACCAGACAGTAGTGCTCATTTGATTTTTGTTGACTATATTTAATGAACGTTATATTATCAGCCACTTGCCAAAAATGATTTTACTAATAAATATAGCTCCTCTATTTTGCTGGTTGCAAAAGGAAATACATACTAGAAGAAATATTTTTCAACTGTAAATAACTTGCTTAGTAACAATATTTCTAAGCAAGTGGGGATCCTTGAAGGAGCCACACTTCATCTTGAAGACAAGAGTCAGTGGATATTGTTGAGGCTCTTAAGAGTAAGGCACCAGCTTGTTGAGTCCAAACCCTGGTTCTCATCTATAAAACAGAAATAATGGAACTGAGCTCAGACTGGACTTATGAAGACTAAGTCAGGTAGTAAATGCTAAGTATTAAGTATTTATTTGCCTCAAATTATAAAATCATATAAAGGCAAGCTATGATTAATTTTCGTATTTACTATTTAAAAGTTCCATGATACAGTTGTAGACAGCACATGACACACAGATGTCATTTATTTCTTGTAGTGTGAGCTCTCCCAGCAGCAGAACAGGGCACACAACCCACTATTTGAAATCAACATTGCGGTTATTAATTCAAGACCTATAAAATAATCACTATATATAGAAACATGCTGGAAATTATAAAAAATGAAAAATGCAATGGGTTGTGAACCCTTTTGTTAAAAAATAAAAATGCAACCTCTCCAAATCAGTGTATAAGTATAGATAATTAAACTCTGAAAAGATGAAAATTTGCTAATAACAAAATTGATAATTATGCTTAAACATTTGTCAAGAAAAATAAAAAAATCAGCATGATGATTTTTCTTTTTTTTTCTGCTGTGCTGGGAATCAAACCTAGGGCCTTGAGCATGCTATAGGTAATCATTCTACCCTTAGTCACATAACCAGCCATTGCTAATTGTAATTAGTGACTTAATTTTGAGTTTGACAGTCTTTAAAACCAAACGTTAAGTCCATCTTAGAACCTTATATCAGGGTATTAAGGTAAGGTTTTCCTCAAACAAGGAAACAAATTTCATCTTCTGTAACTTTATTGAAGATATTCATGCTTTATCTTTTGTTACAATAAGAAAAGTATTTTAAGTTGTCCTCTTAAAAGTGTAATTCAATTAATAGTTAATTCTTTATTTAGCTCAACATTTACATTTTGCTTGAGGTATATTTCATGATATATATATATGTACATATATGTACATATATATATACTATTAGTATTGTCAATATGTACTTAATTTCTTAATGACATGTACAAAAAGTTGGAGCTGTGTTGATATTCTCTTATTAGACTGATAGAAGGAATAAAATGCATTAATTTTCTTGGATGAGATTTAAATAACAAAAATTAAATCTTATGTACTATTAAATACAGCACTACTTTTACTGGGCATCCTGTCTGTATGCCTGGTATAGAGGTAAAAGTTTTCAGATATGTATCCTCAACCTTCAACTTGCTCACCTTCTCCTGGTAGGAACTAATCTATTCTACTCAGGAAGAAATGCTGTGTTCCCTCTTTCTAGGGTTTTTATTTAATCAATACCAAGGCCTTAGCTTGTCTTATCAGTTTCCCTATTCTATAAGATTTCTTCTTTATATAAAATAATTAGAAGAGGAACAAATACATCAAAGTCAGAGTTTTGCTGCTATACAAAAACCTTATTGACCTTTTCTTTCTCACCAAAAAAAAAATGTATCTCTTTCATTCATTTCAGTACTTTTTCTTTTCTATCACCCATTCAAATTTTGTCAGAGGGATTTCAAAAGCTTGTGATGTATGCTTATTTTCCTAAAAAATCAGAGCTGCTATTAACAGATTGGTGTAGCAGTTAAAGCAATTGGAAGGATTCCACCCTCATATTCATTAACACATATTTATGAATTGCCTGCCATGGACAAGAGCAGATGGGAAACAAGCTAAGAAGAGCTAGTTAGATTTCATGCTTTTAATGACTTCATTCCAGCATAGTACAAAAATAAGTATGTCAATTATTACGACACCAGGTAGCATATTAAACAACGTAAATGCCATTGTTCCATATTCCAATATTTAGAATGATCAATTCTGTCTTAATTCAGCTATGGTAAATTTGTAGGAGGGGTTGGAATTTGAATACTTTAAAATACAGTCTAGAGCTCAACAGTTGAAGGCTCAGTCAAGGGGGCAGAATCAGTGTATATAGAAATGCAGACTTTCTAAACATAGCAATAAGAGCTTTCTATTTTTCAAAAGAATGAAAATTAGTTTGAATAAATATAACAAGTTTAGAACTGGCAATCAAATCCACTTCAACACATGCACAGAGTACCTTAGCAAGGTCCTTGACCACCCAGGAGCACCCAGAGAGGTTGGTTTAAGGGAATCATCAGCACAGTCAGTCTTTATCTCCCTAAAGAAATTCTTCAAGTGAGCAATTTTGTTGGGTCCACAAAAGTATCTTCTTGAAAATGCAACCAACCAGCACTGGTTTATTTTAAGACTCATAGAAATGTTACCTTCCTTTTAGCATGAAATGGCTTAAAAACCAGATTAATTTTCCACAAATAACAGTTATAATTTCCATTGAGGAAATAGAAACTTTGATAGTGGCTGGTAAAGGAAGCTATCTGACATGTAGGAGATCACAGCAGAAAGCTGTGAGTAGTTATAGAGAAGTGTTAGGGTGCAAGCAAAAGAGGACCCCAAAAGCTAGAAGAGGAACACAGAAAAGTAGGAATGCAAGGAGCACATTTTAGCCATTTTGAATTTTACCACTTTCTGGCCCTGCATAAGTAGTCTGATAACACAAGTCAAGTGATAAAGTTTTCAGTCGAGTGCATCTTAGTTTGAGTTTCTTCCCAATCACATGACTACGTTTGATCAATTGCACAGTCTATTGAGTCAAAAACTGGCATTTACACAGGCTGCAACATCATCATTAAAGAATATTTGATTCAATGGCTGCATTAAAGATACTGCTCTCACTGGTCTTGAAGTGGTGCTATAGAACTTGTACCTTTTATGGAAGACCTAGAACACTATAGAATGAAGGATGATTCAGATTCCCTTAATGTTTACATACTCAAGGTGTAGATTGCAAGCCCTCCTTTGTTTTTTCATAGCACTCAGTTTGGGGTGTAACAGTCTCTTTCTTTATGTACTCCTTACAAGACTAAAAAGTTTGGGAGGTAAGAAAGTGATTACTCATTATCAACCTAGACAAATATTGAATGCACAAATAAATAAGTTAATTCATTCTTTATACATAATGACTAGTCTTTATTTTCTTTAGAACTATAAGTACTATTTTCTTTTACATAGGAGTTGCAGGTTATATACGAAGGAATTTTTGGTTGTTCTATTGTGTTCTTTTTCTTAAAAATATTAATACTTTGACAATAGCACCACGACTTTTTAGTGCTGAGCAAAAATAAAGTTATAAATGAATAAACATTCATATGTACTTAGCTTCCATTTTTCTTTCTTCAAATTGTTTCTGGGTTATTTTGGATTATTTTTACAGGCATAACTTTAAAAACATCATGGTCACCAAATTTATAGTTACCGCTAAAATGTCAAGAAACACAAGCTCACTTAGAGATGGTTTGGTTTGGATAAGGTTGGTGTTGACATATGTTATGTTTCCTTGAGAATTTACTCAAAATGTACGCTGTCATCAATTTACTTGAAGGGGTATGCCTTAAAAACTTACTGATTTTGTGTGGCTAGGTGGTAGAGTGGCTGTCTACCAAGTGTGAGGCCCTGAGTTCAAGCCCCAGTACCACACACACACACACACACACACACACACACAAATTTACTGAGTTTGTATCATTGTTGAATTATTATAGATGAATTTATATTATTATATCATTTTTAATTGTTCAGCAGTGATATGGTTTCTGAATTCTTTAAAGAAATTCTTATACTTTTTTGTATTATGTCATAAAATATGTCTTAACATTTTATTATTTTCACTTGCCATCTAATTAATAGGTAAGAATATATTAGAACACATACCTTAAAGAACTACACAGAGGAAAAATAGAAAAATAAAATTAAAGGTTACCTAATAATGATTAAATTGATTATTCACATACAAACTTGACAGAAGTCACACTAACAAAAGTACCATTTACTTTCAAAACAGAGACATTGGGAAGTTGTGCTCTGGTTCCAAAACTACTGCCATTATTCAAAATTTTGGGACTCATTTAGAAACACTGCCAGTGTTGACTTGAAGTCAGTAGGAAATTTCATACTTGTCTAAAGGTCCACATGTCTTCCTTTTTAATTTGTCTGAGAAAGCATTTTACCCATGAGAACTAACTCTAAATTATTTTTAATATTATTAATCATTATTATCACTATTACTAGTACTTAGTGGTATTGGGGTCTGACTGAAGTCTAGGCAGGCACTCTATCACTTGAATCACATCCTGACTGTTTTTTGCTTTTGTTATTTTTTAGATAGAGTCTCCTGTTTTTGCCTAGGAACAGCCTCAGACTGTGAGCCTCCTACCTACAACCTTCTTTGTAGCTGTGATATCAGGCATATGTACCATGATGCCAGATTATTTATGGAGAGGAAATCTTGCTAAATTTGCATTCAGGCTGATCTGTTACCCTTCCACCTACCAGGTAGTTGGGATTTCAGGCATGAGTTACCATGCCCAGCTTTCTGATTTTTGAAACAGTAAATCTTTTATGCTTGCAAGAATAGAATGTAGTTGGAATAATTTGGGCCTGGAAAATTAGATACATTTCATTTGTTAATAATTATTTTAATCCCAGTGATGTCAGCCTTTTTGTGTGGAAGACACATTGCCAAGGACTTGTGTAGGTAGTGGTTTCCAGGGATGATGTCTTGCAATAAAGATTGAAGTAAGGAAAATCATACAGCTTAGTGGAAGAGCAGTAAGTATTATTTTTT
This sequence comes from Castor canadensis, assembly GCF_047511655.1. NCBI lineage: Eukaryota > Metazoa > Chordata > Mammalia > Rodentia > Castoridae > Castor > Castor canadensis. The sequence continues at coordinate 6,637,808 of NC_133395.1, forward strand.
CATTAGTTTTCAAACAGTAGGCTAAAAGAATGAACAAAGGATAAGGGAAAGTATAGAGTACATATATAACCCATCTAATGTGAATGGATTCACACTGAATTCAATGTGAAGTGTAATGCATTCAATGTGAAATTCAATTCCAAGATTCTCTATACTGATAGTCAAAATGCATCACTAACTTCTGGTGGTTAGAATGAAGGCATTACTTGATTTTCACACAAAAACTATTTCAACACTGTTCCTCTTTAGAAACAAACAGTAAGGTGCAGATTCATAGAGAGATTGTAGTTCTTCAGTTCTTAGATGACTGATAATTCAGAAAAGCAGAGACTGCCCATACTCCTCCTAATTTGTCTTTTACCCCCTCTGTTTTATAATTTACTGAAAACAGCTTGCTACGAGTAGTTGAGATATAGTAAACATGGAAGTATTTTTAATTTATGGTTCTCAGAAAATATTTCACCACATTCTTTCAGTTCTTTCATTGTCCTCTTGAGTGAGGAACCATTGTTGAGATTTACATCCCACTGAGTATCTGGAATTCCTCCCAAGGACTTGTTATCAGCAAGCTTACTTGATGCCTATGACTAGTAATTGGAGATCACGTCCTAGCCCTCGCCATTTGGCCAAACTAAACTCAATGCTCAGACCCTATCTCCTTCCTCAGCAATGACAGAAGATAATCACATTTCTCGAAGATCAATTTTTAGAGGAAAAACTGTAAGGTAGTTTTACTGAGCCATGGAATGTCAGTATTAGACATTTTATTTAATCTGCAGTCTATTTAATACTGGGGGAAATTTTTTTCTTAAACACGTGCAGACAAATAATGCCAGTAAGACCACAGATACAGGTACCTAAAATATTAGTGATGATAGATAAAAACTTTCCGAAATAATTATAGGAAGACTATAATCTGGTTTGAAAGATTCTTTTCTTCTTAGCATTCATTTTCTGAATGTACGAAATGTTAAATATTTCATAGTTTTGTGGTGGATATAAAAGCTTCATATGGCATATTTTTCTACTGGAGGTTGGTTAGCTCAACAGTGAAGGATCAGCCAAAGCACATGTCAGCAATGTCTAGAAAAAGGAGAGCCAACAGTCAAGTGTTGAGTTAAGTGAAATAAGAAAAACAGTGGTTTTCCAACTTCAAAGAAATTTGTGAGTGACTATGACTATGACTGGCAGCATAGCCATGTGTCTTGAGATTCGATGACTGGGTAGAATTTGTGCACAAGAAGAGAAAGATGTTTCCTCACTGAACATACTTTGATTAAGCAAGATGTTCTTTCTTTGCATAGGTTTAGTTAAGATGACCTGAAGCCTTCTAGTGAAGAAACAGGCTGTCCAGTTCTACTTGTTATGGCTATGTAAGCCTTTCTTATATCTCTTGGTTAATTGGAACCATTGCCTGTTAGATCCCAATCGAGATTTTGCCCAACCTTAATTTTATCTAAGGTACCATGGACTAAAGATGTAGTGTTTTTCAAATGAATCTCAAAATTTCACTCCACTGGGATTTGTATAATAAAAATGCCATCAAGTGTGTTGATGGAAAATTAAGATGAAATAACTATGTAAGTGTTGGTACATATATAATCTCAAAAACGTCACATCATTCTTATTATCTCTCTTTCCCACAGCCTTAGGAGGCCTTGGATGCTGACATAACAACCACAATTAGAAACTTCTCTGTGGATGTTTATTGCTTAGCTTATAGTGTGTGAAATCTTGATTCTAAAGCTCTAACTCATAAAATGAGATGGTTTTACCCTCTGACATGTCAAAAAAGAGCCTGATTGCTTCTATGGCTGTGAATTATGAGCAGAAGAAGTATCTAAGGGGTAGTTTTCTTTCTCAACCTCACAATATATACATACACCACCAATGCTTGTGATTTTAACATACTCACACGTTCACACAAACTTTCAAATATAAACACACAAATGTGTAAACACACACATGAAGCTTCGTTACAACACCATTCTGTCCTACATTTATTTCCTGTTATGCTTATGATCAAGAGCTATAACTAGTCAGGGCTAATTTATTCGTTTTTTATAAGACTGAATTGAGCTAAACAGGAAGAATATTATGAGTTACTAAAATAAGCTTCTTAAAAGCTTTCAAGTTTTGATTTCCTGTATTTTAAGTATCTTTATTAAAATAGAAACATAAAGGATGCATTCATTACATATAAACAAAAATACTTATGACTTTCAAAACGAACTGTTATTTATATATATATTGTGACTCAGTTTATTTACAGGGTCAATTAGAGTAAAAAATTCTCACATATAAATAACGAAACCATTACACAGAGAAAGTAATATCCCACAAGTCACAAATAACAAATGTTTCAGAACCAAAACATTTTCCTTAACAGAAGAAATATCCCACTCTTTTCCATTCTTATCTCCTGCTAGACCACTTTATCTGTCTACATTTTTATACAGGGTTGTGTTTGACTTAAAAATCAGAAGTTTAGTACTAGAACGAATCTTTTCATGGTATTTTAGCAATTAACTGCTGAGCCAGTCTTCTATTTTTGAGTTCTCTTCTCTGACAAATCTATAAAAATCAATAGAACTTCAGCTCACTTTCAGGTGGCTTTTAACTTTCTTTGGCCTTTCACCTCTCAGTCTTATCCCCAACCTATCTGCTTTCTACTCATTGCTATGTTGGCCCACAACAGAGTCAAACTGAAAAATAAATAAATAAATAAATAAAAAGAAAGAAAAAAGATGAAAAGCAACCTGCTTCTTCTCCACATATAAATGGAGAGTGCCGATCACTCTGGTGAGGTAGATGGCGGCTCGGAGTGAGAGTAGCAAACTCTTCTTTACTCTGGGTTTTATCTGTGTCTTCAGCCAGACCTTGTGCACCCACCCACATCCTGCACTTCTCTTTCTCCTGAACCAGATAACTCGAATGCCTCCACTGTTCTACAGTTAAAATCCAGGCTAGAATGACCATAGCCACAAATCTGGCATTTCTCTGTGCTTTGGACTGAATGTCATTGCTCCCTCTCAAATTAACATGTGAAAATCCAACTGCCAATATAATGGTGTTTGGAGGTGGGAACCTTTCGGAGGTGATTAGATCAGTTAACAGCAGTAGTGACCTTTAGAAAGAAAGACCCCTGAAATTACTTCTAGTTTATGAGGTCACAACAAGAAGATAATCACCTATGAACCAGGAAAGGGACCCTCACCAGCTCTTGGAATTTCCATAATTGGGGAAATTTATTTTCTGTTATTTATAAGTCACCCATACTATGATTTCTTATAGCATCAATTGGGCTGAGACACTGCTATTCAGAAGTCAGACTCTTGGGCTGCAGATAGTTTATTGTATGTATTTTTTTAAGTTTTAAAAATGTTTACTTCTCTATTCAAGGTTTCTATTTAATTTGTTTCTATTTGATATCCTACATATGGTTTTTTAAAAATCAAAGCATTCATTTAGATTTTTAAAAAAATAATGTTCCCTACTTTCTACATTTTGACTTTCTACTTTTTTAATTGCATTAATTTGCATTTACTTTTGAACTACAAAATTGCACTCCTTTTATTATAGGTCAATATGAAAAAGAATCGTCTTAGGTACACTGTTCTCAGCAGGAATTGAAAAGCCTCTATCATTATAGGACAAGATGTGGATGATGCACTTCAGTTCATTTTAGGAAGGTTTCCTGAGGTTTTCTACTTTGTGTCATGAGATAAACAAGGCACTGAAAGCTTTCTAACAATCAGCACTGCCCACGTCTTGTCACACAGTTCTCAGTGGGGCAACAGAGGTCATAAAACAGAAAATGATACTCCTGTTTCCCAAGGGCTCCCCCCTCACCATGCTCTTTCCATTTGCCCCCTCTCCCTGAGGCCTCTGGATGTTTATGCTTGAATAAGCTTGGGGTGGTTATAACAAGGCCTGGGATGTTAGAATAGTGGGATGTATGCTAACTTCTGTCAGTCCAAAAAACGAAAAATGAAGTCATAACCCACATAAAATGTCAATAGCTCCTCTATTGAGAATCTTTGCTACTAGGTCTTCTTTTTATAAGTTCAGTTTTCTAAAAGTTTTTTATGTTTTGTTACTGGTGAAGTACTGCTTATAAAGTAAGTGCTCATTTTCAAAGACAGAGGAATTTCTCTCTTATTGCTGACAACTAATAAATGTGTTAGAAATACTTTTTTCAGACAAACTTGATAAAACATTGTAACCGGTATTTAAACTGCTTTTGCCGAAGAGCACTGACTCCTTTTTTGGACCAATAGTTTCACTAAAAGCAGAAGGAACGTTTGGTTTCCCTGCCTCTATTTTGTGTGTCTTTGCTCCAAGCCAGTCTCTCTATTCTCTCTACACCATTTTGCAATCACCTTGGGCTCCAAAAAGGACAGGACTGATCAATAACATCTTTGTGAAAAGTGACTGAAAATATGCCCAAGCAGTAGTGAGCCTCATAGGACAGACCACCCCAGAAATGAAGGCAATCTCTTGGAGCTGGAATAATTGCCATCACCCTGGAGCAGGATGGATCTTCTCATGGAAACAGATTGCTCCTCTCAAGTGATGACAAATATAACAACTTCTCGGAACCCAAGAACAAGGACTGAGATAATGATCAACCAGACCCCATGTGGCCAATTCTGACACAATGAGCAGTCACATTCCTGCTGCCATCTCCGAACACTAGACCACACCTGTAATATGCAAACTTTTTCTCTTACTGTCAATTTTTCCTTTATTTAAAATCAAAGTTTATTTCTGTACCCCAAAGATGACTGAAGATGAACTGAATTGCTCTCTTCCTTTGGCTGCATGTGCCAGGTAATAAACTCTCTTTATCTGCCCTTTACCCTATCTCTTTACTTGCAATATAGGAGCAAGTGGTTGAATCTGAATTGTGGAATCTCAGGAGTTTGAGTCTGTTGCCTAACTCAAGTTTCAACATCATAAGCATTACCATTGTTATTTCCTGCTAGGAAAATTAATGGCCCCCAAATTCAAGGACTGAGTAGTTTTGATACATTAAATAAATGTATTCAGTGATACAAGTATGGATTATTGATGCCAATAAATGCCTTGGTATTTAGTCAAAATATATAGAGTAAGTAAAGTAAGATTTTTGAATGATTTTACTTTGCCTTGTTTTCACCTTCCTTGATAAACAACTCCTAGCACCTTGAGCATCAAGTTTGCCCAAAGATCTTAAGGTTTCTGATCAAGTGTGGGATGGGCTCAAGAATTTGACTTTCTCAAAACTTCCTAGGAACTACTAACTTATTCTCAGTTTAATCTTTTTATTTAAAAGGGGTATGATCCCCTGATATTCACAAAACAAAGTGAAAAAACTCCATTTCAGGACACAAGAGGGCCATGGCAGGCTGACCTAACTCCCTTTTAATTTTGGGACCAAACAGTAGTCCTGATCAAGCATAGATGGGATGTTCACAAGTGGAGTATTGACCATTCTTTGGGTTAACAGTGTTATTTTAGACTTTTGTGCTTTGGACTTGCTGTATCTTCTGCCTCAAGTTTCCCTCCTCCTGTGGGTTCTAGGAAAAAAGTTTTCTTCCATCAAGGCCAAGTTCCATAAAATGTCTTCTAAAGAGAATGGGGCCTATTGGCAAATTTAAATGAGTACATTTCAAAATCTGGGTGCCATGGGTTGCTTCATAATGCAACCTACAATCATATGATAAACTTCCAGTGCTTCTGCAGGCTTTTCCAGGTGGTATGGAAAAGATTGACTTTGCAAGTGTTTTTATTAACTTACCCAATTTCTTTATTTTATGCCATGATTTTCATATAATAAAACATTTGTATCTCTAAGAAAAATTTTTCTAGCCTTTTAATAACATGCCCAATTACATGGAAAAATTTCAGTCATATTACCTCTGAACATCAACCATTCATACACAAATAAACCAGAAATAGGATAGATATGAAGAAAAGTCATTACAAAGAGTAGATTTTTGTTTTTAAGCTCTGCATATCTTACAGGTTTTATATCTCATATGTACTGGTGTTACGTCTCTTTTATAAAGAAACATATTCTCTTAAGCTATTGATAGATTGTGTATATGCCAGTGTGCACATGTGGTAATGAATTGATGTGTATACTTAAGGTTACAAAATCCTCAACCTTCTCATATAAAAATAGCTCACACTCCAGAGACAGACATTAATGACAAAAGGGCCTTAATAAAGCTTGAAATCTAAACTTCTGCCCCAAAGTACCTAGTTAATCTGCTTCAGCTAGTGGTGAACACTTTATCATTACCCAAATGGGTAAAGGCATGACTGCCTACAGCCTTCCTTAAAGGTTAAGGAGTGATCTATGGGTGTTAAATAAAGGGTTATCAGGTTACTATACATCAGCATACTGATAAAACTTCCTCAGGAAAGAACCAAATGGAACAAGGACCTATTCAGAAAATGTTAGTTTGTAGATATGCCATTACAATGGAACTCATCTAAATGACAGCATGGCTTAAGTGTGGAATTTTTACTCCCAGGTCAGGAAATTCTAAGGCAGGAACCAAAGCATATCTTAACTATTGAGTTGTGGCCAGAATCCAGGTTGTTTTTCTACTGTGTTCTGGCTTTCGGAGACGTGAATTTTGGAAGATAAGAACAGAATAGCATATTAGCTCTAACATGTGACACTTGTCAGATTAACAAAAGGAGTGGGAGGGAGGCCTCATACAAATCTCCATTTTCCCTGATGTAGTTTCAAATTCAGAACAGCATAATGTTCACGTTTTAAATCCTGATGTGAAAATGGGAAAGGAGTAAAAGACATATGAGCCATAGAAACAGGGAGTGTTTCCTCCCATTCTGTATAGATACGTTGTCTACAGACACTAATAAAGATCCTCTCAAGACCACAAGCCACAACTATTTTGTTTTGTTTTCCATTTTACCTTGTACCTTTTAAAAAAATTTATATTTTGTATCATTATTTTATTTTATCAAATGACAAGCTTCCTTTAAGATGTATCTGATCCCTTCAAAGAATTACTAAGACACACAATTTTGTTAAAATAATCACAGAAAATGGAACCTCTTAAGGTAATTGTGTTTTCTCACTAATTCCCATGAAGGGCATGAAAGCTACTACTTAAGTGATCTTTAGGATGATTAGTGTAGCCATCTAGGAAGTTCTTTTAGTTATCTAATCTAACTCACTCTAGCTATAATTCCTCCATGCTTTGTTTTTGATAGAGAAAATGATCCTATTTCCACATTGCATTATGGGTAATAGTATGGAACTTTAATATGTTTTCAAAAGTTCTGAAAGAGAATAATAACTTTTAAATCATTTATTTTATAAAATGTGTATGTGAAGTAATAAAATCATTGTATATATAACACACTAAGATAGTATTTTGCTTGTGTAATGCTTAGGCAGAGGATATTTAATATAACCTTGAATTCACTTATCACATTTGTACTAGGAAACAATGTCTACAAAGCTCAGGGAATTGGCGAATGACACCAATGAATGAGTTTAATAAATTACCTATCATCATGGTTTCATTGAGTGCATCAGAATACAAACTGCATTTATCACAAGTTTTACTAGAATAAAAGGTGGACATTAATGATTTGCATTAGCAAATCTACCTTTAACCATGCCTTTGAAGACTATTCTAGATGGAGTATTCACTATAGCTATGTAAAGTGACAGGAAATGAACCAATTCAATCGTAGCCACCCTACTAAAATAATCATGTCACCCTAGGATGATACTGACATTAGTGTCAGTTATTCCAACCATGACAAGATCAACATTTATGGATTTAATCAAGACAGACAGGGCTCCTCGATTAACCTGCACACATTGTGGATGGCAGTGAGAATGTGAACTTTACCAAGTCAAGACTGGGAAAGCACTGGGAGTCCTTGGTGAAGTCAGCAGTCCACTCACATACCTTGGATGTTTCACCACTCTACAGAAAGTAAGCTGCATTCCTTGTGATCGAAGTGAAAGCTTTGATTTTGGATAAAACAATAAGAACTCTCAATCATTCTCATAAATGGGATATCAAAGAAATATTAAGAAGTTCCAGTCTTTCGAGACATGATAAATAAAAGAAAAAATTTTAAGCAAGATTTAACTCCTTTTACTGCATTATCTTGTTATGTTAGGTAAGTCAATTTTATGTCTGCACTAAAAACCAAAGTGTTAGACTATGCTGTCTCCAAGATCCAACTGAATTTTCTAATTATGTGATTCTGTATGCTACAGAAAGTAAAGGGAAGAAATTCCAGTAAGAAAGGAAAGACAGCAAGAAGTGGCTAGAGAAGTCTTAGATGACAAAGGGGAAAAATGAGTATGAGGCAGTCCTCTGATATTGTGAAGATTGGCTCATCTGTTGGAAAAGGACAATGTTTCTTTGTTCACATAAATAGTAAAAGCAATTTATTCACCTTGACATCACAAATATAAATTAAAACAGCAAATAAGGTAGGATATGTTTTTGCCAGTTGGATTCATGAAGATTGAAGACAGATTACCTTTAGTTCTAATAAGGATGCAGAGAAATGTGGCTGACAACTTTGGTAAGTCATCTTGTGTGGCCTGATAGAACTTAACATGCATATTCTAGTTAAACTATCACACCTAAAAAAGTCTAGTATAACATGATATTTAAGCAGCATTATCAGCAGGAGCAAAAAGAGAATGGTATCTGAGTCAATAGGGAAACTACCAGGCAGATTCCAAACAGCATGGCACAGGGCTATGAGGGTTGGGTGTAAAGCCTTGAAAATTTCAGTCAGGAATTCTTTCCCAGCAGACACAGAGAAAAGGGGTGTTGGAGCAAAGTGTTCACCTGGCACAATGTGTGTAAGATTAAGCTTATAACCAGCAGTTTTCCATTATTTCTAGATATGATATAATAGAGAGTATTTGACCAAAAAATTAATCAAATCTTAAGGCTTAAAAATTAGGAAATTCATGACAACCAAAAAAGAGTATTGTAATCTCTTGAAATAGACAACACTGAGAAGAGATTCTACATTTCCCCATGGTCATAACTAGCTGGATCTTCTCAGCTTTCAGAAGGGCCTATCAGCTCCACCTTGTCACAACTGAGCAGGACCTGCTTCCCACTGTCTGCCTAGAACACAGACATGCTTGAGCATGAGACATTAGTGCAGTGACTCTTGCCAAGTGGGGAGGCCATCATTTGGAATAGATGAAGAGAGGGACTATATTTGAATTTTGTTCACAAATAGCAATCAATATAATTGTGATTTTTGAATTAACACAGAAGATGAAGAGTAGGAGCTAGCTCACACAATGAAGAAGCTTAAAAATATTGAGTGAGTGTTTTAATAATCGATAAAATTACTAGAAGTCCTCATATAACAGACTCTTAATTGCATAATTTTGCTGTAAGAATATGTGGCATTTAAAAAATATTAAGCTATTCAGGTACTCATTTGTAGCTTTCTCAAAATTTTAGACATGTGTAGATTTACCTGGAATAGAAACAAAGGTGAAACCAAAGGACACTTTTTTACTTCATGCTTGAAGTATTTTTGAGTACACAGATTTCTTGTCTAGCACATTATAAAAAATTTTCAAAATATGATATATGTTCTAATAACCTATATTGAACATTTTGATGTGAAAGACAAATTATTATAATCTGTGCAATTTGGGCTTCTCAGGTGCTCCTTTTTTCATAAAACAGATTGCAATTCTCATGCTAGCTTTGTCAAACTGAAAATAGATATGCTTGATAGAAAACAGTGAGATTTTATAAATTAATAATATTCCTCATGACCAGGTACCAATGCTGCATCAGGGACATCAAATTAGAACATGAAGAGCTGCTAAATGTGTGCCAGTACAGCCAAAGTCACAGAACAAAGTCTGCTTCCTGCCTTTGGTGTTTTTGCCCACAAATATGTCATGAGTGATGTCCAATAGAGATGACATGCATAGAGTCGGCCCATTATTATCCACCAATAGGGAAGCATGGTATAATGAACTGGATAGTGGTAACACCTCGTTTCAAACTAGTAATCACACCATAATTTTCCTAGAATTATATCATTTTGCTTTATATTATTTTAAAATTAAAAGTTGTCAAACAAATAAAATGTAAAAACATATCAATACAGTAATACCATGAAAAATAGTATTACTAAATTGGTGTAATGTTAAGTAGAGGTGACATTTGGGAAGGTAAGGGTAAAAGTAGGAAGTTAAGAAGGTGAATATGGTTGATGGACTCTGTATACAAGAATAAATATAGAATTTTTAAATCAGTTGAAACCATCATAAGAAAGGGCCTAAGGTAGAAAGAAGAAAAATAGAGGAGATGAACCAAATCAGATTATCATATCTATATACATGGAAATGTCACAAAGAAACTCCTTGTGTAGCTATCTCAAAAAGTAAAAATGTCATTTTTTCTTCTTTTTTCTTATACAAAATCAGAAAACAGGAAAGCAGAACAGGTCCTGACTGGGGGGCTGGTAGCGGTGGAAGAGGAGAGCAGGTGGGGAAGTTACTGAAGAATGGAGTATATGGTGCAAATACTGTGTACACATGTATATAAATGGAAATGATATCTGTTGAAATTATTCCAGAAATTGAGAGAGGAGGATGAAGGAGAATGGTGGAGGGGGTGAATTCAAGTATGATATATTTGATATATTATAAGAACTTTTGTAAATGCCATAATGTACTCCCACCAAGCACAATAATGAAAAAATACATTTTTAAAAAGATCTTCTAAATTTAAACAAGGAAAGCAATGAGTTAACAATATTACAACTTGGTCCTGAGTTACTTATGAAGCAGATATCTGGGAAGGAAAAGGGGAGTGATATGCAGATGAATGAGAGTAGGATGTTACTTGGTGTAGTCATATTTGGTTTGTTTTAGCTCTTAAGAGAATTGTTAGGTTCTCAATTTTGATATTGCTGTTCTTAATCCAAAACTGCTCAGTTACAATATTGACATTAATTTGTTAATATATGATTGCTAGATTCTTAAAAATATTTTTACACTTTTTCTTACTTAGTTTTTACATGTAATTTCAAGAGCTGAAGCTAGTTTGCAAATTAGGACATATTTCTGAAATGAGTAAATTCATTTCCATTAACTATTAAAAGTATTAAAGAAGAATAAAAAATTTAAAAATGCAGTAAAAAAAGCAGACTTCAAAATTACATGGCTTCTTACTTTCCAATAAGTTTCATATTTGCAAGAAATATATGGAGACCAAACAAATATACAATAGCTTAACCAGACTTCACGGCATGTGATTCTAAGACCATTGGCAGAATTTGGTTCCAGTTTATTTTTTTGAATTGTCTTGGATACTCTCCTTCCAGCCATGTCTTCTCTGTATCATGTATCATGTCTTATTTCAACTTTTCTGACATTATGTCAGGCACTAGCAGCAGAATCATCTGTATGCTTGGTGGGAGACAGACACAGACCAAATACACATTGAATAGAGAACACGAAATTTCCACCAGTTGATACATTTTTCTCCCTAGTAAAGGAGATCTGCTAAACATATGGAGACTAGCTCCTGGATCAATAGGGAGAACTTTTAAATATATGGCCATTCTGTGAAAATTTATATCTTGACTGAGAGTATGTTTTGATAGTATAAGTAATATTCTCATAAAACTTTTGGACTGACATATGAGGAATGAGGGAAATATAATATAAAAAGCACATGGTGAAATTCTTGCCCATGATTGAGCCATTCTTCTGCTTTAGAGAGACATGATTTTCATCCTATCCTCATCTTTTATAGCAGTTGAGCTGTACATATCTTAAGAATTCCGGAGAATAAAGCACAACTCAATTAGTATAATGAGCTTAGGTTAGGGGAATCAGGATACTCTAGATCTTGGATGAATACACTTGGTTTCACTAATTTGTCAAGATGTATCCGCTGAGGGTATCATTTTCCTTACTGACATACAATGCAGACTTTTATTTATTTGATATTTTTTTCTTTAACCTCAAAGTCCTTAGGATAGACTTGGAAAAGAAATTCTGGTAGACTTATGTTTTTAATATACTGTCTTAAATGCTAACATTTCATTCAGATATTTATCCCCAAGACCTATTTTAGATCTATTTATTATGGGAAAAGATTCAGAAAGAGATCTTAAAATGAAGTTTCCTCTGCATTCCCTGGCCTTCTTACAAACAGGGGACATGGTTTCCGAATTATCAAATATTCCACTGAGAACTCAGCAGGTGATTCCAAATTAAATTCACAACCTCCCCAAATGACATTTTCCTTAGAAAGTCCCAAGATATAACTTTACAAACTGGATTCAAACCAAGCCTTCTTATGATAAAATATAAATCATTGAACTGTGAAGTCAAGAATTGTACTCTCAATTAAAGTAAATGGTTATGAATAAGGAAATGAATTGTTAATGTGCATCGTACAGAGAAATTAAAAGTTGTGTAGAGCTTAGGAAAATTCCTTACAGTTTCAAAGTCTGTAGTATCAGAAGTTCAGTAGGTCTCAGTTACTGAATAACTGAGTTTTTTGATATAGTTTTTTGGTATAGTTTACTCATATTTGAATGTTCTTTGCATTCTTCTTCATATATAGCAATCTTTAAAATCAGCAGAATCAGTTAAAATATACAGAATACAGACACAGAAATATATAGAATTTTCAACTCAGTATTATATGTTGCTTTAAAACCTAATTTCTTTCCATTATTTGATTAATCTACAAAAACTAGGAAACAATAATTATAATTAAAGTTTTCAACAAATCTGTTTTAAAAAAAACTAGTTTTTCATAGATGCTAGGCCAAACCAAATCCTGTTTTGGTTTTATTATCCTTGCTCAAAAAAGGAAAATAATAACAAATGTAAGCACATAATGTATTTCCTCTTCTGTGTTCACTACATAAGCATGTGGTGGATGATTTATCACTACAATTTGGATTTGTGTTTTAGCTTAGTGGTAGAGAATTTGCATAGCATGGCCTGGGTTTGATCTCCAGCACCACAAGCCCCAAAATGCATGCACATGCACACACACATACACACACACACGCACACTCACACAAACAAAAATATATACACAGATAATTTATTGATTATATTGAAAAATAGAAATCCAAAGAACTCATAGAAAATGGAATAAATATACTATTCTTGCTAATTATTTTTGTGATAAGTGTATGTGCATTTCCTTGATGGTAAATTGGTCTTGTAATGAACAATTGAAAGTCTTTCTTGTTTTAATTTCTAAATATTTAAAGTAATCTCATGACCCCCGCATTCCTTAATAAAACTTATGAAAAATTATTTTTAAAAAATTCCTTAGATGTTGTAAAACCTTAAAAAATCAAATAGTATGATGTTGTTTTGACATTTGCTTCCTTTATACAGAAATTGGGAGAAAGATACAGTTATTTGAATGTTTTTTGTAAGATTTTAAAATTGCAATATAATTAATTATGTGAGGGAATGAAATTTAAAAACAAGCTGATTATTGACCGCAAATTAAAATGGTCCTGAGTATTATGTAATTGGGCTTGCTGCTAGTTATCATATACGTAAATTTTTTATGAGAGTGTTTGTTTACTGTTGAGTTTACTATTTATGTGGTAAAATTAAACTCATGAATAAAATACTTTTTAAAATTTTATTTGAATGCACCTTTAATCAAGGAAAATTATCAGCAATTATAGTATCTAATTGATAAATTGGTAAACATTTTATTCTTTCACATCTAGTAATACCATGAATTATATTTTTTAAATCTAGTAATTGATAAGCAGCAAACCAAAATGATATTTTTACTGTATTTATATAAATTATGCTGTTTTCTCTCAAAGTATTGGTGTGAATTGCATTCAAGTTCTTTCATGATTTGAGATTTCTTGAATTCCTGTGAATTTGGTACTTTAGTTGAATTACTGAACTTGAGTTACTAGGATGTAAAATTTGTCTTTTATTTCACTTAAAATTGCAAACAGCATAAGTTTTTACATTGGGAAGTCAGGATACTTGTAAAAGAATAAGAGCATCCCTGGAAAATAGATGGAAAACCTAGAGTTTGCAATATAAATAACACTATAGTGTTATTTCAGAAACCTTAAAATTTTTATTTGAAAGGCAAATATGAAAAATTACATGTAATTTGATCTAAAGGTCAAAATTTTATGTATATTCTTAAATTATAAATCTATTTGCTAAAATAAGTTTTAAATAATCCTTTTTTTACATCATCATACTTTAATTTGCACAGTCTTATTTCTGTATTTATTTCCCTATCAGCTTTCTCCTTTTCCCAGCATATCAGTTGTTTTCCCACACTTTGTCATGACAAACTCACTTTGTTGTTTCTGCCATGGTAGACCTGTGTTCTCAAATTTGTTAAATTTATGTGCAGGAATCCCCAGGTCTTATCCTCACCCTTGAAAGCTTGCATTGGGAGTGGACTAAAAACCAGTAACTTCCACAGAATTTTCATGAAAGTCAGAAAGCCAGTACTATCTGGCTTAAATATGAGCCTTCTTTTTTCCATTTGAAAATACAAGACAAATCCCAAGTACTTGGGAGACAGAGATTTTTAGGATTGGTATTTAGGTCAGCAAGGGCATTAGCAAGACCCCATCTCAATCAATGAGCTGTATATGGTGGTGGGTGATGTTATCCCAGCTATGTGAGAGACACAAGAAGGATTGTGGTCCAGGTTGGTCCTGGACAAAAATGAGAGAACCTACCTGACGAATAACTAAAGCAAAAATAAAGAGAAACTGTTTGAAAAATAACTAAAGCCAAAAAGGGCTGAGGGTATAGCTCAAGTGGTAAAACATTTGCCTAACAAGCACAAGACCCTAAGTTCAAACCCTAGTACTATCAAACAAACAAAATAAAATAAGGAAAACAAAAGGGCAATTACTAAATTGGGAAACACTAGCAATGCTTTTCCCTTCTCTTTTAGAGCTCAGTGGTGGTGGATGAAGTTAGATTGTCACATGTGCCTCAAAATGACTGACATTTTGAGAGCCAGCCATCCTATTATCAATTCTAATTTTAAGTCTACCTTGTTAGTTAGATGGGATTTTTTTACACCTGATATAGGAAAAATGAAGGCAATTCCTTCCAGATATAACATTCCCTGTTTGTATGGTACAGTTCTGTGGTAGTCTAGCTACTCCAACTTTCACTGTGTGCTCACTGCATAAAGATCACTGCCCTGAATTTTCCCAGTGACAATAATGATAACATTTCAAATTATTCATTTAAGGTAGAGAAGAAAGCTATAAATAATTTCCCTATGATCACAAAGCTCAATAGGCACAATAGGTAGAAGAGCACAGGAGCCAAATAGATAGCCCATGTGTCTTTGATTATCACAACCTTTTAAAATATACCACTTAAACCTTATCCAGTGCTTTGAAGCTTAATTTTATGAAGACAATGAGGTTAGAAGGCAAGATGAACCACATGTATACATACTATATATTTAACTACATTGCACTAAATAGATACGCTTTCCAGTGAAAATTACCTGACCTTTCTTGATAGAGTAGTTAGATTTGGAAGGAAAATAAGATTTTCTTCTTTTACAACTTTCCTTTTAAAACTGAAAGGTGAAGTTATAGCTAACTTCCATAGGCCAGACAAAATTACAACTGTGACTTTTGTTTCACATTTGTTGTATTTAACACTTGACTTTTGAAAACCTTGGAATGTGTTTTTATCTTATGGAATCTATAAACCCTTAGGAAATTCATGGCTCTTCCTTCCTGCATTTGGGGAAAGGCTTTTTGTCCTTTTCCCTAACATTTGGGCTTCATGTAACTGAAGAAAAATAATATTTGTATTTTCATATGTATCACATCAGTTGTATAAAATATCACCCTTGTAAAATGCTTATGTTGGTCAGTGTCATCAAAAAATTGTATGTAGTATACTTTCCATAATAGATGAATTTCATAATTGATTTTAGAATGGATTTGTGTAAGAATATACATTACGAATATATTAAAGTGAGCAGGTGGATTACATTTTAAGTAATATCAATTATATTGCTTGGTATTTACGTTTTAAATATTGCATCATATAAAAGTTATAAGTATTGAAATGTCTTACTGCATCAACTACCTCTGACATATCCATAATGGAGTAGAAGTGTTATATAATAAATCAAAGGAAGTTTACATTAGTATGGCTAGAATTTAATGTAATGAAACAAAAGTTTAACATTTTGCACAATCCTTCTCTCAGGCTTGTCACCTTGTATTCAAGAGATCTCTGTCTAAGTTTCATTTACCATTAGGCACCATGTTCCTATGAGGAGTTTGTTCCAGCTCATGTCTCTGTAATGTTAAACTTCAACCCATAGTGATAAATCACTGATGAGTAGACTAGAAATACATTGGGTATGTGTATGAAGATGGCAAAATGCACTGAACATTGCTGAGTGATAGGGAGGCAGGAGAAGTAGAGAGTGAGAGAGTAGTACAGGGGTTAATCTGAGTAAAGTACAATATATACTGTACTTTATATCATCGTGTGACAGATCAGAGTGAAGCCTTGATATAAAGTTAAAAAATGGGACAGGAATGTGGAACAGATCTTTATCCAGGTGGGTACCAGTAGAGGGTGAACAGAAAAGGTGGTTAATGGCCTATGCATTTTGTATACTTGGGTGAAAGTAGAGCAATGAAATCAGTTGAGATTGTTTTAAGAAGTGGGGGAGAGAGGATGAAGGACAGTGATGGAGGGGTGAATCCGATGAACATACACTGTAAGTACGTATGGAAATGGCATAACCACACATCCCCAAACAGCTAATATATGCTGATAAAATGTTTTAAATGAATAAGCGAATACTTGTTTTAGATGACATAAGAAGTAAGTCTTCCCCATTAGTAATAGGAATAAGATGATATAGAATTTTTAAAATATGTGATTAGACTCAGAGAGAGAGAGAGAGAGACAAAGTATTTCAATATCATTGTCTCAAGGATTATTATGTGTTTGGTTTTTTTGGGATTCTTCATTTCATGTAAGTTATTTCATAAGTAAATAATTTCTATAACAATGTACACCCTGCACTTTTAATTCATGAATATGAAATTTTAATCTGGTACTTACAGATTTTAGTAATATAACATTAACATTTTTAGGAAGAATTATAAAATGTGCTGAATTGCAAGGATGATAATGTTGGTCCTGTTTAAATTTAAAAATCACAATTTTACAAATAACAGAATTGTTTCTGGGGCATAAATGATCTTAGAAAGTGAGAATATACTGACTGATACCCTGGATTATTTTATGCCGATTTTAATTCTTCTCATACAAATTTACTTTTGTTTTAGGTCTTTTTGTTTTTTTAGACAGGGTCTCACTGAATTGCAGGCTGCCCTGGAACTCATGATCTTTGTGTCAGACTCAGCAGTGAGTGAACACCAGAATTACAGGACCATACCAGCACACCTAATCAAACTTACATTTAACAACCATTTTCAATGTTTCTTCTAAGAAATGACTTAAATGATGAGGTTTCGTGTGGCACAATTTTCTACTTGTGAAGATACAAGATTTTCACTTCCAAAATAAAATACAAATACATAGTTCTTTGTCACCTGACCACATCTGTCCAGAATCATCTGACATATTTATTCTCATATAGAACTTCAACAAATTATTTTTTCTTTATACTCCAATATTATCACACTATAAAGTTGCTTAGAAAAACAATATGTTACACTGTATGAGTCTGGCTTGTGCAACCTCTCATTGCATACAAAACAATGTTCCCCTTCCTGACCTCTTCAGAGTCACCAAAAGTATTCACTGAAGTTCAAATCATTAGAAATGGATGGCAGGTTTACTGTTTAAGCCGATCCTCTTCTCTCTCTCTTTCCCTGTTCCTAAGGTGGATTATAACTTACAAGTCATTATATTTTGCAAATTTATAATTGAGGACGTTTGTTTAATGAAATTAGAATTTATCAGAAGTGGAAAGGCCTTGAAACAACAGTGCCTGCCAAGCACAATATTGTCTGTGTGATGTTGAAGTAAGTGTGCTGTGTGATTGTATTTTATATTATAACAAACATATTCATCATAATTTCATTTGAATCTATTCACTGTTTATGTATGTGCTCAATGAGAATACTGTGATTTTAATATCAATTAAGATATCTCAAATTATTATTCTGGTCAAATTTTGACAGAGGTCCCTTGCTCTTAATATCAATTTCCACATTATATAATTAGTAATAACAACTGTTACTGTTATCATTTTTTAGATAAAAATCATCACTGTTAGTATACATAATATCTTATGTTAGAGATAATGAATAAAAGAAATTCGGTGTATAAAACCCAATGTTATTTTCATTAATATTTTATGTAAGTTAAATGAATAGATTTTATATATGGAGTGTGACATAAGTGAAATGAGGATTTTTCAGAACCTGATCTACTGTTATTTTTTCATTCAAGACAGTAAAAAAGATGATGCTGTTTCTCATGTTACTTCATAAATTATTTAATGTTTTGGGAGGGGAACAAGAAAACGTTGACTTTTGTTGAAGTAGAAGACCTTTGGGTGAAATGTAAAAATTTGTTTTGAAAGTCAAAGTTATGTCCCAAAATTTCTCCTGTTTTAGAGTACTTAATCCAAGGATATCTGTGATGATTATGGAAGACTTATGTTTTATATTTGATGAAAGGAAACAAAATGATTTCCAATTTCATGGTACTATAGTTTGAATAGGTAGTGTCTCCAACATGCTTACATTCAGAAAACTTGGTCTCCATCTTGTATATTCAATCATTATGGCTTGATTAAATCATAGGGACTTTGACCTAATCAATGGATTAATCCATGATTGGACTCAAAATTTTATTTTTCATTTTTCTTTTATTATTCATATGTGCATACAAGGCTTGGTTCATTTCTCCCCCCTGCCCCCACCCCCTCCCTTACCACCCACTCCACCCCCTCCCGCTCCCCCCCTCAATACCCAGCAGAAACTATTTTGCCCTTATTTCTAATTTTGTTGTAGAGAGAGTATAAGCATTAATAGGAAGGAACAAGGGGTTTTGCTGGTTGAGATAAGGATAGCTATACAGGGCATTGACTCACATTGATTTCCTGTGCATGGGTGTTACCTTCTAGGTTAATTCTTTTTGATCTAACCTTTTCTCTAGTACCTGTTCCCCTTTTCCTATTGGCCTCAGTTGCTTTTAAGGTATCTGCTTTAGTTTCTCTGCGTTAAGGGCAACAAATGCTAGCTAATTTTTTAGGTGTCTTACCTATCCTCACCCCTCCCTTGTGTGCTCTCACTTTTATCATGTGCTCAAAGTCCAATCCCCTTGTTGTGTTTGCCCTTGATCTAATGTCCACATATGAGGGAGAACATACGATTTTCGGTCTTTTGGGCCAGGCTAACCTCACTCAGAATGATGTTCTCCAATTCCATCCATTTACCAGCGAATGATAACATTTCGTTCTTCTTCATGGCTGCATAGAATTCCATTGTGTTTAGATACCACATTTTCTTAATCCATTCGTCAGTGCTGGGGCATCTTGGCTGTTTCCATAACTTGGCTATTGTGAATAGTGCCGCAATAAACATGGATGTGCAGGTGCCTCTGGAGTAACCTGTGTCACAGTCTTTTGGGTATATCGCCAAGAGTGGTATTGCTGGATCAAATGGTAGATCAATGTCTAGCTTTTTAAGTAGCCTCCAAATTTTTTTCCAGAGCGGTTGTAATGGTTTACATTCCCACCAACAGTGTAAGAGGGTTCCTTTTTCCCCTCATCCTCGCCAACACCTGTTGTTGGTGGTGTTGCTGATGATGGCTATTCTAACAGGGGTGAGGTGGAATCTTAGTGTGGTTTTAATTTGCATTTCCTTTATTGCTAGAGATGGTGAGCATTTTTTCATGTGTTTTCTAGCCATTTGAATGTCTTCTTTTGAGAAAGTTCTATTTAGTTCACTTGCCCATTTCTTTATTGGTTCATTAGTTTTGGGAGAATTTAGTTTTTTAAGTTCCCTATATATTCTGGTTATCAGTCCTTTGTCTGATGTATAGTTGGCAAATATTTTCTCCCACTCTGTGGGTGTTCTCTTCAGTTTAGAGACTATTTTCTTTTGATGAACAGAAGCTTTTTAGCTTTATGAGGTCCCATTTATCTATGCTGTCTCTTAGTTGCTGTGCTGCTGGGGTTTCATTGAGAAAGTTCTTACCTATACCTACTAACTCCAGAGTATTTCCTACTCTTTCCTGTATCAACTTTAGAGTTTGGGGTCTGATATTAAGATCCTTGATCCATTTTGAGTTAATCTTGGTATAGGGTGATATACATGGATCTAGTTTCAGTGTTTTACAGACTGCTAACCAGTTTTCCCAGCAGTTTCTGTTGAAGAGGCTGCTATTTCTCCATCGTATATTTTTAGCTCCTTTGTCAAAGACAAGTTGGTTATAGTTGTGTAGCTTCATATCTGGGTCCTCTATTCTGTTCCACTGGTCTTCATGTCTGTTTTTGTGCCAGTACCATGCTGTTTTTATTGTTATTGCTTTGTAATATAGTTTGAAGTCAGGTATTGTGATACCTCCTGCATTGTTCTTTTGACTGAGTATTGCCTTGGCTATTCGTGGCCTCTTGTGTTTCCATATAAATTTAACAGTAGATTTTTCAATCTCTTTAATGAATGTCATTGGAATTTTGATGGGAATTTCATTAAACATGTAGATTACTTTTGGGAGTATCGACAAAATTTTATGGCCTTAATGGAAGATGGTGGTATCTTGGAGGTATGTAGAGAATTTAAGGGTGTAGATTGTCCCTATATCCCTCCTGCCTGTTGATTCTTGGCTGCAATGCAGAAAATAGTTTTTCTCTGCTCTTCCCTCCTGAAAGACGTGTCAGCTTCACCTCAGGTCCAGAGCAATGGGTCAGAAGAATATTGAAAGAAACATTGGAAACCACAGGTCAAAATAAACCTTTCTTCCATTTAGTTGTTTTTAATCAACTATCTTGTCACAATGACAAAAACAGCCTGACTGACACAATAGCCACAAGTTTCTCTAAGGAACTAAGAAATGAGTGTGCACATCACAGGTTTTTAGCTGACTACAAACAGTACTTTTGGTGGTCTCACAATCACTTGCAATGCATAAGTACATTTCAACACATCATTTCCATTTTATATGTAGTAAGAGAAGCCAGAGGCAAAGGAAGGCTGCCCATGAAGCTTACGCTTAGATTGACCATATTTTTTCTACTCACAAAAATCAGCTGAAAGAGGCAGCTGGAAATGTTCTACCTTGATCCACGCAGTCTTTGATTGAAATCATAAAGTTATTAGCTTTTATTTATCAGGTGAAAAGCATGAAGAACAAAAGAATGATAATATGGAAAGTTGGTCCTGGTCCCCTATGCATCTATTCCTTTACTTCTGACATTTTAGATACACTATTACTGTGGACTAACATATTTCTTATTTGTTTATCTAATGTACATGCCTTGATCCTTTTGAAGATTTCCAACATTTAATTTAAAATCATATTGTAAATTACAGGAGCAATAAAGAAAAAAGTTATGGGAAATTGTTCTTCTATAGGCAACCTTTTTATCCATTAATGACAGCATGTGTTCAGTGGCCTTTTCATAATCTCTCTCTTTTCTCTACACTACCTCAACTGGCACATGGGATATATTTTTTTATATGACTGTATTCTACATTAGCACACTTCAAGGAAACTATTCAAACCATTGCAATTATTTTCTCAACTAAATATGGCTTAAAAAATAAAGACCACAATTAGACTCAAGTTAATAATCAGATTAAGAGTTGCAGAATATTAGATAAGTGATGAATGGTAATTCCCATGAGTAAAGTTTGGGAGGGTTGCCAGCATTCTCCACCAGATTGGGGCAAAAGCTACCTGGAACTCAGTTATTTCTAATCTTATCACTGGTGGAAGTCTCTGTTTTTTTCCCATCTATGCCCTAATGCTTAGCAAATTGTAACACATTTCATGAATTAAGTTAGTTAGTTATGTAAATACCACTAAACAACACGGAGCACTCTGTTACCTTAACTATTTTGCCAGTTTGTTCTTCACATGCCAATCAAGAAGGAAAATCTACTTGCCTACTTTAAGCCAACAAGCCAGTTTGTTTGAGATGGGGGTAGCTCATGGAATTAAAGAAACACCTACAGGGTCTGGGTCAGAAAGCACAGGGCAAACTTAAGGACCTGGACTACAATGCAGGTCCATGTTTAGTGAAGAGTCAGCTCCACGTGTTTTACCTCCTACATTCTTCATGTAAGGGTGAACTAGTAGGAAAGATTCCCAATATGAACCTGCTTGTTTCTTTTTGCATTACCATAGGTCAGTTAATGATCCCAAAATACTGTTTACATTTGTTTTATATTTCTATGACACCTTACAGTATACCTTTACTGACTTTTGTTTGCCTTCACAACACTGAATGCTTGCTACACCCTCCTTAAAATATTATAAAAAATTAACAAATGCTTAAATGTTAAGCAGTCCATAAATTTGTTGTCTGAAAAAATATGACCGAACTGCTCTTTTAATAGCTGAAGAGTTTTGAATATAGAGATGTGATTCCATTCCTTTTAATTTTTCAAAATATTATATGATACAAAAATCATATGCACAATTTAGACTCATAGCCATTTTTAGAAACTATAATTTTTGATTCAAAAAATCTGCAATCTTGCAAAATGAGACTCAGTTTAACAGTGTGTTTCCAAAGAAACTGTAGCTGCTTTTCTTGCCTTTCTTCTTAGACAAGAGCCTTGTAATGGTAACTCTTAATATTCTATGCACAAAGGAAAAGAAGGCCAAAAAAAAAAAAAAAACCTCCAGAGATCCTATAAATATGGGCAATAGTGTTCTAATCAAAAGCATATTTAGTAGAACTGAGAACTAAACAGGCTCTTATCCTAGATCTCCATCTAGCTATCTTCCTCTGTTTTTTTTAAATAAAAATAATTTTTAATTAAAATTTCTCCTAGAAGAGGAAGAAGACAAATAGAAAATCATATTAACATTTAGAACATATATTTTGTCTCTGTAACCTGGCCACAAAATAGTGAGTAGTTTCAAAATGTCCTTTAAATATTTAAATTTCTTTCTTTTAGCACGTATTTGACTTTGGAGGCTTAGTTTTATGAATTTTTGTGAAATAATTAAATCGGCATATTTAGTTATTTCATCTGATCATGACATCCTTTTAAATATATATGTCAAAACAATATTCCAAAAATTGTACATGTTTTACTGAGCTGTGTATATTTATTTGGAATGCAAAATCCTCCAAGAGAAAATTGAAATATAGTCATGATTTATTCCCAGGGTTTTTCATAAGAACAATAAAAGTCTTCTGTACAAGTTTAAAGCATTTGAAATCACTTTACCTTCTATAATGTTTATTAAGTTCCCTTTTAACTTAGTCCATTGATATAGAAGCTATGTCCAAGATTTCTTGCAATCAAAACAGATACTGCCAGAAGGCTGTTCATTGGTGAAGGGCAAATTGGTTCACATTTGGCTTTTGCAGTCATACTTTTTGTCATTTATCAATATGCTTGAAGTCATATTTAAACCAACACTTTCCCCTGATTAAAGGAAAAAATGTACAAAAGTAGGCACTGGATCCCATAATGTAATTTTATCATATAACCATTCTACATAATATATAATTAATTTGTTTAATAATTTAATTTATGTCTTTCCTCGTTGTACTATAAATTCCAAAGGGCACAGATTTTGTTTTTCTTTTTTGTAAAAAAAAAAAGTTTATCATAGTATCTAGAACTAGTCATGATATATATTAAGTGCTGCATGTTTAATAAATACATAGAATTAAAGATAGAAGAATATGCAATTATTAATATGTCAATGTCTCCCTTTTATTTAGAAAAATGGGGAAAATAATGGTCAACTCCCTCTGTTTGAATAAGCTCCTGGCCAACAGTGTATCCTGGGAAGAATCACATGGTTGGTTCTTTCTCCATCTGTGCCAGATGACCTAAAACACTTCACCAGTTTAGAATTTCAGTTTATTTCCTTGTAGATTAAATGTAAGCAGACAAGTTATCAAATCTAGGTTTATTTTTATCTTTTTGCCTGACTACAAATGAAAAAAAATTTTGGTCAACCTGGTTTCTCCATTTTCCCCTGTGCAGTGGTCCTAATGCAATGCTGCACTTTTTATACCTGTGGAATTTAGGATACTATGTGAAGGATAGAACAACAATAGTTCAGTGACATAGTCTGTTCTTTTGCTATTGGGCTATTATTATTATTTTATACAATGAATATTATTTTTTAAGCAGTCTTGATCTGAGTTTGGTATTTGATTCTCCAAGTTTTATTTAATTTTTATTCTTAACTGACACAAAACAGTTGTATGTATTGATGTTGGGGAGGACAATTCCATACATGTGTACAATGTGTGATGATCAGATCAGGATAACTGATAGATGCATCACCTCAAGCATAGCATTTTTTCTGTTGAGATCATTCAAAATCCTATTAGCTCTTTTAAGTATACAATTACTCTCTGTCAACCATAGTCATCCTATTGTGCTCTAAAATATTGCAAGTTTTGCCTCCTATCCAACTGCAACCCTGTGCATATGAACAAATTCCATGAACTCCCTACAGATCCTTTGGCTATCACTATTGGACTAGTTGGTGGTATGGGCCAATGAAGACTGGGGCAGAGGAAGGTCTTTCTTCTGATGAACCCAAAGCTGGTGGATGTTCAGGTCACCTTGAACATGGTTCCCAGTCAGATGCTGTATAATGTCATATGTTTCCTATGGAATCTAATCAGAGCATCTTGTATTTCTCAGGTTTAATGATGGCATGTTAGCTTCAATTTGTCTTTTCTTTTGGATAGGTTGTCTAAATAACACCCTGATAATAGCAAGCCAAGAACATTTCTTGGATGGCAAACTGCATCAGAAGGAGAGAGTTTGTTAACAGGAAAAAGAAGGGGAAAGTGGTGAGCAGACAGTATCAATTAAACATTAAAAATAGACCACTTGCTACAGAAAGTGATTATCCACCTATAAAAGATTGAATCTGAAGACCTACTTCATGCCAAATACAAAAATTAACATGAAATGGATCAGGGATATAAATTTTAAAGGTAAAAATATAAAACTCTTAGAAGGAAATATGGGTGAAAATTTGTGTGATGTTGAATTAGGCCAAAGCACAATTAACAAAAGGAAAGTAGGTAAATTAGAGTTCAATCAAATGAAATACTTGTGTGCATTAAAGGACAGAATCCAGAAAGCATGAATCAACTCATAGAACAGGGGAATATATTTGTAATCTATGTGATAACTATTTCATATTTAGAATATATAAGAAATTTATATGACTCAATAATAAAAAGATAATCCAATTAAAAGATGAGTAGTGTGTCTGAATAAGCTATTCCTCAAAAGAGAAATACAAATGACAGGAATGCAAATCAAAAGTACAATTAGAGGCTGGAAGAGTGGTTCAAGTGGTAGAGCACCTGCCTTGTAAACATGAAGCTCTGAGTTCAAACTCCAGTACTGCCAATAAAAAAAAAGTACAATCAGATACCACTGACACCTACAGCAATGGTTCTTATAACTCACAAAGATAAATAAGCAGAAAAAGAAACAACTGTTGGTGTAAATATGAGTGATTGGGCCCTCAGAAACTCCTAGTGCAAATGTAATAAGGTATATCCATTATGACAAGTTTGGCATCTTTTCAAAGAGTTAAACATTGAATTACCATGTAATCCAGCAATTCCAAAACTGGAGATAACTGATAGTATGTATGGGGTTTTGGGGGGTGATTAGAATGTTCTGTACTCAGTTATTGGTAATGGTTGTAGAACATAGAAATTTTAGTTTTAAAAAAAGCTAAAAAAGAGATTCTACATTTTTTTATACAGTGGATTTTATGTGAAATATATGTTGATAAAAATGCAAAATAAAGGAATGACTCATTGAAATCTTGCTCAATTATATTTATAGATACAACAAATACGTTTTTAGTTATTATAAACATCTTATTAAATAATTACAGTAGCCTATCAGATGAAGCTGAATATATGTTTAATTCTTGCCTTATTAAATATCTATTGAGTGTCTGGGCACAGTACTTGGTTCAAAGTATTTAAAAACAATCAAACAGATAATTTTCTTTTAGGAAAAGACGAAGACTCTTAAACAGTTTGATCTCAGTATATTGTAAACATATATATAAATGTCACAGTGCAATCCCACTGCACAACAATTATATGCTCATAAAACTTTGATCTCAGCACATCTTTGTATTCTTGAAAATTATTGTGGACCTCAAGAAGCTTTTTATATAGGATTTTTCTATCAATATTTTCTGTACTAAGTATTAAAGCTGAGAATAACATAAATATTAATAACAAATATAATATCAGAATATAATTAATACTTTTAATAAGAACATATTACTGTTTAAAAATAAACTAATTATATTGTGATGTTAATCATGTATTTATGAAAATACTTTACAAAACAAACATTTTTGAAGAGAGTGTAATTGTCTCATTCTTTTGGAAGTATTTTCATATCTGGTTTTATTGAAAACTGCCAGATTTTTACATCTGCTTCTGCCTAATCTGTTAGACTTTTCTTTTGGTTAGAATTTATGAATCAAATATGAAAAAATGAGGAGTAATTTTATATCTTTTTAAAAATTGCCATTTCTTTTAGATACTAATCAAAACTGGGCAAGTGGTCATTTTTTATAGGTGCCTTGTGAAAACTGAAGTTGTATCAGTGAATTTTTATCATCTTCTACATTAAAATTAATTGATCTTTCTTTTACCCTGATGTTTTGTCCATGAATGAGTTTGTAGCATTGTACCTTGGTCACTTGGGAAATGTTTGTTCACTGAATTTGAAAGATTTTCTGATTGTTGACACATTTCATTATGCAAGGCACACTTGCTAATATCAACACTCCCTCAAGAAGGTCCTTAACTATGAAAACTACCAAGTGGATGGTGGTAGGCACACACTTTCCAAAATTCTACTTTTCACTTGAAAGCTAGAACTTTTTAATGAACAAGCAGGGCCAGATGTTTCCCTTAGGGCCACTTTGTTCATTACTAGGGTAAGACATGTTAAATGCCACTTAGGAATAATCATACTTTGTCTCAAATTCTCACAGGTACGAGTAAAGTACCATGAACAAGTGCACACATCTGATGGAGTGAGGTACCATGCTTGATGTGCTACAGAAAGGCTTGAATTCATCTCAGAATTCGAATGAAAGATGTGCTCAAGAGTGGACATTTCATAGTTAACATTTTCCTCTGCTTCCTCACAGGTGCACTTCAGGAAAAGAAGCACTGTATCTGTGTTTGCAGTGATGGGTTAAACAAGTAGCACAGCAGCCCCTTGTAGGCTCATCTATGCTCCTATACAGTGTTGTCCACTGGTAATCCGGCTGCAGACTCATACTCATTAACACAGTGAGAAGCAAATATATGTCCTAAGCTTATGTTGATGGGCAGTTTTGACCCAATAGCCTCTAAGAATTCATCAGGTCACCCAGAAGTCTGTGAGTACCATACTTCGATGACTTCCAGTCTGGATTCTAGTGCCCATCTGACTTGCTTTATCAGATCATCTTGTCTTATTTTCCTCATTCAGGATTTTTGTTATGCTTACTTTTATATGATTTCAGTTTGCACACCCTTACAGAAATGTTCTTTTTCTAATCTTCTTTAACATGCCCTATTCTCACATGTATACTAGGGCAGTTTTCTACAGATGTTCTCCTTTCTGCTCTAACTATATTTTGTTTCTGGGGATGGAGACTTTATCTTCTTGGGAATATAAGACATTCTGTGAAACTCAGGCCCAGGGGAGCTGCCTGAGCTCTGCAGCATCCAACACATAACTGTGCTAATGTATACAGCTGCACACATTACTGTGCACATCTGTATGCTAGCCTTGCTGTAGCTTCAGTCATTTCCTCTACTGCCTGCTAAGTTGAGACAGTTTGCTGGACCAGGATCATCTGTGTAAGAAACTGAATGGTGAGTTGGGAAATTCATTTGCTCATAAGAACACAGTGTCTTTTAGGTAGGAAGATCTGGTTTCCTGTCAAAGCACCACTAGAAGAATCTTTTCATATTCTTTCCAGTTTATTATGCTTCTTGCCACCTCACTTTTATAGTCCTTATTGCTGCCTGAAAACAATCAGGCCCAACTCAGTGAAGGAGTTATTCTGTGAAAAAAAGTAATTTAAAAGAAACCATACTTGAAAATAAAAGACTGCGTTTGAACAATATTGATTCTTCTGATTCAATAGTGATCTTTCACTTTCTTGTTTAACATTATTCCTTTACATATTTTTTTGGTGGTTATATCATTTTATTGCCAAAATCATTGTATGAGAGTTCCAGTTGCTCTATACTTTCACTAGCACTTTGCGTCATTTCTATTGTTTATGATAATCATTCTAGTAAGTGTGTGGGAGAACAGTGTTGTGCCTTACATTTCAATTTCCCAACTAGCTAAAGATGCTTCATATGCTTACTTACTATCCATAAGCTCCACTGACGTCAATTGGATTGTTTATTTTCTTATTACTGAGTTTTGAAAACTCTATATATTCTACATGAAAGTTGTTTGTTAGGGAGATGAACTGCAAATACTTTTATCCAGCCTGAAGTTTGTCTTGAAAGTCTTTTAACAGTACTTTCCACGGAGGAAGAGTTTTTAATTTTTAAAAATCCAATTTATATCCAATTTATCGATTTTTCTTTTATGGGTCATGTATATTAGTGCAATGTCTAAGCACTTTTGATCTTTATATCATGAAAATTCCACGTATGGTTCATTCTAGAAATGTCTTAGTTGAATTATAAATTTGTATCCATGATTCTTTTAGTGTTAACTTTTTACTTAATTTGTAAGGTTTAGATCAAAGACTTTTTGTATGTGGATATATAATTGTTCCAATACCATTTGTTGAAAAGTCTCAATTTGTTGAAATTTCTCCATTGAAATCCTTTTACACCAGTCAAAAATCAAATGGCCATATTTGTGTATGTTTCTTTGGCCCGTTCATTCTGTTCCAATGTCTAATTCTGGTTAGTATTATATTGGCTACTGTAGTTTCACAGAAATTAATCAAATAGCACAGTATTATTAGTCCAACTTAAAACATTTTGGTTTCACTACTCTACAGCCTTTGCCTTTGTGTGTAAATTTTAGAATCTGGTCATCTGTAAAACC
The DNA here is from genome assembly GCF_047511655.1 of Castor canadensis. Lineage (NCBI taxonomy): Eukaryota > Metazoa > Chordata > Mammalia > Rodentia > Castoridae > Castor > Castor canadensis. The sequence continues at coordinate 6,667,133 of NC_133395.1, forward strand.
TCCTACAGTGATTTTGATAAAAATTACTTAACTTGTTATTTTGGTAGCGATTATGAATGGGATTGCTTTCTTAATTTCTTTGTATATAGAAATACTACTTTTTTGTATGTTTGTTTTATATGCTGCTACTTTATTGAATTCATTTATTAGTTTTTAACAATATTTTGATGAAGTGTTTAGATTTTTCTACATATAGAATGATATCATTCACAAACACAGATAATCAATATTGTTAAAAAGACAATACTATGCAAATCAATCTATAGATTCGATGCATTTTCCATCAAAATTCCAATGTATCGCTTCACAGAAATAGAGAAAAAAATCCTAAAATTCATATGGAACCACTTAAGACCAAGATCCGTAATAGCCAAAGCAATCATGGGCAGTAATAATAATATCAAGGCTGGGGGCATCAGAATATCTGATATTTCAAAACATACTACACAGCTGTTGTTATTAAACAGTAGGGTGCTGCCATAAAAGCAGAGACAGAGGACACAAGAAACAGAAGAGAACCCAATTAGTCCCTGCTCCCCCAGATAACTGGTATTTGACATAGGGATCATGAACACTGTGTGCAGAAATAAGAGTGAATAAGCAATGCTGGCAAAATTGAAGAGCACATTGAGAAGCATGAATTTTGATCCCCTTCTCTTACCATGCACAAAAAATCAACCCAAATGAATCAAAGGCCTAAACCTTAAACACAAAGCTATGAAATCACTGCAAGGAAATGTAGAGAAAACATTGCACCTTTCATTAGAACCCCAAAAGCACAGACAATGAAGTAAAAATAGAGAACTGAGACCATATCAAACTAAGACCCTTGGGAACAGTCAAAGAAACAATGGGCAGGATTAAGATAGTCTATAGAATGGGAGAAAATATTTTCATGCAATGTCATCTCATCCCAGTTTAAATGGCTATCATCAAAATGACAAGGACTAATGAATGCTGGCGAGGATGTGGAAAAATCGTAGCTCTTACATAGTGTTGGTGGAAATGTAAATTAGACAGCCACAATGGAAAACAGTATGCAGGTTGCTTGACAATCTAAAAATAAGATTACCCATAATCCAGTAATTCCATTTCGGGCTATACAAAGGACATTAAATCTTAACACTTAAAAGATATTTCAACCCCATGTGTTTGCAGCCTATTCACAATAGCTAAAACATGGAACCAACCCAGATGAATTTCAATGATGAATGGAGAAAAAAAATGTGTTATAGTTATATGGTGGAATATTACTCAGTTATAAAAAATTAAATTTTTACAGTTACAGCATGGATGTAACTGAAGAACCTTATGCTGAGGGAAACGACAGTCACAGAAAGACAAATTACCACCTGTTCTCACTCATATATGGAAATCAACAAGTCACTCTTGTAGGAGTAAGGAATGGAACAAGGAACATTAGAAAAGGGGTAAGGGGGAGGAAAACAGAAGGAAATTAAGAGAGGCCAAGGTCTTCAAGGACTGGAAGGGTGCCAGAGGAGAGTGGAAGGGGCTTCCTGGGTAAAGAAGGATGAGTTGATATCATCAATGCACCATGTATGCAACTTTGGAAATATCTTAATGAACCCCACTAATTTGTGAATTTAATATGTGCCAATGAAAATGTCGACAGAAAAGATTAAATCAAGCTGGCAGAGTCACTCAAGTGGCAGAGTACTTGCTTAGCAAGCCTAAGGCCCTGAGTTCAAACCCCAGTACCTCTAAAAAAAAAAAAAAACAGAAAAGATGGAATCAAAGAAAGTAAAATCTACAGTCATATTGTGGAGTGCAGACTCCTGCTGCCACTTGTGATGATCGGCTTGGGTATCTGCTATGGTAACAGTTAATGTAATAAAAATGGGGAGTAAACATTTCTGTGACCTAGCTTAGGAACAAATTAGAATGGAAACCTAACTCTATTGTGTCGCTCAGAATTAAGGTGTTGTTCTTGACCTGCCATGTAAACAACGGCCTGAAGGGTCTGGAAACTTGCTGACATTGGATGCTGCACTTGGAGAGCTTTTCTCATTTATTTCTCTCTGATTTATCTGTGATACCTTGACAAGAATACCAGTGGTGCTAAGGACTATGTAGCATGAATTTCAAACACCCAAATAACATATCTGTATCTATTTTGGATTATAGTAAGGTATATGTCTTCTATATTTTTGTATCTTGTGATAATTTCATTGATAAGATAGAATATGAAGAAATTCTTACATATGCATTAGTATCTTAGTGTTCACAACGGACAAAACAGCACTGTGGGTTTTTCTCCATCTTTTTAATATCATCGTATCTTCTTGTTCCTTTCTTTACTTACCCTTCCTGCTCAATAAGTGGCCATGATTAAACAGTCATTTCAAAAAATAAAAATCCTTTGCTATATGTTTTGTAGGTCAAAGTCATCTTTAGAAACTGCTTTTTAAAGTTATTTGTGTATGTTGTCCTTCTTTGTAAGTGTACTGGTGGTAATAATTTTTATAAAATTTAAGTTATGATTAGAAGCATTTTAGGATTTAAATAAATAAGTAAAGTATAAACACACGCGTTTTGCATTTTAACCAAATCTGGAATCCTAAAATAGCACAGATATTACAGGAAAAAAGTAAACTCATTGCATTAAAATAGATCCCTTTGTTGAGTTCATACAGCTAACCCTTTAGGGTACTGACAGCCTATTATTTTTCATATGTACCAACTTTATCTAGAAAAATGAAAGAACAACTAATTATATCCTGTTGCAAATGAGTGCAACAGAATGCTTTTTGTTCAATCTTTGTTAAAAAGTAGCTGTGCAGGACAGTTGAATGACTTAAGAATTTACCAGGGTGGATGTTGTGTGTGCATCAATGTTCAATGACCTGTACTGTGCTGTGTAAGGTATGGGGGCTGTGATTATGCACTTGCTTTATTACAAGTTGACCAGTTTCTCTGGGTCATTTGTGGATGGTGTTTTCTTCCATGTGTTTTGTCTAGCTTCTGCCATTTTGGTCTGAGAGACATGAAAATTACTGTTCTTAAAGAGCAGAGAAGGGAACAATTAAGAGAAGGTCATGAAAATAAGCCTATTTTTAAAAGCATAATAATTTCTTGTATAATCTTTTCATTTTTCTCCTGTATCATAATCTTTTCTCTCAAATAATTGTATCAGCAAGTCTAGACACACTGGAATTTTGTAGAATTGGTCTGTAAAATGCATTTAGTTGCATTAAATATGAAAAGACTTGGGTTCCAAAACCTTTTAAAAGTGTAATTCCCATCTGAGGTGAGGCAAAAAAAAGGACTTATATTTTGGGACATTTTTTATTAGCAATATATTAATTATTACCTATCAGCAGCATAATTGTATAGATCACCATGAATTAGGCAGTGGTGACTGGAAAGGGTTAAATGGTTCAAAAGAGGAAGATGGGGCTGGCAGAGTCACTCAAGCATTAGAGCACCTGCCAAGCAAGCTTGGGGCCCTGAGTTCAAGCCCCAGTACTGCAAAAAAATGACAAAAGCAGGAAGTTGTACCATCTGCAGGCTCGAGACAATTTATCTTTATATTTATATAAAAATAATAAATTATTATTTATTATTTTTACCTTGATGGGATTTTATTGCTTTTGACATTTCCAAATATAATCAAGTGTATATCAATGTTTTAATAGCAATTACATTAAATCATTGTGTATGTTTTTATAATTCACTAGTAGTAACAATAACTTAGATATTATTGTACTTCTACCACTCATGTAATAGAACTTGTAAATAATGAGTTGTAGTTACAATATTCTTTTGGAAATTCTCTTCGCAGTGAGAAAGGAAGGGATTCCGAGAGCTCCTGTCGTCCTTGCACCTCTCCTATAGGACTTCTGTGGTTAAACTGACTCCATAACAGCATCTTGGTGAGTGTAGGGACATTTGTTCAATTTTGCTTTGTTTTTCTAATGTATCTTTATAGAGCTCCAATCAAGTTTTCTACCTGTAATGTGGTAGTAGATAAAAAAATATATGCTAATTAGGCATCTCCAGCATCAGGTATGACTAATAATATTTTTAATGAAAAACCACTCCAATGTTCTAATACTCTCAAAACATGATATGGTGTGGAACAATAGGTAAAGTTTCCTAAGATAAACATGAAAACTTTAAAAAGTTTTCAGCATACACTGAGTAATCAATGCAGTACATACACAAATAATTGGAAGCATTACTAAAATAAAATGTTTGCCATATTTTAAAATAAACATAATATATGGTATTTAAAATTTGAGCAATAATCTATAGGTGAAAGGTTTATAAAATCTTAATGATGCAGTTATTATTTACAAATACTATTAACAGCTAAATTACTGAATCTTACTTTATCGCAGTCTTCATCTGGGTAATTTAGTCATCATGATAATTGTGCAGGATCGATGCTAGTGAATAATCCATTCATAAAAAAGGGAAATTGATGCATGGAGAGAAAATAAAACAAATTCAAAATTATAAAACTAGTAGGAAGAAAAATGAGTATTTCAATACAGGTAATATTAATCTATAGTGATACATATTTTTAAAATAAAAGCAACGGATGTACATAGCATGAATTCAAACAGTGCAGAGTTATAAAAAACACAGAATAAGAAACTTCCTTCCCTAGCTCTTACCTCACTCTCCCAAGATAACCAATACTAATAGCTTTTTATTTTTCTTCTTAAAAAGCATAATTATTATATATCCACTCTTTCTGCTTCCATACACTTTTGATAGCTATCTTAAATAGATATTCTTATATGCATACAGTAACATATATTATACATAGTGATATACTTTTCTGTTAATAATATGCATTAAGATTTCCCATATTTTATTAATAGTTACATTGGCTTACAATATATGGATGGATAAATGATCTCTTTTGTCCTTTATTAATTAATTCATAGTTTCTTTCTATTATTACTACTTTACCTTTTTCTAATTCAAAAATAATAGAATAAATAGGAATTAATTTCACTTATGTTTAATGAAAATCATGTCGCTATTAGTCAAGTACATGGGTTGAGATGATGCAATGTTAAGAATACCTAAAATATTTCAGCAACAGTCACAAAAATGTACACAGATAAAGGAGGATGGTCAAATCCTTGTAATTGACTTGTCTGGGTCGTGGGTGTAAGCAGGTTTTTCTTTTTGTATGTATTTAAAAATTTCACAACTACTTCTTAAAAATTATTTAATTCTGCAACTGAGATATAGGGAATGATGTAAATTCTCTGTAGGAATTCCAAGTATGAACATATTAACTATTGTAGGGGAAGATGTAAGTGATTTAAATAAATTTAAATTTCATGTGGAATGAAGTTTGGGGAAAGTTTGTAAAGAAAGATGATAGTGCTGAACAGGTTTTGGGAATGAGGTAATGCCGGTCAAATGAGGAGACTTATTTGTCAAGGGATGATCTGAAACAACTGGGAATGAGGAAAGTGATGAGAAATTAGGGCAAACATGTCAAAGAAAACCTATGAGTGCTTTAGTGACTACTCTCCTCTTCCCTGTCTCTCTCTCTCTTTCTGTCTCTCTCTCAATATATATCTTTTTTGTCCTATCTAACTCTATCAAGCTGTCTGTCTATCCCCCATCTTTACATGTATGTTTATCCAAACCCAAGCTAGCACCCATTATTTATATGCCGATCTGGACTGCTGTGGTGATCTGACAGATTTATGTAATCCTGTATCAGTTCTCAAATCTTAACACATATTGGTGCTCTGTTGTCATGATTAGACAGAATGATGGGCTCCTTATGTCTTTCAGAATTCAGCCCCATAAGTACAGCTATTTATCTCTGATATTAGAATATATGGATTGTAATAACAATGGTACTGTCATGACCTCCAATTAATTAAAGATAGTTGAGCATTTGTGGCTTGATAAACTATAAGCTCTCAGTGGGAACTACACATCCATAGTCAAAGAGAGGCATGTGGAGGGAACGGAGACTAAGCAAAGAGGCTAATAGTCACCAACAGTCGTTTGGAATACTTTCTGTTCTGGTTGCAATTAATTAAATGTCATAGACTTGACATGGGATAGATAGAGATTGACTTCTCATAGCATTCTGACAATTTTATCTTTATTATAACTATTGTTTTGTAATGTGTTCAATGTCTACACTTAAAAAATGTGGATAATAGACTATTAAATAAGATAACACATAAGAAAGAATCACAAATATCCCTCATCTATGGCATAAAACAGATTGGTTTTAGTTCAATCTGAATCTCTCCCTTCTTCATCCTTCTTTTTTCAAGCTTTGCATCCCACAGCCTTAACGACTAAGAACTGCAGTGCATGGCCTATATGTGTTTTTTGTTGTTGTTAAAAAGCCTTAAGGAAGTTCTTATTGGTCCACAAAATATATTCAACAGCTGAAGGAGCTGGCATATCACTGTCTGCAAGACATGGCAGAGTAACTTTAACAGGAGAATTTCTTAATTGTACATTATGAGTCAAGTTGTCCAGCTATAAATGATTTTTCTGCTAGTAAGAAGCAGTGGTGGGGGACAAAATCCCACAGAGTAGACATGAGAACCTTGGGTTAGTATTTACCCTCTAGCAGTTCAGTGGCAAAAGTGGGCTTCAAGTACCTAAGGATTATCTCTATTCTTTTGAAAGCTTTCTGGCTGAAAAGTTAACAGCTGAGTGCTTTTTGAGTAAAATACTAAAGGAAATGGCTGATAAAAATATCAATGTTGTATATCTACTACAGGAGATATGTATCTGTTCTTTCTCAAACCACTGTTAAGCTGTCATCCATACCCTTATCACAGAAACAATTATCTCACAGTAGTGTTATCTCCAGACATTTTCCTGACCAGACAGAAAGAATCTGTGGACTTCGTCATTCCTCTCATTTGTTTTCTGGAGGGCTGTGTTGGTTCTCCTCTAAGGAATAACTTACGCAAGCTGTTAAAAATCTACAAAGAATAAATGAATGTTCTTGCTATATAGGGTCTGTTCTCTGTACAAACTGGAATATGGTTTCAAATTCCTAAGGACAAATAAACCAAAGGCCAAGAAATTGATGGTAAATTCTCATCTGATTATTGGCTCTCTCATGCTTAGGAAACTGTCAAATGATAAACTTTCAATGAAGTAATAATTTTTTATATTTTTAATTGTTCAAGGAAGCAGAGTCTGTATTAGTAGCCATGTGGTAAGAAAGGAAACATTTGGTGGGAGATCAGGGAAGAATGTGTGAAATGAATAGGATGTTGACAAAGTCGGCCTCGAATAGAGTGGGAAAAGTAATTGTGAGATAAGAGAATGCTAGTGTGAACAGAAGGGGAGAGAGAATTACGGTATAATCACAGACCTAATTTGTTGATCAACTTATGTGAACTACAAATGTTACACATTGATCTTTCCTGCCTTACTTTATGATGTCAGTCTCTTCTCTTTGTATACCATCTGAGTGTAAATTTTTAAGACTTTCTATGGAAATCAAATGAATAGGTACTATCACAGAATTCTAGAATTCTTGATGACTTCTTACTTGCTACATTGTGGCTTATATCGTTACTCAATTCATTCTCTTTCTTGTTAACTGAGAAACAGGAATTTAGAGGAAATATAATTACAACTAAAATAAGACATATGTAGAAAGCACCTGTAAAACATAAGGTGGGCGTATCTGTGTGGATTCATATCCAAGTCCTCTATTCTGTTCCACTGGTCTTCATATCTGTTTTTGTGCCAGTACCATGCTGTTTTTATTGCTATGGCTCTGTAGTATGGTTTGAAGGTGGATATTGCGATACCTCCAGTGTTGCTCTTTTTATTCAGTATTGCCTTAGCTATTCGTGGTCTTTTGTGTTTCCATATGAACTTTAGGATAGATTTTTCAATCTCTGTGATGAATGTCATTGGGATTTTGATGGGAATTGCATTGAACATGTAGATTGCTTTTGGGAGTATAGCCATTTTTACTATGTTGATTCTACCAATCCATGAGCTTGGGAAATCTTTCCATCTTCTGTAGTCTTCCGCAGCCACAAAGAATAATGAAACTTTGTAATTCACATGTTAATGGATAGAACTGGAGAACATCATCTTAATTGAAGTTAGCCAGGCTCAGAAGACCAAAAATTGCATGTTCTCCATCATATACAGATTATAGACACAAAACAAATGCAATAATATTATTGGACATGGGTCACACACTAAAGGAGGAATATGGAAAGGGAAGGAAACCTGAAACTTGAATGTGGTTGATGTGCTCACTGTAGAGGGGCAAATAAAGTAATCTTAACCTGACAGAGGCCACTATCAGGAAGTAGTGAAGAGGTCTGGCAGAGATGAACCAATGTGGTTCTTAATACACAAATGCATGCAAGGTCCTCTAGAAATCTCTCTGCATAGCTATCTTTATCTCAAACTAGCAAAAATGCTGTCTTTCTTATTATCTCCTATGTTTCTCTTCAACAAAATTGGAGAAGAAGAGCACGGAACAGTTTCTGACTGGAAGCAGGGGGTGGAGGGGGGAGGGGGCTCAAACAATGTATACACATGTAAGTAAGTGTAAAAATGATAAAATAAAAGAAAGAAAAAAAAGAAGTAAAGAAAAGATAGAAAGCACCTGTAAGAAGACTGTGTCTATTTATAAAATACATTTATAACTTCTAAACTATCACATTCTTGAATAACATTATTGAATATTTACTTTGTGTCATAGATTTTCAAAAATTCAGAGATCTTTTTAAGCTCAATATGATTTTATAATTACAAGATGTGCTATTTTATTTCATCTAAATGTCTATTTTCTGCCCCCAAAGCATTACTTTCATGGAACATTTTGTGTTTCTTTAATGCCATTATTCAAGGTAGTGGTTTAGAAAATTTTCACACAGAAAAAACCCCACTATAAATATATATGTACATATTGCTATACATACATATAAATATGTGTATATCGCTATATATGTCTTCAAGACAATTAATTCTAGATTCAACTAGTGAAGAGTTTCTTCACTCATTAGTTATGTGACTGGAGTCCACACATCTGGCAGTCCTGACTTTACACTTGCACTTAAAATATTTAATGTAGAATTCATAGGTTTTGCTATGGGACCAAGGTCTTGTACTACTTCCTCCGACTTGAATTCCCAAAAGGATTTGTTTTTGATTCATCCAATGCTGTCCAAGGAAGGATGCATGTTATTAAATTGAGTTTCTGTTTGTGAAGGTTAGAATTTATCTTGACACCACATACAAAAGATGTGGAGAATTCCCAAGTTTCTGCATAGTTATCAAAGAGCAAATGAAATGACTTCTGTGTCAGTTATTCCATTGGCTCACGGGAACAATCACTCTTTCCACAATCAAGTCCTGTTGACTCTGTTCCAAAACTCAGAATAATTCTTGCCAAACCTCTTTGGAGAGGTACTGCCTGGAGAAAACACGACCATATGGAAAGGAATTCGTGCTTCATATCAACCCACACTGTGTTATTTACATAATGCAAACCACAGTGAGTCCCACTGTCCACCATATCTTGAATGGATTTGGGAAATAACTGTTTTTGGAGATTCCATGCCAAGATCTAGCACAATTCTCTATACAAGCAGTACTCAGTGTATTATTTAGTAACCAATCATATCTGGATTATTTGAGAATTGAAGGATTAAAACATTAGAGAATGATGCAAAAGTAAATCTCCACACTCATTTAGAATCCTGTCAGATATGTTCCTTCCATTAGTAGATCTACAATGGCTGTTTTCTGCTCATCATTATGTATTGAATAAATGCCCTGCTGAGCTCCTCCCACCACTTCACCCCAAGTGTTGTCAGGCCCAGAAGAGGGCTGTGTACAGACATAGAAAGACTCAAAGACAGAAAGGTGCATTATAAATGTTTTTAAAATATCTCCATAATTCAAATTCAGAGAAAAAAAATTCTTGACCATGCTTGTTCAATAAGGACTAAATATATTTGCTTTGCATCTTGTTTCAAGTGCTTCTAGAAATTCTATTATTGAGATTTCTATATAATTTTTTTTAAAAACTTTATTAGAGAAGTAAATTTGATAATTATGTATATCAATGGTATTATCCTTACTATTTAATATTCTAGTTGCATTTGATAAGAAGACTTTCCTAAGTATTCTGAGTGAAATTCAAATCTGGAAAACATTTCAGAGATACAAAGATGTATTTTCTTCCCTTGAAGAAGACAGAGCTTGAAGCAATAATCACTCTCAGTTTGGGAAATTAGGAAAGTAACATTGTTTAAATATTTGTATTGATTTCAGCATTTAAAGTAAATCTATGGTTATGGTGTATTATTCATTCATAAAATTTGTTGCAAAAATTTAGGGCTAGTAGCTTAGCATAACATGTTTTTCCATGTGAACCTAAAAAGAAGCAATAGTATTTTCATAAACTTCTTTATAGTGATACACCAATTAAGTGAAAACCTTGGGAATGGGTGCACAGATTCTATATTATTGTAGGACTTCAGCTCATTAGTTTTGACCAAAAGAGCATATTTCAGTTGAGATTATGTGTCTGCAACCATGAATTGTCACTGTGGTTGCTACAGGGAACACAGGAGAATGTCAAGATTCTTCTATTTAATTTGGCCTTAAAAGTCTTATTGTGTCTGGCAATTTATGACATACAAAAGCCCCTTTTCCTTGATTAAAGGAAATGTTTCATGTTTGGATAGCAGGATAATGAGTAGCCACACAGGCTGTAGGCTGTGATGGAATGTGCACAGCTTTGGAATTTTCAGGCCTTGGCTTATATTTCTGATCTTCCAGTTATTAACTATGTCAACTAGAGCAAATTACCTTAATTACTTAGATGCAATTTAGTGATATGGAAAAGGGGGCAATAAACCCTAGCATTCATAGTTACTATAAGTGGCAAAGTATCTAAAATACATAAAAATGATGAGGCAGGTTCCATATTATGGCATATACCATTTATTTTCATGTGCATTTGTGTGAGGGAGTATAAGTCACTTTATATGTTACCACATTAGAAACATCGATATCCACACAAATGTACATACATTACTTCTATTTAGAGAATACCTATGAGTGGGCAAACATATACATTCCTGTTTGTTGAAAAGTGGTCACAGAATCAAAATGATTAAAATTAGAATGGTGAGGTTCAATGTAGTATATTATTCAGAACACAGACTTTGCAGACAGACACACGTGAGTCAGGTTTCTACTTGTTTTCTGCATTTATCTTGGGCATGTTGCTAAGTCTTTTCAATATCTTTCTCTTCGTTAGATTGTTTATGTGTGTATCATAGGTTCTAACATCTACTGAGAGAGGTAATACATGAAAACACTTTCACAATGATGAGAAAAAAAGGAAGTGCTCAGTAATGTTCATTGCTATTTTAAAATCTCTTTAACAAGACATTAAAATTAGAACATCAGATGAAAGCCTCCTATTGGTCAAAATAGTAATAACAGGTACACAATGGGGAAGGTCAGTGATGAAGTGGTAAGAAATATTTTCTACTTTGATTTCGTGGCATGGAAGTTGAAATTTTAGTCTCCTATGGATTTTTTAGAAAGATACAAACAGAACTAAATTCTGAATATCTTGATACTTTACTTTAAATGTAGCTCTATCAAGCTTTATTGGTGTGAACGTTAAGGAAAATATAACCTCTCTGTATGAGTTGGCATATATGAAAGCTCTTTGAATAAATAGAAGTTGTTATTATTTAATTTTCTTAAAATATATGTTATGTTCCTGACTTTCATTTTTTTGTTTTTAATATAAATAATACTTTCTAGTGTTAGAATACTATTTGCCACACTAATGAAAATCAGTATTAAGGTACATTTTTTAAGTGTTTTTCACTAATCAAAGTTTGTAAAGGGATTGCATTTCTTTTTATTCATTTTTATTGAAAATGCTTCTTTGGATAAACAATGTTTGGAAGCCTCTTTCACTATAGCAGAGAGAGGAAAAACTATAACTATAGGCAAAAGAACAGAAATTATACTATGCAATAACAATTATAGCTGTTAAGATTCTTGGTGGAGAGTAATAGAAACAAAATTCTAAAGCAGGAAAACAGTTTAAGAGGAGGCTCTTGGATAGCTGAAAGAAGCAAATAGAATGACTTAAGTTGGGCAGAGAGGAGACAAGAGAGAAACAAAGGCACATCTTGAAGAGTATCTGAACATGGACTCTAGAGTCAAGCTGCCTGCGTGGGAATCCATGTTTTATTGTTCACCAGATCTCCTTAACCTCTCTGTGTCCCCGTATCTAGATAATTAACATGAGACTGTTTTCATAGTTGACTGAGTTGCCTAAGGTAAAACATATAATAATTGTTCAAAAATACTCAGACAAATAATGGCCATCATAATTATATACCATTTAAGTGAGTGTGGTGCCTATAAAACCAGGTTCACCGCCTGTTTAAATTTACATCCCTCTGCAAAGTGCATGGGATGAGTTTGACTTTGCCTTGGATGTTGGAGATCAAATGAGAGTGAATTTCTTCATATACCTCTGAATGGGAAGTACATTCCTTAAAACCAAGAAGGCAACTCAGATGATAATCATCTACACATTTTGAAAATATCCAGTATATTTAGAATGGCCATATGTCTGGTCTGCCTTGAGATAGTCCGAATTTACAATGGACATCCCATGTGGTTAAACATATGTTCTTAGAAGTACTGTCATACATTGGATTACCATAACCATTTTTTATTCCTTCAATAACAAAATGAAATTTTCACTCATAGAAACAAGTATTTTTGCTATACTAGCAAAAGGCAACAATAACAACAACAAATGTACACTCAAACTCCAACATACTACCATTACTCTGTTCATCTCCAAATCTGGGATTTCTGGGTGCTCATTTTCCTCCCATTTCTTCCCAACTCTTTCTCGTTAATCCATTACATATGGACTAAGTTATAAATTTATCATAATCTCCAGAACATGCAAGATGGTTTCAGATTAGTTGGGTCATTCCTTTGTGAGGGTCTGCCTACTATCTATCTTACCATGTCAAGAGCATTTCTATCCACAAGACCCTTTTCTTAATCAGAAAACATGGTGGGAGCCACAATGGGATACATTTCAATCCAGAATGTGCTTAGAAGGGGAAAGATGTAGATGTAATTATCTGTCAAGTTTTGAATTGTGGCCAATGGTTTGTCTCGCTAGTCAAAAACCTGGAAGGAAAGCAATAGAAAAATTCATAACAAAGAAATCTGTGTATAGATCTCTGGATGGACAACACATAGGAAGATATTTGTGCTACATATGGATGATCAACAAAGAGTGGCCTCAGCAGAGGTGATTTTCAATAATCAAGTGGATAGCATGGTCTGTTCAGGGGATGCCAGTTAGTTCTTGTCATTGTCTGTTGGGCTCGAGCGATGCATTGACTGCCACTCACCAAGACTGCATGGCCATGACTACTACTGAATGTTCAATCTGCCAGTTGTAGTTACCAACACCGAGTCCTCAATGTGGCACTATTAGTTAGGTAATCAGACTTTTGGCTGGTGACATTTTGATTGAGTGGGCAACTTCCATCATGGGAAGGGCAGAATTTTGTTCTTACTGGATAAGGCTGTGCTGTTCCTGCACACAGTGCTTCTGCAACCATGGACTAGTTTTTCCTCCATCATAGTATTCCACACAGCGTCCTTCTGATCTAGGAACTCTCTTCATAGCAAAAGAGGGACAGACAGCAATGGCAGTTGGAATTCATTGGTCTCGCTATGTTCCTCACATTCCTGAAGAAGCCAGCTCTTAATAGGATCATAAAGTGGCCTTTTTCCACTCAGTTAGGGTGTCAGCTTAATGGCCAAAACTTTTAAGGCAGGGCAAGGTCCTCCAAAGACTGTATATGCTCTGAATTAGTGTCTAGTAGGAGGTGACAGTCATTTCTTCAAATCTTATTTTCTTCACATACTTACCATCAAATATCCAATAGATAATTTTTAATCCACCCTTGCTTAATAACTACTTTTAATTAATTTTAGTTTCAAAAATTTACTTTTTAATGAAGCATCTATAAATTTTATATAATAAGGGCTTCTATAGTAAGGACAATTTCAAACATATGGCTAAGTTTGGCAGAGAGTCATAAAAATCACATTGCACAATAAATTCCAGAAATTATAGTACTGTCATAATTTTATTTCTTTGGGATAGATTCTACTCATTTTCAAATGCCACCACAGTGGAAATAATTTTAATAGGAATAAAAACTACAAATAGTAATGTAGAATGAATGCATGAATATTATTCAGGTTCTATTTCTGCACCTTTACAATTATGGCATTATGGTTATTTACTTTAAGTTGTCTGTTCAAACATAGGAATACACAGCATCTACAGATTTGGATACAGGAACTGCACTGGAAGCAAGTTTACATGATCCCCCAACTCTCTACTTACTTGAAAGAATGAGAGTTGTTGATTCAGTGTTTATAAGAGTTACTCATAAAACTGGAAGTTCTCTAATTTAATATCTGCACACAATGCATAATTTATTAGATAACAACTAAACAAAAGCATGCTCATTTAATCTTACCCATTATTATTAAGTTAAGAAAATCAAAATGATTGTTTAGAACTTAAGCCAGTATAGTATCTGGAGTGAGTGCTTTTTTATCACAAACTGGGGAAATAGCCAAGGGGATATTGTTGCCCAGACCTGGAATATCTTCAATGCCCTTTGCACTCAAGGTGATTCCACTTTGACTCTTAACTGTCAGAAGGACTCTGAGTTTCTGAAAAAATCAGTAAAGCTGGTAGCTAATGTATTTTCATTTCAACAGTGCAGTTACTCTAATGTAGAGTTGTAGATACCTTTGAAGAAGGCTACACTAAAAAAAATACCAAAATAACTTTTGATATTCTCACAGTATGTACTTGGAACTGTACACCTTCTCTTTACTTAAAGAACATTATGTATGTGACTTGACTCATTTTAGAATGCATATGTGGAGCAAATCTCTATTGTGTGGGCTTCAAGTAAGTTTAATGTTCTGAAACTAGAATAATTTAATTTTTTTTTTACTTTTATTCACTCAGTTTTTTGACAGTTTCTCACTGCGTAGCTGGGCTAGTCTCAGACTTGCAATCCTCCTGCCTCATCCTACTGTTTGCTGTGATTATAGGTGTGCACCACCACACCTGGCATAGAATACTTTTAAAAACAGAATAAGAAGAGTGGTTTAGTGAACTGACATTAATTATGATCGCTAAGATCCATGGCTAATGCACAGCTACAATAAACCATAGGTTATGTAATACTGTTTTCCTTTATTGTTATGCTAGGTGTGGCACTTACAAAGGTTCTTGCAATGTATCATACTTGAATTCACCCCTCCACCACTTCCCTTTATCCCTCGTCCCCTGATTCCTAGAAGTTTCAACAAGTATCATTTTTGCATTTCCATAACAGTTAGAAACATGTCCAACTATTCAATATAACTTTCTCTATCCAAACTTGCTGAATAATGATCCACTTTGAAATATTCATTCCAATGAAATGAATTTTCCTGGTTGTTTGGCACCTTCAAAATCCATTCCTATGAAAATTCACATTTCTTTTGGGTAAGTCTCACCATTTTATTACTATATCATTCTGAGTACACTTAGCTCCTATTCCAATCTTAGCTCTGGCTCAATTTCCAGGTTTGGGGGATAATGAGATTGAGTAAGGGGTTTGCGAGAATTACCTTCTCAATCTGAGGTAATTTCCTCAAATGCAAAGGGACCTAAAGCAGATCAGGGAATGGTACATTGTGAGTTTCTTAGTATTAGCTCAACATCTTTCTTTTCCTATTTGCATTAGTAAAAATCATGAATGTTTCTTCCATCCAATGACCCTATGAAAGAAAGAAAATTTATTTAAAGGTTAAGGCACTGAAGGAGAGAATTGTGGAGTGATCAATGAAATGGGTGTGTATAGAAACATTCAGGAATTCTGAGAATCTGACCACTAGATCCAGCCTTGCTAGTACTTCAGTGTAAGCAATTGTCAGATTACCACAATCCCAGATGCAAATCTTAAACTTTAATCTTTCTATCATCAATTTATGTTTCACCTTATGGTTCAATATATTTGGAATTCTCTAGCCTGTGGAGCGAGATTTGAGACTTTGTGTAGATCAAAGTTAGGCAAAAGCAGGTAGCTGCATGGGAAGATTTGTGAGCAAAAATGTCAAAGGTGACAAGTAATATGTATATACACAGCTAGAGAGTTTAGTGTAAATCAATACATTCTTTTCTCTATCTTATGTATTCAAGAAAATTTGGACAATAGTAACTATATTATAAAGTTACCTTTCTTTGAACACAGAGGTGAGTTATTAAACTTCGAATATTTACTATTGATTCATTTATCCCTCACTCCGTCTCTTCTTTTTTCCAGCTTTTCAAAAACTCCTGCATTCATAACAATTTCCTCAATATGAAAATGAAAAACTATCTCAATATTAAGCATCTTATGTTTTATACATGTAAACACAACACTTGTTTTACCATTGAAGTTTAAGAAACAACAGTAGCTTATCATTCTGCTACTATGTAATTGTATGTATTTTTTCAACCTTTATTACTGGAAAACTCAGTTTTGCTTTTTACATGCAATAAATTTCGGAAACTTGTTTGGAAATCTCCTTGAAAGTGATTTTCAAATTTTTCACTGAGAGACATTTCCTTTGATTTTTAAGGTGATTTTCTTTGGACTATCTTTTTCTCAAGTGTAGTCATTTATCTATGTCATTGTTTTGTGCTGGGGATTGTGTTTTCCAATGGTTTTATCTTTGGCTACCATTTACTTTATTTGTGAAAATTGCAAACTTACTGATGACCTCATACATTTCCCAAATCAATTGATTCAGTCTCCATTGGCATGATCCATGCATTGGTATTTAAGACAAAACTCTTCCCAAGATGCTTTAATGTATAGCTATAATTGATATTCAGTAATATAAATAATATTGAATTTTAAAAAGACCTATATGATGACTTTTACCCTTCTTTGAGACAATAATCTTCACAAGTTGAAATTAAAGCAAAAAAAACCCAAACAAGGTACTACCAATGTTAACTCAGAAGGAAAAGAGCAGCTGGAGAATCCAAACACACTTAGAGCATAAAACATACTTACAGCATAAAAAACAACACAATGGAAAAATCTAGATGAAGTGTAGCCTGCAACAGAGTAATGGGGCCCAGATAAAGTGATGGCCTTAAAGAAGAAACATTGATTCCTTATTTGCTTTTCCTTCTAGGGATGATGGTTCTAAGCAGAACAGCTGAAACAACATAAAATTTTGAACCACTTAAGAAAAGTTTATGCCAAATGTATCCTGTGAGTTGGTTTTGGGATCACTTTAATAAATTTCTATAGAGATTACCAAGTCGAATTAGGATCAGTAATGCATTTGGTGCCATCCTTTTTTGAGCTTAGCTAGACCAAATAATTCAGAAGAAGATTTTTTTACAAAATTAAAATCCGTGTTTGTTATAATGCCCTTCTCAAATAATTGTAAAATTTCTGACTTTCTGCTTACTTTCATAAAATTGTCAGTGACAAAACATAACGCTCAAGTTCAAATGGTATAATATTGATATAATCATTTTGATGTATTATCTAGTTTCATGCTATATAACCAATGCAGTAGTGATACTTAAATATATGTACATAAGATTTATTCACTTTAATGAAATTTTTTGGTTGACAAAAATAATTTATGGTTTATTTGCATATGGATATGTGATTCACTCTGAATTAAAATACGTCTTTAGTAAACACTTTCAGTGTTTATTTTTTCACAGTTCTGAGCTTGAATGAAGGACCATATTCTTGGTAGGCAAGAAGTACTGTGCTAGGTGAGTCACCTCCCCAGCCGATGTTGCTGAAGTTACTTTTTAAATAGGGGTTCATGCTTTTGCCCAGGCTAGTCTCAGACCACAACCTTCTTACTTCTGCTTCTCGTTTAGCTAGGATTACAGGTGTGCATTGCCATGTCCACCTTATTTTTTGGCATAAAGTCTCCATAAGTTTTTGCCTAATCTGACCTCTGGCCACAGTCTTCCTAACTCTGCCTCCCAGTAGCTGGGATTACAAGTTTGAACCACTGTGCCCAGCCCCCTTTGATTTTTTTTTGATAGGCTAACAATATGTACAGATGTCATAATATTGGATACAGTGATTTTTCTTTCTTTTGATTCCTTCTTAGTTCCAGTTTTATGGATATGGTGTTGGTGCTAAAAACTAAAAGTGTTTCCCTTTACCCTTTTAGAAGTTGTCTAAGTTAATGTAAATTTTGCAATATGGTGTCAGGATAAAATATGTTTTGAAAATAGAAATTTTCATGTTCTTTTTTTCAAAGCAGTGTTTAAAGTAGTAAACCTCATATTTGGTTTCAGTCATATATCTTGAGACTGATTTTCAAACTTGAAATATTTTAGAATGAGTATTTTAACATAAAAATAACTTGAATATTCTTAGCATGCAAATCAACTGTGTTTCCTCAAATATTTAAACTCTTCTTCATATATACCATAAAATATGTTTTATCCATTTTTAATATTAATTTCTTTTTCTTTAAGTTTATAGATATTCCTCAATATTAACCAATAACAGTCTTTATGAGCTGCACCAAGTTGGAGCAATAAAGTCTTTTGGAAAATAATTTATTGTGATAATTTTTATATGAACTTTTAAAGTATTTCTTACTAAAGAATTTATGTGAAAACACAATTGTTAGACACACATTTTGATTTTAGCAGTCATGAGAAGATGCTTCCTCATTTCAACCACTTGTGCTAATTATTGCAGACAAAATATTTTTTTAAATTCTAGAATAACCTTCTAAAACTTTATTTCCATCTTTCCACTTTAAGAATATTTGAAAATTTTTGCTAAGTTTAATCAAACTTCAACAATAGCAACACTTTCAACATTTTGTTAATTTATTTGTAATACTTTTCAGGTGAACCTAAGGCCCATTTTATGGGACAATAACACAGAAGGGGCACTATTGTCACTAAAAATGCAAAATGCATTTCACGAATAGAAAAAGAAAGGAGTTGTCACTGCAGAGATGGGGATGATAGCACACGAGGGCGTTAAGGTTAACTAGGCCTCAGCCCTACTCATTTTCTGAAACGAGGCTCTTGTTTAAGAAGAGCATCCACTGTTCATGCTAATTATTTATCTTTGCTGCTGCAAAGAATGTCAGAGATGTGAAGTCTGGGTATGGAGCTGTGTCACTGTGATGTTTCAGACAATTTGAATAAATAGGAAATCTTTTCAAATCATTTATTATCTCAGAACTTTCCCCTTTCCCATTCACTTATCTCAATTCTTCACTTGTCTTGAGCCTCTAATATCTATCCTTCTTTTTTTTTCATTATTTAATTCCGGTTACCACAAGCTTGCCAAATAAATCAGTGTTCTGATTTTTCATCCTGGTTTCCTGAAATTCTCAAGGCAGCCTAGAGATTAGGACTCCATGGACTAAAAAGTTTTTTACTAACATGGTACAAGTGAGTTGCACATATAAACACATATATTGAAGCTCATACATTTAGAACTCATGTACATTAACAAAGAGTACAGGAAATTGATTAAATCAAGAGGTAATACCAGAGCATTAAAAAATATTTAAAAAATCATATTTCACTTCAGCTTATTAAACTGGACATAGGCTTTACCTACAATTATTGGTCAAATGTAACTTAATGACATTTAAAACCATCAATTCTGCATCCCGTTTTCCCAAAGCATGGACATATTCCTATTAGTGATTCATATCTCCACGTTAGTGGAAGATGGCCAAGATGCATGATGAAGTGTCTTGACTCAAACCAGGTTAAATAAGGGAAGCAGGTAGTAAAGATGTTTGGTGGGTGATTTCTGCTTCTCAAAACCCAGAAAGCCAGGCCTCCTCCTTTATGGTCATTTTTTTTTTTTTTGCTTGTGGATCTCTCATTATAGAGCCTGAAGATCTCTCTGTCCACCTTCTCTTTTTCAGATTGCAGAGAGGGGTTTAGAAGAGAATGCAATCATTTCTAAAATTATTTGCAAAATAGGAAACTCTGTTCTGACTTTTTCTTAAACAACCATTTCAGTGGATTTCTGGTGAATGTTTTTATATAAAAGATCATGAGATCAAAGAACTGTTGACTTAACTCAATTCTCCTTATGATAATGGACCTTGTGTGTCTTCAGGTTAGTGTTCAGAAACAAACAAGTTTCCAAGAGTCCAACATTTCAACTTCTAAGTATAATCTGAAGGATAAGAATAAAGTATAAAGAGCCAACTGTATAACAAATTGTAATAAAACCTTTGGCACAAAGGAGGTGGAATGTGATGAAATTTTAATGAAGGAGGAAGGTACATTAGACCAATTTATCAGGAGAAATAATGATTGATTTATTCCTAAAATCAATCACTTTTCAATAATTTGAGATGTGAAAAACTTCAAAATATAGTGATGATTAATAGCATCTATTACTATTAATTGCAACTAATATTATTTCAGAGCACAAATGCTGGGAAAAAATTTTAAAGAAGCTGATTGATTTGCCTGGAAAGGTGGTTAATCTAGAATTACTTAAAGCTCAATTAATTTTCAGTGTTCTTCATAAATATCTCTCTTCAACAATTAAATCCTAGATGATAATATGGTTCTCGGTACTCTATGAAAAAGGCTGAATTAAATTGTTTGGGGGGAGAACTTCTCCAAGCAAATGGGTACAACTCATACCACTAACTTCTGAGTTGGAAAAATCCAATGTAGGGAATTAAATTCTAAGGAATATTTTACCTAATCAGGTAGGTTCTTATGTATTTTAGGGTTTGGTAACAAAGTTGTAAAGTTATCATACTCATAATAAAACATTTCTGAAACTGAGATGTTCTTGAAAATTTGAAGAAAATAATCAGATTGATTTTTTTGAAACACAACAGATGCAATTTCAAAGCCCTACACAAAGTGCAAAGATGAGCTGTGTAGTTGCAGATAAGGTTGGATATAGATTGTTGCCAACATGTATCCAAAAAACCTAAGGGTTTTTATTGACTAAATCAGTGGCTAAAAGAGGCAAATGAGAATGATGCTGACTTCTGAAATATCAGCCATCAGGGAAAAGGGGGCTCCCAATATTCTATGAAATTCTCAGGCCATACCTATGACTTGTCTCAGTCCTGAAGAGGGACGGTGAAAAACTAAAACACATCCAGAGAAGTGGGAGAAAGATGCTTTGGAAATCATGGCCAATGAAGATGTTTTGAAAGACAAGAGAACATTTTATTTTGGAAAGGATGTAAATTTCTTGAGAGTGGACTGGGAAATGATGGGCAGGTAGGGAACTTTTCCAGAATTCCCCTGGACATGCTCTCTGGAACAATTTTTAGGCTTTTCTGTGGATCTTGTAAGGCACACCAGAACCAACATGTATCAATGTCAAGGCAAAAAGTCACGTTTCTAAAAATTATGTTGTAAAACCAGCTGTTGAAAATACCACTTCCTGATATTTAATAAAATAATGTTTTCATTTGAATTGCCTTCAAAGTCCATTCTGGCCAAAATTCTATTATTTAAATCACTTTCTTTATTATCTTGGCACAATAAAATAGATATGGTGCTATGGGTATATTAGCACAAGCACAGAGAATTAGAACTTTGTTCTAAACTAGATAAAACAAAAGAAAATGTATTTCAGGTGCTTATCGCACTAACATTATAAAAAAAGTAAGACCCATGCCAGGACAGGCATAATGAAGGTGTTTAGAGGAATCATAGTTGTTTTAAAAATCTATCAAAAATGTCACCACTCCAGAGGAACTAATACAGAAACCTTAAAGCAACAGAGGTCAACACAAGAAGGGGATCAGGAACCAGTGTAAAGATCAGTTAGAGACGAATCAGCCTGGGTTGTAACACATGTGTACATGAAAGCAGTGCTAGGAATCTCTCTGTGTAGCTGTCCTTATCTCAACTAGCAAAAACACTTTGTCTTTCTTATTATTGCTTATTTCTACTCTTCAACAGAACTGGAGAAAAGCGTAGAACAGGTTCTGCCTGGAAGGGAGGGGTGGAGGGGGTCAGAGGGTGGAGGCCAGGACAGGAGGGAGAAATGACCCAAACGATGTTTGCACATGTGAATAAATGAATAATAATTTTAAAAACTATCAAAATAACAAGTAAGTTAGATCCAGAAGCAGGAAAAACTTAAGGTAGCACTTTAATCCTGAACTTTTAGCTATCATATTTTGTCAGTAGATTTCCACTCAGTGAATCAACTCAGGCGTGAGTATGGGTCAGGCAGCTTACCCCTGACGCTTCATGGAGGTTTCTAAAAGATAATCCAGCAAAGTATAAGAAAAGGTGTAAAGATAGTGGAAATCATGGCTTTAAGTTTCAGTTTTCTCATTTACATAGTCTCAATTTTTAAAATGCTTTTGCCTGGTTGTAGTGGCCGTGTGAAATATCACGAACCTGTGGAAAGGCCACTGAGATTTTTTTTTCTTTTTATTTATTTATTTTTATTCATATGTGCATACAATGTTTGGGTCATTTCTCCCCACTTCCCCCACCCCCTTCCTTCCCCCCCACCCTCCTACCTCCTCCTTCTCCTGCCCAGCCCCTCGCTACCTAGCAGAAACTATTTTGTCCTTATCTCTAATTTTGAGATTTTTGATCTTGTGCTCAGTCAGGCTCACTATGGAAGGCAGCTGTTCCACAATAGAGGAGAAAAGCCTAGCTGTTTGGGGTGTGGACATTGCTTTTATAATTGCAGCAATGTGCTGGCCTGGCATATCATCAAATATTCTTTTTTGAACCTGCCTGATGGCTTCCAGAAAGGAGAGGTTTTATTTGGTTATGGTTCATTGGCATTCATTTAGAAAAATGTATGCATTTTAATGGTATACTTTCTAGTGCTGCGTGTTTTTACCCATGTCTACGATGGTATAAACATGGAGACTTTTGAAAGTTAGGTTTAATGCCATAAATAAGGTGAGAAAGACGAAATGGATGTTCTAAAAGGGGAATCACATTGGAAAATACCCAGGTGAGGGTCACATATAGAAGCACAGTAAATCTGGAAAAAGATGGAAAGTGTGAATCCTATGTCCTTTGTTCCCTTAGTTTTTTCCAAGCTAATTCATGGCTACTCTTTTTCACAGTATTTTACTCATCACCCTGTTTTTAAAGTGAATATTCTACTTGTAATATATAATGTTCCCTTTAAAACCATTTGACATATTATGCCCTGCTCCATGAAAATTCCTACTTTCAATCTTTTCTGCTGAAGATAAGTATATCCAATTGCGCATGATTTGACAATCGCTATTAAGGAAGACACAATAGTATCTATTCCCCATATCCTGAAGTAGAGTTGGAAAAGAGCAGTAATGCATGCCTATGAAGTATGCCTTGGTGCATAAAGTACTGACGTACAGTGAGCATGTTGAGGAAAATTCCCTCTTCTCGAGTTGTTCCAGTCTGCTTTCATCTTTTTGTTCCCCTTGATTCAAACATCCACTAGATTTAGAGAAGTGCTACTAGCATCATTTGCAACTCAGAGTAGAATGTAAATTAGTGTTTTCCTTCTGCTCCTTTGTATCAGTTAAGATTGCATTTGGTTACATGTAAAGAACATCAGCCCAGAGTGTGATTTGCACAAGTTGAGAGTTATTTTTCTCCTGTATAAATGAATACAAATTCAATACATAGAGGGCTCTTATGAAATAGCTTGGGGAAGTTGTCATGGGCCCAAGTTTCTTCTCATTTCTAACTTAAATTTAAACTTTTCATTCTCACATTAACAGCATTGCTGCTTTCTCTCCAGGCATGACTGTGTCCCAAGAAGCAAGAAGATTAAGGAGACTAAAGGGAAAGATGAAAAAGCCCAGAAGGCATATGCACTTCCGTGTCACTTATATTTGCACATCACTGTTCCCACATTACAGAAAAACTAACAGTAGGGGATTCTGGGTAGATGATGTCATACAAAAATATGGGTCTCTTAGTAGAGAGGAAGCATGATGGGGTCATTACTTCTCTTTGTAGATAGAAAGTAAATACATTCTAATGACTTTTTATGTACATGTGTTCTTCAGATTTATGCAAAGACTTCCAAGGTTTTATAGATTTGTAAAGAACTTGTTGCTTACTTCTCAGTAAAACTGTTTTAGTAAGATATGTCACATGTCATATAACTGATCCACTTAAAATGTACAAGTCAATGGTTTTGATATCTTAACAGAGTTCTGCAAGCATCATCACATTCATTTTAGAACACGTTTATCAGCCAGAATAAAAGAAAACCAGAAATCCTGCACCCATTAGCAGTCACTCTCCATATCTGAGCCTAAGTGGTAAATAAACAGTAATCTATCACTTGTCTTTATATACTTGTACATTTGGGATAGTTCATATAAACGAAGTCATACAGTGTGTTGTCTCTCTTGATTAACTTCTCTCACTCAGCATAATGTTTTCAATTTATTTCCAAACTGCTGGCTGAGTTCTTCTTTCTCTATCCAGATGAGAACACTGGGTAGTCCAGGAGAAGATCTGTCAGTGCTGGAATCCCCACGCTCTTGCGTACCGAAGACTTACGGGTTGGGCTGGCACACCCAATTGCCCACAGTTTTAAACCCCAAGAGTTAGGGGTCTAGTGCTCTAAGACTTAGCAGTCAGAGACTCACGGTTCTAGGCACTCAGATTGGAGGCTTGCTGTTCTGAGGTTTAACCACTAGTGCACTCATTACCCAGGAGTTATTGTAATTATCAGTTGCTAGCAGGAGCCAGCTGCAGGAGGGGCCAGCAGCAAGAGGCAGTGCCTCCTAGTGTGACAGCTTTCACAGAAGTTTTAGAGAATGGGATCTTCTGTTTTACAACCACAAGGGATATTGCTCTCAGGCCCAGGATGTCTGACACCTTGACCCTCAAGGGTTGGTACCTCTCTGTAATTCTGTTAGTGATCAGGAACCATGTTTTCTCTTCTTCAGCTACTCAACAGCTCTTAATTGTTTTTGTCACTTCTGCGTCCCGTCACTTCTGCCCTGGCCACTCTCTGGAACTCTCCAGTTGCCTCGCATTGCTACTGCTACTATCATCATCCACCTCCAACGATGGTGGACTCACAAAGTGAGCTGAGTAAACTGCTTATATTTCTAGAAAGAAGGTGTGGCAAGAGCACCAGCACCAATCCCAGCCATCTTTCCTGCAAATAAAGAACAGCTTGCACCAATCATAGCATAGTCAGTTCCTGATGCAAATGAAAGACCACACTTGCACCAATCACAGCAGTTTTTCATGCAAGCGAAGGACTGTGTTTTCACCAGTTTCAAGCCTTTCTCTGGGCCTCTAGGAGAAGGTATGCTGCCTCTGAATTGGGTGGGAATAGCTCCTGGGTCACCAAAGTTCCCAAGGCTTGTGATGACCAGGGAACCAGGGCTGACATGAGGGCATTCTGGCTGGCTGCTTATCTGATAATTCTTCACTCAAGGCAACCAGGGAAGGGTCTAACAGTCTAATTATCCCTGTCTCTAATATCTTAGCTTATTTACAGGAAAAATAACATTAAGAGGGGTCCTTACAAGAAAGGTTACCATTAATGGTGATTTAATGGAATTTGACAGAGCTTGACTCCTCCCTGTTCCCCAAGGAGATCCAGTTGCCTTTAATCATCTCAAATCTTCCCTGGTATTGAAGCATGTATCACTACTTCTTTTCTTTTAATTTTTGAGTAACATTCCATTGTATGGAAAGACCACCATTTGTCTATCCATTCACCCATTGGCATGTATTGGGTCATTTCTACTTTTGACCACTGTGAGTAATGCTGTTTTAGATATTTGTGTCAAGTTTTTGCATATGTGGATATTATTTCAACATAATTTCATAGGTTTAAATCCAACATTTTGAGGAATTTCCACTTATTTTCCAAAGTTGCTGTACCATTTTATTACTTAGCAGGAATATGTAAGGGTTCTATTTCTTCAATATCCCCACCAATCTTTCTTTCTATGTCTTTTTATTTCATCTCTCTGTTTGTTTATATGTTTACTTCCATTGTTAAGTCAACAACATTGGTGTATTTATGATGCAAACTTCTTTTGAAATATGAATAATTTGTGGAATAACTATTGAATAACTAACATATGCATTACCTCACAGAGTCATGACTTTTATATGGAGAACACTTAAAATCTATTTTCTCAGTATTTTTAAAAAATCCAATGTTATTAGCCATAGTCACCATTTTATACAGTAGTTCTCCTGAACTTATTTCTCCTGTCTAACTAGTATTCTGTGCCTTTTTCCAACATGCAATGTATAAATCATTAAACAATTCTTTGTGGGACTTCCACACTGTTTTATACAATGGCCATACTGATTTTTTTTCCCACCAACAGTAGGTAAGAATCCCACTTTCTCTACATCCTCACCAACACTTACCTCTGTTCTTTGCAATAATAGTCATCTTAACAAATCTGAAGTGATAGCTCATTATGGTTTTCATTTCCATTTCCCTGATCCTTAGTTGTGCTGAACACTTTCCATATACTTTTTGAACATCTGTATCTCTAATATTAAGAAATGTCTATTTACTTTTGAGTTGTTTGTATTCCTTATTCATGTTAGATCTTGGTCCTTACACAATACAAGATTTTCAAATACTTTCTCCCATTCGCTTTGTTGACTGTTTTTCTGGTACTGTGCAGAAGCTTCTACGTTTTGATGCAATCCCATTTTTTCATTTTTATTTTTGTTACCTGTGCTTTTGATTCATAGCCAGAAATTGTTACTGAACTTAAAAGTTTTGAGATAAGAGTCTAATTGTATTCTTTATCATGTGCACATTTAGTTTGTATACCATCTATTGAAGAAGTTTCATTGGTCCCATTGTATATTCTTGGTACCTCTGTTGAACATTGGTTGACTATAATTATGTGTATTGATGTCTTGGCTCTTTACTCCATTCTGTTGGTCTATTTGTCTATTTTTGTGCCAGCATAATTTTGTTTTGATTACTCTAGGTTTGAAATATAGTTAGAAATCTGAGAGTGGGATGATTCCAGCTTTGTTCTTTCTCTAGATTGTTTTGGCTGTTGATGGACTTTTTTGGTTCTATTTCCTTTAAGAATTTTTTCAAATTTTCTGTGAAAATATTATTGAAATTTTGATAAGGATTGCATTTAATGGGCAGATTATTTGCTATAGTATGAACATCTTACTCATTTAATGGGCAGATTATTTGATATAGTATGAAAATTAATTTTTTTAATCCAAAGACTTGGAATATCATTCCATTTATTTGTAGTTTTTTCAATTTTTTTTATTAAAGTTTTAGAGATCTCTGCAAAAGGTCTTTCACATTTTTGATGATATTTCTTGTTAAATATTTATCCTCACAGTTATTTTAAATTGGATTGTGTTGTTTTTGTTTTTGTTTTTGTTTTTTTACAGAGAGTTCACTGTTCTTATAGAAATGTCACTGGTTTGTGTACACTGCTTTTATCCTGAAATTTTATGGAGTTTGTTAGTTCTAACAGATTTTTAGTGGATACCTTCAGATTGTCTATATTTAAAATGAAATCATCTGCAAACAAGGACAAAATCACTTCTTGTACAAAGGAATGTCACTGTGATATTTCCATGCATGTATATGACATACCTTGATCACATTCACTCCATCCATTACTCTTTCTTATCACTCCCTTTTTATTTACAATTTAAATAGCTTCATTATTCTCTTTTCATAGATGAACAAAATGCACTTTGATATTTGCCACCCCTATTTAGTGACTTTTATTTGAAGTTATTTCTTCTGTCATTTTGAGAGTTCTTAGAGATAAGTTTAAGTAATGTGATATGAGGATTTCCCCAGGGCTGCCAGAAAGCCTGGTTGCCAGTCTGGAATGCTGCTCAGAGGTGCCCTGGAGCTGTGGCTGCAGATTACTTACCTCAACTTCATGAAAAGCATGAAGAGCAGAACTGTGTTCAACAGGAAACTGTGACATGTGTGTATTTAACACATTTGCCTGCCGTCATATAATAAGCTGAAAGATTTAAATTCAGAAAACCAAGATCAGGAAGAGAAAATGGAAAGGGGTTTTGCACACATAACACAGCTGATGAAAGACTGCCTGTTATGTAACCTAACCTCTTGACTAGATGCCAGAAGCTAGAGTTTGTTGGAGTCTAAGTCACAGGTTTTAAAAACCCCTAAAACCTGAAAATGCTAATCTCAGTGGTGAAAAATGAAATTCATAAGTTTAATTCAATCTGAAGTGCTTTGGAATGATTAGCATAAATACTAATATCAGTTTTTAGAGATGACATAAGTACAAAGCATTACCTATCCAAGTACACAAATTGCTGAAAATATAGCTTGTAGGATGCAGTGCTAACAGACAAATTAAAAATCAATATTTTAGTCCATCAACAATGTAAACAGATTTGATGCAATTCCTTTTTTATTTCCTTAAACTGTTCGGGAATTCACTCGACCATCTATACAGCAAAGAGAATATCTTTATACCCAGGGAATAGAAATCATAGTGAATTTCATTCCTCCACCTTTTTGTGTCATCTCCACAAGGGAGGTAGGCTGGAGAATAATTTGAATAAGTTCCTATGGAATTTGTTTATTATGAAAGTTTCTCACATTTTCCACAGAGGTAATGGGCTCTAAATTTGATGCTTCCTTATCTTAAATCTCAGGTCTGCTCCAAGTTCTATTTGTTAAGTTTATCCATTTCTTCATTTTCTTATCCATGAAGTCCTTGTCTAGACCCTGGCTAGCTAGCACATTTAGATTAATGAAATGTCTATCTCGTAGTGCTCTGACTTCTGGCTTCCAGCCTTTCAGGCTTCTAGCTAATCCTACTCTTCTGCATGATCCAATCCAGGAGGGATAAGGTGGTCACAAAAGGCTCTATTTTATTCCTTAGTACTTGACATCACTTGACTCCAAGGATATCTGCCTCCTGCTTTATTTCTGGCCAAGATATCCTATAAAAATCTCATTTATTTATTATGTATTCTTTCTTTATGACCCTATTTTGTATGATCCTCATACAGAGAATTGTGCTCCACTGCCTGTACTACGTGTTATGTCATCTGTCATAACATACTCAGTTTCAATAAGATTTGAACAAAATGATTTCTTCATTTAGGAGACTTTAAAGAGGGCTGGGGGGATGGCTCAAGGGCTAGACCACAGGCCCTAGGATCAAACCCCGTTACCATAAAAAAGAAGTAAAGTAAAAAGAAAGAGACAGAAAACTTAAAGCATCGACATAGCTTCTTTATCAGTTACTTATATTTATTTGTTGGTGGTACTGGGCTTTGTACTTAGGTCTTCATGCTTCACAGATAAGTAATATTTTACTTGAGCCATGTCCCCAGCCCTTTTCTTTCTTTCTTTTTTTTTTTTTTTTAGTTTTTTTCTCAGGTAAGGGCTCACTTTGACATCAGACTGTCATCCTCTAGCCTATGCCTCCTGCATAGGTAGACTACAGTTGTCTGGTTTCATTATTAAGATGGGGTCTCACCAACTTTTTGCCCAGACTGGCCTTGAACTGCAATCCTCCTTATCTTTGTCATCTGTGTAGTGTGGGTTACAGATGTGAGCTACCACTCATACACAATTCCTAACTATTTCATTCCATTGGCATTTTTTCCCCTGGTTCTATCTGTGTAACTTAAAACTTCTAAAAAATACATCATGTACTTTGTGAAATCTAGGAGGTCATTCTCTTCCTTTGTTAGATAATATCTACTGTGCTAACCAACTTCATGTTTCCATAATCATCAAACAGGTTAATTATTTCACCTTTTCTTTAAGAATTTATGTATTTTCTTTTTATCCAGTACTGTTGCTTGAACTCAGGGCCTTCACCTTGAGCCACTCAACCAGCACAATTTTATTTTGATAGAGTTTTTTGAGATAGGGTCTCATGGACTGTTTGCCTGGGCTGGCTTTGAACTGCGATCCTCCTGATCTCTGTTTCCTGAGCAGCTGGGATTGCATGCATGAGCTACTGACGCCTAGAATTAGAATTTAGATATTTTCAATGAGAAAGTTTGCTTAAAAAATGGTAATTCTCCACAGATCCTGTATTCATACACAGACTTTGAGGAAGAAAAAGGGGGGGTTTCTCCCCCAATTCTGTTTTTTCTCTTTATAATCTTGAGAATGTTGTTAACTATTTCAGGACTCAGTTCTCTAACAAATAAGATGTTACAAATAAAACTCATATCTCAAGTTGTTGTTTTGAATATAAATAAAACTGATAAGCCTGAGTTGCCTAGTGCTGTTTGGTACTTTATAATTTATAAGGTTATATAGGAGTCTTTTCAATGGTGGTTATCATTGCAGTTTGAAATAATTGTATGCAGAAGTACTGTGATAGGGTGGAATTTGCCATCTTCAAGGCCTGAGTCTGACTTGTTTCTAGCAATTTACAGAAGCAGGGTTTGGGTAGCAATCTAACTTCAATTGTAAAATGAAAGCATTAATGAATACAGCACAGGGTTACTTCTACCAATAAGGTAAGTACTTGAGTAGAGAAAAGCTTCATAAACTGTAGATATTGCATACTACTGATAAATGGAGTCATTATTGATATGATAAGAAAGCAAGTGAATGTATCTTATGTGCAGTTCTTACCCAAGTACCTTTTAAGTTTAGTCATATAGAGTAGAAATTGCTGTCCCTAAGAAAATAAGGAAAGGAAGCAGATTTACTGACAAGGGATAATTTACTTAAGGATAAAGGCCTTAGTTTATTTTTATATTTTGATACCATTGATTGCATGATACAGGTATATTTTTAAATTAGTATTTTTCAGCAAAATTATATTTGCCTATCTTTCTTTATGATGCTATGAGACATTGCAAAACAGCTTACCATTTCTGAACTTGCTGTGAAATAGTTACAGAGAGGTATTTATTTTCTATTCTGATAATTGAAAAGAAAATCTATGTAGTACTTTTGTCATGTTGTGCTAAACAAAAAATAATAAGCCAGCTTCCTAAATATCATCAGACTCTATTTTTCTTAACTTTTATGGCTGTTATTTTCAGTTTTAGCAAGAGAAGCAAGGTTGTTTAAAGTTCTTTTTCTTTTGTTTTGATTCTGGCTTTTCTTTATGGATAAAAAATGGCTGATAATATTTTAAGTTTTGTCTATTCACACAATGACATAGAAATTATTTATCTAGTAATCTAATTAAAACCTCAAGTTGGCATTCATGGTGCTTGATTTAAGAATGTATACTATTGAAAAAAAACTATAAATGGTCCACTATTGTGAGTGACTTGTGGGCTGATCAGAGAAGTCACTGGATTGGCAATGGTGCTTTCCCACACTTACTCACCAGAAGCTGGTTGGGGTACTTATGGACAACCAGAAGCAAAATATACCAAATGTGCTTGAACATAAAATTCATGATGATGCCTGGTAACATAAGAATTTGTGGTTAATATCTGCTTCAGAAAATTTGAAAAAATTATGTGTATGTGTGCTAAACATT
Source organism: Castor canadensis (assembly GCF_047511655.1). Classification (NCBI taxonomy): domain Eukaryota; kingdom Metazoa; phylum Chordata; class Mammalia; order Rodentia; family Castoridae; genus Castor; species Castor canadensis. The sequence continues at coordinate 6,698,696 of NC_133395.1, forward strand.
TCTTCAGATTATGGGAATTACTATATATCTAGGTATTAGAATTATAATTAGTTTGAAAGCAAGAAAAAAGAACATCTAATACTGGATTTAGGCCAAGAATTCAAGTTTTCAGGGCTCTTTTATATTTGTATATCACACAATCTTTAATAGCCATTTTTATGGCCATAGTTACCTTTGATAGATAATAATGATGACACTAAAAACAATTTAAGGACATTTTTAAGGAGAGCTCTTCAGTGACACATATGACAACTGTGTTTAAGCTTTATAAATTAGCAAGTAAGAACAGTTTTTTTTTTTTCTATTCTTTAGATGGGGATATTGAGGCACAGAGAAGTTAGATAAAGAATTGACAAGGGCCTGACTTGTGAAATCACTAACAAAATGTCATTATTTAAAAAGTTCAATGTACTTTAAATTCTTTAAGTTCTACAATTGGTTTTGTTGTTTTTCTTGAGTTACTTTTGCTTTTATAAATATTCTTTAACATAGAAATGATTTTGGAAGTGCTGACACATTGTCATTAACTCAGTGTACATTAATTAATCTATGAGGACAGAAAGTCCCTGGAGATGCTCAGAATGCCAGATGTACAAGATAAACAGTAAGGGAGAAAAATAGTTTGAATGAATAAATCCAACCAAATGTTGCTTATCATTTCATACATATGGTGTACTTATACCCATTCTATATTACATTAATAAAGGAGAGAGAAAAGTCACATCAGTACAGATTAAAACCCAGCTACTTGTTTGTGTGTGATGTGGACCTGCAGGACCAGGTAGGTCTGGAGCCTGGGGCGTGCAGTTGGAGAGAGTAACCATGTTAGAAAAGTTACACTTTCTGCACACACTGAAGTTATACAACTAAACTTGAATTTTTAATAGGTTAGTTGAATAAGCTTATCAAGACAAAATAAATGGCAAGGTAAAACATGCACAGGAATAGATCCAAAAGACTTGGAAAATGCAATGGCAGGTGCATTTGTTTATGCTTTCGTGAAATATGCATTTTGGTTTAGAATTTGAATCCTTCATTCCAACTTTTAAGCTTGTTTCTCAAAAGACCAGTCAGATTCAAAACTTTAAATTATAAAAGTCAGCTCCTTATGGATTCCTTTTTAGGGTAATAATTCTAGTGGACATATGGAAAATGACTTTTTGAGTCATATAAGTCAATATCTGATAAAAATGGATTTAGCAGAAACTTTCCAAATATTCACCTTTTGGCTGAAGCTAAGCCTGGAGAGTTTAAAGCCCCAAAGGAGAATTTCTGAGAAAGTTATGAATGAATGGGTACTAGATTACTATGGAAATGCAACTGTAACCCAGCACTGTAATGTGTCTAGACATAGGAGGCTGAGTTGCCAAATATGAAGTGTTCCAGTTTTACAAGAAATCCTCATGGAAAGTGCACAAGATGTTACGTAGTGAGAATCTACCACAGGCCCATATGTGCCTTTGTCACCATTTGGAACTTGTTCCCCTTTTAGGAAGAGGTTCTTATGAATAAGCAGGAAATTGTGAAACACTGCTCACTGCATGCAAGCAGAAGTCTAGGAGAGAAAACTAAGGTGAAAGAGAGATGATTTTCCAAGTTTAAAGAGTACATGCATGGCTTATTATTTTTGTTTTGTTTGAAGTGAAGGCTTTTGACAAAGCTGTAGCTGTGTGATGCATTTAAGAGAACTTGGTCAATAATAAACCTAGCAGCTCATTCTTTTCCCTGACACATTGTTTGAAAGATTAAATTGTATTTCTTTAGGTTCTCAGAGACCCTATTGTGAAAATAAAAGTGGAAATGTGGTTTTAAAGGCCACAAACATGATGAGGTTGCACAAGAATTCCTTAAGGATACAAACTCTAATAAAAAAAAACACAAAATTTAATGCTCACCTTAAAAAATTATCATGTCACTGATTAATTTCATATTTTGATGACACCTATAAGATTATATTTTGGGTGATTTTGATTTTCTGACAAATCAGTTCTCTGAGATAACAATTACTAATAATCTCTGTGTGTGTTTGTGTGTGTGCGTAGGATATCTGACAATTCAATTTTTTTGCAAGCTTCTATTTTTACAGATGACTTTGTAAGGCCTGGAAGAAGAGTAACACTCCATGTTTTTAGATTCACTTCTAGCAGCGTGTCTCCAGAGTCAAATAGAGCTGTCTTCATCATTTTTACATATAGACTTTCTCAAATACTAAAAAGAATGATAATCGCCTAATTATAAATTCACTGTTAATATAGCCTTAGGGCTGAGAACATTTCACTCTAGTAGTTAATTTAGTCTGTGGTAAATTCTCACTGTTATTCAATGTCATTTATCACCTGCTGTTTTGTCTTACTGAGAACATCCTGCCTGCCCTGTACTGTCTACAGTACATGGACCTTCTGTGACTTTAATGTACTCAGAACAATGACTCCAAAGTGCTGCTATTGGGAGGGCTTTGGCAACTTGCCTTAGATATATTCAAGCCATTTTGCTGCCTGTCACTCAGTGCTGTACAAATTGAACTCAGAGGAGAGGTAAAAAGGTTCTATCAGGCATTTTTTTTTCTGGGAAGAATATGCTAATAAAGCGCCCTCAGCAGGAAGCAGGCTGTGTCTGAAAGAGTTTTGTCAACTCTGAATTAATTTTGTGTGTCAAGAAACACGGGGGTTCTTCTAGAGCCAGGCTGTGGTAATTAATCCTTCCTGTTTCTGGAAGAACAGAACTGTAATAAATGCAGCCCAGATTTAACAGATGTGTGCACACAATGTCTGCTTTATGAGGAGTAAAACAAAATGATGGGTGCAGAACAAAAAAATGTTGATTTAAAAAACCAAAACAGTATGGAAAGCACGAAGCTTGGAATTCCCAGAGTTTATGCAAATATAGTACTTCTTTAAATGTTCACAGACAACGTGGTTTTGAAAACATCTGTCCATAGGGTTGAATGCTGTGAAGAGACTGAAAAAGACAGATGTTTCTTGTTCCTTAGAAAATTGAGTAAAAAAAAAAAAAAAACCCATACGGATATTAGGTATGGGGTAGAGTTTATTCTCTCTAGGTGTCATTGGTATTAGATTCAAATCATTAAATGATGACCTTATTCTGGGATAAGTCTATCTTTGTCTATCATTATTTTACTTATTTATTTTTTCCAACTGCATTATAGAGGAAAAACTCAAATTATTATATGCTCCTATGAAACAAGGCTTGTATGATTATTTGAATATTGTTCCTGAGTAGAAGAGTTGGACTTAAAAAATAAGGTATGCAAATTTTGCTGTTAATGCAGACATTTGATATATCAAAATTCCAGTTTCACATGCAAGTGAGTAAGGCCAGGTAGACATGGTATTCTTTCAAATAATCCTGTATTGGAAAAGGCATTTTCAGTTAAGGGCTAACAAGGCAGTCTAACCCATTCTTCTTCTTTCCCATCTTTCCTTTCTATTTGCTTTCCTTTCACTTTTTATCTTAGTAAGTTACTCCTGCCAACATGGGTGAGAGGCAGGAGTTTGACATGTGTGAGTTGAACTACAATAATGGGGAAAAGTCTAGCCAATAGCAATCATTTTGATAAGGCATCCTTTAAACATTTACATTCTTTGTCTCTCATGAAGAAAGGAGATAATCTTGAACATAATACTGAAAGACATGAAAACCAAAATTTTAGGCCCAAATATGAAGAGTATATAATAAAATCCAGTTTCTTCCATGTTACCCAAGTTTGTCCTATCGATCAAATACCAAACACAATTTAACTCACTTCCACCCCAATGTATTTCTTGCTTCATGCAAAACACCAATTCTGTTCAATTTTGCCAATATTAGTCATGAAAAATTTGTTTCAGAACATCAGTCTCGCTAACCCTTAGCATTTCATGTCGATTTTATGCAGGTGCCTTCTGCTCTAGAGTTTCACCTTTAATATAGTGCTTTTGCAAGATAACTTTGAAGGTCGGATGAAAGTCTTCTGATTGGTGACTCCACATTGCCTGGAATATACCTCATTCATTTACTTCTTCTTCAAGACTGTAGGTATTTGTCAGTGAAATGATACACTGGAAATGACTTGTGATTCTCACGGAAATAGCCAAGCAACTAAGCAAATTTGCTGATCTTCTCTAGTCTTTTAAAGTCTAGTTAATGAAGACATTCTTGGAGAAAGTGGGTTCTGTACCACAGGAGCATTATCTACACAGCTTTTCATGGTCTCAGTGAAGTAGTAAAGCACCTCCAGAGAAAACTCATTAAGCGTATCTTTTCATAACTGTACACTAGACAATCCAAATATAATGAAGTTGTATGAACTGTGTTTAAAAACTGGACTGTGATAGCTGCGCATTTTGGTTTTACAAGAATCCAAATTGTTCAATGAAATGCGTCCATAAAAACAAATTCTACAAGTTTATATTATCTTTCTTATTCCCAAAACCCTTTTTATTCACTCAAAAAGCATATTTTGAAAGTCTATCTTGTGCTTAGAAAAATAACTTGCCAGACACAGATGATTAAAAAAATGAACTTATTGCCTGTCCTTCAGGAACTCAGTCACTTCTGGCTTCTCTGGATAGCTTATATTTTATTTATCAAGCATAACTAGGGGGTTGATTATCCAGGTAAAATGATTTGGACTTTACCAGCTGAATGGAGTTGGAGTGATAGGGAATTGTTCCAAATAAAATAGCCGGCATGTGTGATGGCCTAAAAGGTTATGTTTCATTTTTTAAAACCACTTTGCCAAGAACTTAGAGTATATAAACATTCACTGAAAATTCATACCTTATTTAGCACAAAGAGCCTCAAAAACTCAGAGATGAACTGTCTAGAGTCTACTTCACACAGAAGAAGGTTACTAATTCACAATGCCTACTTTGGATCAACATGGTAACAGAACTAAAATTGGACCATTATATCTCAAAAAGTTTCCATGCAACTTGGAATACAAATTAATGGTGGAGAGGAGTGAAAACATATTCTTGGGAGTAGAGAAAAAACTTAAATCTTTTAAAAGAGATTCTTGTGATCAGTACGTTCTAAGGCTTCTGTGTATATGGAGGAGGATGAGCTAGGTTTTTCTGAAGTTTCATAAACTCTTTTTTCTTCATGCTTTCCTTTTTTTTTTCTTTTTTCCCCCCATTTTCATCAGGATATATTCATTGTACAGAGGAGATTCAGATTCATTGTGACAATTCCTAATAGCACTGTATAGTTTTTAGGTCATCCCACCACCCTCTCAACACTCTCTCCACTCCACTTAAAGCAATTGCAAGAGGTTTCATTGTTCTGTTTCATACATGTACACACTAATAAGCAGCCAATCATAGGCCTCTGGAACTCAATTGGCAGGTAAGGTTTGGTTTCCCACTGGTGTTTTCAAAACACACTATGAATTGAAATCATCTATTTAAGGCCTTAATCTTTAGAGATCCAATTTTTTTTGTTGTTGTTAGGGTTAACGATCCCTAACAAATACAGGTGAAAAGTCATTATCTTGGCAAAATGAGATTATGTCAAACTAAGAAGTTTCTGAACACCTGCTGGGCTTGAGTGGTAGGGCACTTGCCTACCACACACAATGCCCTGAGTTCAAATCTTAGAACAGTCAAAAAGTAGTAACAACAAGAATAAAAATAAAGAAAGAAAAAAATTACACAATAAAAACCTTCTTAACAGCAAAAAATAATAAATAGAGTGAAAAGGTAATCTACAGAATGGAAGAAAATACTTGAAATAATAACTGCCAGCCATACATTTTATACACTTAGGAAGTTGAAGTTAATATTTGAAATATAAAAATAACTCAAAAAATTTACTAGGAAGGAAACAGGTAACTTAGTTTTATTGTTTTGAGGAACAAATAACTTGAATAAACATTTCTCAGCAGAAGGCATATAGATGTCCAAAAGGTGTATGAAACAGAGCTCAACATCACTAATTGTCAGGGAAATGCAAACTACAATGAATCACCACCTCACAACTAGTAGAAGAGCTACTATCAAAAAGGCAAAAGATAACAAGTATTGACAAAAGTGTGGAGGAAGAGGAGATCTTACATACTGTCAGTGGGAATTTGAATTAATAAACTTCTTATAGAAAATTGTATGGTGGTTCTTCAAAAAAATAGAACTGCCATATGACACAACAATCCTACTATTCTGTATACATCTCAAGGGAATGCATTCAGCATGTGGAAAAGATACCTACATTCCAAACTCATTGTAATTTGCAATGAGAAGATACGGACTCAACCTAAAGGTTCATCAACAAATAAGTATGAAAAAGAAAAAATAATATGTATACACAAATCCTACTAAATTCTATAAAAGCAGAAAATTCATCCATGACAACATGGATGATATTATGCTAATTTAAATAAACCAGGTATAGAAAGTGAAATACTACATAAGCTCATGCATATATGTAATCCAAAAATATTGATCTCTTGTCTATGAGATTGAATGGTGGTTATCAGGGTTTGGGGGGAAGGGGCAGTGGGTAGGCAAATGTTTGGCAAATAATACAAAACATCAATTAGATAAGGGGAATGATTTAAAGAGATCTACTGTATAATATGGTACTATAGTTGATAATGGTATAGTATTTTCTTGAAAATTGCTATGGCACTTGATTTGAAGTGTTCTCCTCACAAACATCATAGCTATGTGTAGTAATGAATATGCAATAAACATAATAAAGAAATAGTAGCTACGAGAAGTTTCCAGTACAGGATGATCCAAGTGCTACCACGGCTCAGAGGACAAACGTTTCAATCTTTTTTTAGACTCCAAACCTTTCAGTCCTTTTTTAGATTCCATCCAGCACTGCTGTCCACTGCCAGGTACTTAGCTACTGAATAGTCACACTTTCTCTTGGACTAGACTAAAACTGAACAGTAAGGGCGGGGGATGGGCTCAGAGGTACAGTGCTTGCATAGCTTGTGCAAGGCGCCCTGGATTTGGTACTGGTGTTAATTACCACATTGATTCACATAGTAGCTCCTTGCTATTATGCATCAAAATTTATGTTCATTTATGAAAGTTAATTACATCAATAATGTCATGAACTTGATAAACCTTGAAGGCCTATTAGGGACATTTTAGAAAACTGAAAAACTAGCTTCTAAGTTTATATTTTCCAAAATATCTAGATCAAAACATATTCAGATCTGTGCTTTACGTTTTCATTTGACACTACCATCACTGTATTTAAGCCACGCTTGTTAGATTTTGATTCAATTCACACACATTCAGATAATACACCTAGCTTAAACATCTCCCGTTATCTGTATGAGCATGTTTGGACTTGGTGTAGCCTGTGACGTATATTGCTTAGAATATAATTATGTAATTGCTTTCAGTTTCTGATATTCTACTGATTATCCATTTACAGCCAATGATAATAAATAACATCATGAGAAATTTTCAAAAGATTTAAAGGTGGAGATGGAAGATATCTTCTTCTTCTAATGAACGCACTGGCAGTATTTTTAGTCAAACATTACAGAGCATGAGAGAGTTAGAATAAGAGTTAGTGAATCTGTCAAATGCTCATTATTCTGGACTCCCACGTGGGAAAGTTCTCACATCCCAAAGTGGCCCTGCTGTGTGTGACGTCCCCCAGTGGTGGTATGACACAACAGTGGCAATGAGGTGTGGAGAACTGTGCTCATCTCTGTTCAGCCATCACACTGAATCTGGACAGTGTAGACTAGATGAAAAAGAACTTTTGATGGAGGTTAAGAAATCCTAGGTACAGTTGGTAAGGGATTTAGAAGGGTTTGCTTAAAGCATAATCCAAAATTCCATTCCATGTAGCCATGAACTTTTTTCTACCCATGCTCTTATCCCAGGCTCCAAACCCAGGCTCTCTAGCCCACTCTCTTCAGGAGAAATTCATTTGTTAGGGCAATTGCTTACCTATTTGGTGGAATGTTCCTGTAATTAAGGTTTATCACTGCAGCTGTTTTTGTATCTCGGCTTTTAACCTTACAGTGGTGGGGAAAGCCATCCTTAAAACATCTGGGTGCCTTGCTCAAACAATAGCATGGTTTCTGCAGTAATCTTGTATAATTTCTGGTGAATAGTAGGGTACATTTAAACAGTTCTAATGGAGCGAACAATACTGCTTTAAAGGGCTCTGATCATTACTTATCTTTCAGCTGATTATAGGAATCTTGTTGGAAGCATTCAAAGGATTCTTAATTTTGAATCTCTTTATATCTTCAACCTAGTGATGACACTAATTTCCCCTACTCCCTGTGAAAGGAAGCTGAGTTTTGTCCTCAGACGTTTTTCTTTCCCCGTGTCATGTCTTTTGTGTATGCAGATGGAGCTGATTAATTCCAAGGCCTTTGCCACATTAAAAAATATTTTAATTAAGTAGACATGGAAAAGAAAGCTAAATGTTTCTCTTTCAGGAGGAAACTATCGATATACATAGATATATATTCAATTTTTATTTTTTCTAAACAAAAAATGAGGATACTATCTTCTTTTTATGTACACATGATATTTCCATATAATAAGGGAGAACATAAGATTTATGAATTAACCACTTTTCTTTTTTGGTCTTTAGTATCTACTAAAAAAAGAGAATAAGCAATGTTAATTCAACAGATGAGAAATAAGTAAAAAGTGCTATGAAAACAGAAAAAGCACACTACACCCCAGAATCCAAACCTCACACAAGAAGATAATTGTTTGTGATGAGGAAAATGTCATAAAAGAAAGTACAGCATTTGTTTGTTCTATAGTCATTACCAAAAACCAAAACAAAAATCATAAAATGTCTTACATTTGACAGTTTTCCTTAAACACACAAAACTGCATCCTGTAACATTTAGGCAGGTGTCTATAATAGAGTTTCTTATTTTTTTAAACAGTGTGTGCTTTCAGAATTATTTGTTTAATGACAATCTTGTAACAAACTATTCCTTAATAAAATATTTAAATACCAGAGTGTAGCAGACACATGTCATTTCCCATTTTCTGGGTATCCAGGCTCACCCCCTTCCCTGGCAACACACCCACCTTGTGGGGAGGTTCCCAAGTGTATAGTCTCAGGAGAGTTTCCATTTCCTGGATTAGCTGCCCAGTGTGGGGCCAGTGTTTATGTGATCTTGATGACATAGAGAGAACTAAGTCCTGCTCATAAGGTGCTTACAACTGAAACTTTGGTTGTTAACCTAGTGAATTCAACAGCAAACATCAAGAGGCACTTTAGAGATGTGATATGAGTTGCTACCTACGGCCCCAAATCACACTTAATTTCTCCCCATGGCCCAAACTTCAGAAGGATTCTTTGATTTCCTGACTTCTTTCTCATTATTACATTCATTTTATTAAGGAAAATTGATTAAGTTTATTCTTTTATTTAAAAAAAAGTCACTCTGCACTTGGTATAATTTGGTAGAAATGTAGTAGCAAAAAGGAAAGCTAGTAGCTTTGCTTTTGCTGTCAGTTGATTTGTAAGTGCATCTTGTAATGACTTGTACTACCAATTAGTAAAAATTAATAAAATGGAGCATAATGAAAACATAGAAAAATTAAAATTAAATCCTTTGTATATTCTAAGAATCCTCAGCAAATCTGCAGAAGAGTGTAATAATTTAACATATTGATGTCGTGTCACCATTATAAAGGAACTCAGAGCTATGCAAGGACCGAGAAGTGCTCAGGCAGAAGTAAGTTCAGGTCCAGGAGTGGGAACCTCACTTAGAGTTGTGTGTTTCCGGAGGTGTAGCCCATGGGTCACTAGCTTCAGTATTATCTGGGATCTTGTTACAACTGCAGAATCTTGATCCCTGAACCTATTATTCAAGCTATAATTTAACAGGATGCCCCCTCACTTTGCACGTACATGGCCATGACATGAAGGTATGAACATGCACTGCACATGAGATGTGGTCTTAAGAATTATAGACCTAGAACTGGGTGCCACTGTCTCGTATCTATAATCCTAGCTACTCTGGAAGCTGAGAACAAGGATAATGGTGGAAGGGAGGTTTGACCATTAGGTCTAGTTCACGTAGCTCTGGCTTAATAACATATAAATACAGTCTAGGAACATCTCTCATGTTCTTTGAAACTGTCAGGATGGGAAACATGGAAGAGCTCCCTATGTTGGGATTTCAGGTAGGTACTAAAATCTTCCTAGCTGTTATGGATTCTCTACTTAAACCTCGGTTGTGAGCCTTACCTTGCTATTTTAGTACAATTAATAAGAGAAAGTCGGGCTGGGGGCATGGCTCAGGTGGTAGAGCACTTGCCTAGCAAGTGCAAGGCCCTGAGTTCAAACCCCAGTACTGCCAAAAAAAAAAAAAATAAGAGAAAGTCTAGGAATCTTTAAATGTGAAGTATGGGTAAAACAGGATATTATCTGAGTCTGAGTTAATTCATGAGGAGTTGTTAGATCCTGTTTCAGGTAGAAATAATAAGTGAGCTATTGCAAAGGCCACAATAATGAAAGGTAAAATAAAATGGAATGCAAAGAATTATGTTAGGAAACTATTCACTGAGAACCCACTCAGATTTCTTCAGTGAAATCTGAACCTTTATAAGGCATTGCTGATAGTAGATTTGTGATTATTGTAACTTCTCCAAAGGATATTTGTCCTCATGACAGGATATACCCTATAAAAACAGTAACTAGAACTGCAAATAGCAAGATAATGCCAAGCTTTCAAGTTTCTAATCAAGGTATAAGATGCATATAAATTCTCTGCCCCATGTGCATGCATAGGCAGGTAAGAATATGGAAGCACTATTTGCATGTGGAAAACAGATGATCCATCCATAATTTACGTCTCAGCAAGTGTGAGTAGGCTGATGAAAATGCAATTATTGTGCCTGAAGTATAGTGTTGAGATTCGTAAGGTAAGGTCAATCCCTGAAACAGAACTCAAGTTTTATCATACTGAAATATTGGATGGAGTGGGTAAATAAATGCGTGGTCAATAATTTTAATTAAGGGGTGAGTTTTTAGGGTGTTGGTCATTAATGGTTTCTATAGTTGAACTAACAATGATAATTTTTCATGTCATTGGTCATGACTTAAGTACATGTAGAAGTTATAATATATTCTGTGTATTTATTAAGTACTCTACCTGTTTTAGGCTTTGTGGGGTTTTCTTCAAAATATCCACTGTGTATCGGGTTCTAGGGTTAATCATTATGATGATTAATTTGGGTGTGGAATTGTATTATTTTTGGTAGGTCTTTCTTAGGGTTAATACTATTTTTAATTGTTTTGGTGGTATATTAGTGGTATTTGGTTATACTGTGGCTATCTTAATTGAAGATTATCTGAAAACATGAAGTTCAGTGTTATAATTTGAGTAATATTAATGATAAGTTTATTAACAGGATTAATTTTAATAGCTATCAGTAAATATGATTAAATGGATATCATCATTGATGTTTATAGTGTAGGGGATTGAGTAACTTATGATGGGGAAGAAGTCGGTCATCTTCATAAGGATTATGTGTGTGCCTGCGCTGTCTAGGCGTTGCAGGTGATTAATAACCATAGCTGGTTGTTCATTGTATTTTAATTTTACTTGAAAAGGGCTTGAAGTAGCTCATGCAGTAAGTGCCTGACTAGCAAGTGTGAGATCCTGAGTTCAAACCCCAGTGCTGCCAAATTTTACTTGAAATTACTCATGGGAATTAAGTGATAATGGTTAAGGTGAAAATAATTGATGTCAAGAATAAGAAGAAATAAAGTTTAACCATTCCTCCTTGGTTGGAGAAAATAGTGGAAGTTGTTATTTGAATATTTGAAATTATTTCTAGTCAAATTATGTCTAATCAAATCAAGCCTAGAAGTGTTGACTGAAGACATTTTAACTTTGTTTCTGTCTTCAGATGATGTACGGGTACATTCCAATCATACCAGTATCATTTTTTATTTTTAATAATCCCAAAGACCCACAAATTTTAATCTTTTTCATTGCTGTTATATGAATTGGACAACTACAAGGCAGCTTAGACTTATATTTTCTTTCTAGTGACTTGCATTTAACATTTGCTTGCCTTCATCTATATGACAAAAGCACATATTTATTAATAGAAAAATTTATCAGAAGCAATATATCAGATACATTTTCAGGTATGGGTAGCAATGTTCTATTAATGTATTATGTTCATTAAAATTTTTCACAGAACACAGAACTATGCATTTTCTAATGAGACAATATATTTAATGAATTCTATAATATAATATACAGAAAGCGAGCATTAATTTTAATTTGACTTTGTTTCTGTTTTATGACCACCTTGTAAAACTTTAAGATTTTTGTTAATATAATTCATATTAACATTTCAAAAGGTTAGAAAAACTGCTAATGGATACGAATGATTAAATAGGAAATATCAAACATCCTCTCTTGGACTACTAGACAGTAGCTCATGATGTTTGAAGGTACACATTTGCAAAGGACAACTCATATGCAGACTAAAGTATGTTATTATTTAATATATAATGTACAAGTATTGCTAATATTATATTGATATAAGATCTAGCCAGTAGAATTGTTATTCATTGTTATACACTTGAGAGCTCTCAGTAGTTTTTTCTCATTTGCCAGGTAGTGCACCTTAATTTGCATGTGTGCAAAGTTATGTTAAAATAACCTTATTGACATGATCTTCATTTAAGTGGATTATATAAAACATGGGTTTGTGGAAAACTATGTTTCCTTATTATAAAATTCACTCCAAGTGTTCTAACATCAATGTCTTTTATTTGCGTTAGAATGTTTATTTTTAGGGAAATAATTCTTGCTGCAAAACTTAACTGGTAGATAATGTATCATAAATATTAAAACACGAATAGAATTCCAAAGTACACATTGTTTTAGATAAAAACTAATTGCAGTATCTTTTCAGTACCATCATTCCATGTATGATTGTCTCTTGAACACTGCTCTCTAGTTCAGAACTGTTCCTGCCCAGCTTTTTATTTACAACTCACTACATACATGTGTGGGATATCTCAGCAAAATCTCCATTGCTGATTCAGTGTGAACAAAGGCCTTACCCTTCGTCCTCCTGCACTTACAGTCCATGCTTGTTCCGCTTCTAGCACACCCTGCCTCCCTCGTTGGCACGACTGGCTGCTGTTGTTGCTTGCTTTCTTCTTTACTTGTTTTCACTAGAAACCAGGGAGGCACTCTGGACCTCCTTTCTCCTTCCCCTCTTCCTTCCCCTCCTTTATTATAATAACAGCCCAACTCTTCTTTCTGCTCTTCCCTGCCCAGTCTGAATAATCTATTAACATAGACATTTTTCATGTCACTTGCTTGTGCAAAGCTTTCTGTGGTTTTCATTATACTTGGAATAAAATCCAAAGACTTTACCGTCCTGCAATATATCCTTAAATGATTCCTCTACTTAACTGGACAGCCATGTTGTCCACACCAGTGTTTCCCATTCATTCTCAACTCTGTATCCACACTGAATTAATTCTGGTGTCTCCAGGCATTGGGATTTTGAGAATTGTGGTATTCATTTTTAAAACAAGATCCAGCATCTAACTTCCTGAAAGGTTTCTTTTATACCTTAAGTTAAACCTGGTTGTACTTTTAACTGTTCCCTTCACTGCACTTCTCAAAATATGTCACTATATGTTAATTGCTACACAAAGTGTTAGATAATACAACCAATGGGGAGAAGAGACCCAGACTCATGTATCTGACAGCATAAGATATGTAGGTGGCTAGGTGTCAGTGGCTCACGCCTGTAATACTAGCTACTCAGGAGACAGAGATCAGGAGGGTTGCCTCTCTTTCAAATAGTTCATGAAACCCTATCTTGAAAAAACCATAAGAAAAAGAGGCTGGTGGAGTGGTTCAAGGTGTAGGCCCTGAGTTCAAATTCCAGTACTTTAAAATAAATAAATACATAAAAAGATATGTATGTAAAATAAAATCTTGGTGAGTGAACTCATGAATTGGCTCTGCTTAAATACATATATGTTTACATGTCCTTTGAATAAAGAGTTTCTCTGAACCATCAATCTTATCTGTTACATGCTAAATATTAGATTAGACTACACATACCCACACAATTCACACAGCTAGAATTAAGAATTATTCTATTTCTACATGTACTGAGTGGTTTGGAGTTAGATCCTTCACCTCCCTCCCCCCAAAAATTATAAAAGAATAATTCTTTGACATTCTCTCATATTCTCAGTGGATCTAGATAAGGTAATTGTCTTAGTGCAAAACAGAGATGACAAAAAGGAAGGCAGAAGATCCACACTCCGGGGACTGGAGAGAAATTAGAAGCAGTAACTGTGGAAAAATTTTAGAGAGCAATGAAGCTGACTAAAAGTTGATCTGTTTTTTATTATTACTATTTCCTCATCATTTTAAACAATGTCAGTGATGAAATACTCATTGTGACAATAGGAGTTCTGTTTTTCTGTTTGTCCATGATGTAAAAAATGTCATGAATGGAGCTGACATTTTGTACTACTTATATATGTTTTAACTTGTTAGAACTGTTATTCTTCAGTAATATTATTTTCTATTTGAAAATTAATTTACAGAATTCACGGTTACATACTTAGTTCCTGTCTCAGAAGGTCTTAGCTAAGGGCTTTTGAATTAACAGATGTTCATAATGGTTTGAAGGTTTGCATAGTTTATGTGTCCAAATAGTACTACTTATTCTTACATTTATCAACTTGTTTGAAATTAACGATAGTGATACAGTAGAATAAAATCTAAAACAAAATAAGATTTGATTCTCTCCAGTGCTTTTATATAACCACTTAGCGCTTCTATATGTGTTTAAAATGTAAAATGGTGAGCAAAATTCTGTACAACAGGATACATTTTTGTTTGGAAAATGCCAATTTTAGTTAATGCCCAAAATCTTTCATAAAGTTGAGTGTCATAAAAACTAAAATGTGTCCTTCCTTTCTTTTGATTTTTCTTTTCATTTTTATTAGCATGTACTCATTGTACAAGGGGTATTCATTGTGACAATTCCAGAAAACTTTATATTGTATATTTTTTATATTGTACATTGGTTATATTGTACATTGTACACCACCCTCACTGTCTCATTCCCTCAACCCCCTCCTTGCCCATTTACTACAATTGCAAGAGGTCTCATCGTTCTATTTTATATATGTATATGAAGCCCATCAACCATATTCCCTCATGTTCATCTCCTCCGTTTATCCTTTCCTCTTCCACCCATACCTTCCCATGGTACCTATTTTACAGTCCTGTCTTTCATTTTTAATTTCAAAGTCATTGTTCATAAGGTTCTTCTATGTATCCCAGCTGTGAATGTGCTGAACTTTGGTGACTACACCCCCTGGAGTACTTTCCCTCCCATCCCTTTCACATAACTTTTTGTCACCCTACCTGCACAGATGCAATGTACTTTGATATTGTTGACTTTCTCTCATTCTCTTTTCCTTTCCTTCCTTCCCCTAGTTCCAAGAGAAGTTCCTCTATGACAAACATGTTTGATATATAAATGTCTGTATGAGCATGTTTTCTTTTGTGTATACATTTATCTTTTGTATCTATCTGCTACATATGAGAGAAAACATGTGACCTTTGTTTTTCTGAACCTGGTTTAATCATTTCACATGACATCCTCCAATTTCATCCATTTATCTGCAAATGACATAATTTCATTCTCCTTATGACTAATAAAACTCCATTGTGTCTATATACAACATTTTCTTAATCCATTCATCAGTTGTAGGGCATTTGGGCTGTTGCCACAGCTTGGTTATTGTGAACAGTGATGCAACAACATCAGTGTGCAAGTGTTTTTATTGTATCCTGACTTAAGTTCCTTTTGGGTAGATGTTCAGGAATGGTATCTCTGGATCATATGATGGTTCTATTTTTAGTTTTTTAAGGAGCCTCCATACTACTTTCCATAACGGTTGTACTAACTTACATTTCCACCAACAGTGTTGAAGCATTCCTGTTTCAGTTGCATCCTGGCCAGCATTTGTTGTTGGTTTTGTTCTTAAAGATAGCCATTCTAGCCAGATGCTGGTGGTTCACACGTGTTATCCTAGCTACTCAGGAGGCAGAGATCAGGAAGTTTGGAGTTCGAAGCCAGCCCTGGCAAATAGTTTGAGATACCCTATCTCAAAAGAAATCCTTTACAAAAAAGGGCTGGTAGAGTGGTGCATGGTGTAGGCCCTCAGTTCAAGCCCCAGTACGGCTTAAAAAAAAAAAAAAGATAGACTTTCTTAATGTAGTTTTGATCTACATTTTTTTTTAAGGTCAGGGAAGTCCAGCACTTCTTCAAGTACCACGCCCATTGTACCCTTTTCTTTGAAAATTGCCTATTCAATTCATGTGCCCATTTCTTCACTGGGCTGTTGATTCTTTGTGAGTTAAGTTTTTTGTGTTCCCTATAGATTCTGGTATTAGTCCCTTATCAGATTGATAGTTAGCAAAGATTTTCTCCCATTCTGTGGGCAGTCTCTTAAGTCTAGAAACTTTCATCTTCTGTGCAGAAGCATTTTAGTTTGATGCTGTCCCATGTGTCCATCCTTTCTCTTATTTGCTGAACCACTGAATTTCCATTTAGGAAGGCATTGCTTTGGCCTATATGTTTAGTGTATTTCCCACTATTTGTTGTAGTTGTTTCAAAGTTTCAGGTCTTATATTAAAGTCTTTGATTTACCTTGAGTTGATATTGGCACAGTGTGGAAGACAAGTATCGAGTTTCAGTCTTCTATATATGGATATCCAGTTTTCCCAGCATCATTTGTTGAAGAGCCATGTCTCCACCATGTATTTTGTGCTACTTTGCCAAAAACCAATTGCCTGCAGCTGCATAGTTTTATTTCTGGGTCTTCTATTCTGTATTTTTCTTTGTGTCTGTTTTTGTGACAATACCATGCTTTCTTTATTGTTATGGTTCTGTAGTATAGTTTTAAGTCAGGTATCATGATACCTTCAGCATTGGACTTTTTGTTCAGAATTGCTTTGGCTATTCAATGTCATTTCTGCTTTTGGAATTCCTAGTTAGAGCAATAAGACAGGAGAAAGAAATAAAATGGATCCAAATAAGGAAGGAAGAAGTAAAACCATCCCAATTTGTAGATGAAATGCTGTTATACCTAAAAGATCCTAAAAACTCAACTAAAAATGCTTAGAAATCATAAACACTTTTGGCAAAGCAGAAGAATACAAAATTAATATACAGAAATCAGTAGCTTTTCTATTATCAACAATGAACAGACTGAGAAAAAATCAGGGAAACAATCCCATTTACAGTAGGATCAAAAAAAATATGTAGGAATAAATTTAATGAAGAAAATTAAAGACCTTTTCGATGAAAACTATAAATCACTAATGAAAGAAATTGAAGAAGGCATAAGGTAGAAAGATCCCACATGCTCATGAATTGGCAGAGTCAACAGTAAAAATGGCTACACTTACCAAAAGCAATCTACATGTTCAATGCAATCCCCATCAAACATCCAACGACATTCTTCACAGAGATAGAAAAATCATCCTAAAGTTCATATGTGTCCATTTTAATTTTTATCATTTTATTTTGAAACTAATAGACAATTAGCATGAAGGCTTCAAATATGGTGTGGTTTAGTATTTGTCTAAATTGTACTTTCTGTTTACATATTATTCATTAAAATCCATTAATCTCCTACTAGGTAATTACTTACCCAACAATATATTATTATTATTATACCAAAAAGATCAAATTTCGATCAACTGTGGTGATAAAATACTATTAAAATTGTAGTTGTGCTTCTTTTTGTCTTTTGTACTACAGTTAAATATTTTTTTTTACTACCATGGTAACTCCATCGATGTCAAATACTATAAAAAAATAAAACACTCTCTGTATATCTTCTCTGGCATTACTTTGCAATATAGATTATTTTCTGATTACCATTGACCTTGTGTGATAAGGAGCAGGATATGCTGAATCTACATTGGGGTCAAACACTGTAGCTATGTCACTAGTGCTGTGGTAATTAAGTTAGCACTGAGTGTGTTTGACACAACAGTGTGTGTTCCTGAGTCTCCACATTTTTCATATGTTCACAGAAACACTTATTTTCCTAGTTGCTGAATGGCTCCAGGGAACTGTGAAGCTATTGTCAGTTAGAAAATATGAGCAGAAGTGATGGCATCACTTTAAGGTTTGAAATCTCCAATCCATGTTTTTGTTTGTAGCTGTATAAAAACAAAGAACCCACAGTGGAAGCCCCACTGGCTCCAGGAGTCAGTGAAGATATGCGGCTGGTCTCCTGAGAGCCAATGATAGCCTTAGAGACTATGTGAGAAATGAGTCTTTATTTCTTCAGCCTCTGAGATTTCAGGGTTGAGCTGTTAGTATGGTTCAGCTTGTCTAACCTGACCAATACATCTACCTCTATATAAACAGGATGCTCAGGAGTACAGTTAGGGCAGTGAGTGTGGAATTTAACACTAGCTCTGTGGTGAAACAGTGCACTAGGAGCTTGGAGGAAGGAGCTGTAATCAACCAGCAAGCTCTCAAGTATTCTCAATAAACGCTCCACACTGTCACAATTTAAAGTGTGGCTTGAGTTTTTATCTGAAGCCTGACAAGCCTGGTTGGTTTACCAATCCCCAGAATTAAATGCCACCATCTTAGAAAACCTTCATTGAATACTCTGAAACAGTCATATTTTATAGATTAGCCTCCTATGTCACCTTCATCAAGACAGTTGATTCATGTGTTTTTAAAAGTTGTTGATGTTATTGTTTCCCTGTTTAGCTTGCAATTTCTTTAAGATTAAAGATCATATCCTTTGCATCTTTCTATTCCCATGGCACTTAGGAAAACATCTGTGTATGACCATTTCATCATTTATTTACAAACACAAATGTGTACTACTGCTGAGTCACACTCCACAATGTTTCTGAGATCAATACATATGCATCTTAATTGAATTGAAATTTGTTATCAGGATACAGAAAGACATCCTTGGGTGATGAGACAGTTATGAGTATAAGAATGCCCTGTGTAAGGACAGGTTTGTGCTTCTGGTTGAAGTTGAAGTGCATTTCATATGGCAGTGAAAGAGCATGTAGAGTGCAGAGTGGCTAGGTAGAAATTCTGAATGCCAGGCTAAGAGGAGAATAACTTGGTTCATTTGAAAGAGCTGAATATATTCAATAGCATATCATTTGACCATAGAAAACCTACAGCAACAAAACATAAAACAAATAATTGACTCTATTTTATTATGGAATATTTGAAAAACGTATAGTGTAGGATCTTAAATCATTACTTAATGTCAAGGCAGCAAATACAATTTGACAGGTCTACAGTCAGCTAGTAATTTGTTGATGGTTTCTTCCTAAGAATTCTTTACTTCCCAGATTGGGCAAAATGATATCTGCATAGGCTTCTGAATTCTGGAATTAGAAACACATTAATTTTCAATCCTTTGAGGTGGTGAGTACCCTGTAGGGAGACTATGAGGAAATCCCTGACTTGGTGCCTGATTGCTTTGCACTGCAGAAGAATGCACTTGCTGCCTTGCCATGACTCTCTGCAGGTCTGCTTGGCTCCTGTCAGCTGGGTGTACTTCATGTCTTTGGCAGTCCATAGGAAGCATAATACCTGCATTGTGGAAAGTTGGTGCTGACCATCTTCAGATTCAAACCTAGCTGTTGTTTTTACTAACAGAAAATGGTGACTTTAATTGAACATGCCAAAATCCTGACCACTGTGAAACAATAGTCAAAGGTAAGTAGTCTGAAGAAAAGCATTAATGTCAGTAGTTTCAATGTTTAAATTATATGACATATAATATTTATGCAACCATAATAGCATGCCTATAAAATTTAAAATATTAATGAGAAGCCTTTAGTTATGTTCATTGAAATATCATTGAGAGAGTCAAGTATGCCCCCAAATAACAATGGAATTTATTTATCTATAAACTGAAAAATGTACAAGTTTCACATGCTAACCTAGTAAAATTGTACTCCTGAATCCCACCAAATTTCTTTCTTAAATGTAAACAGAAATTCCTGATTGCCTTGTTCTTTCTAAGTTGTAGGTAAATTCTGAGGTTAAATAATTTTATGCAAATATGAAGTACTTATATTAAGGTACTTTTGTCACTAGAAAGCACTTTATGAATGAGTAGGCAGTTGTCTATGTCATGGCATGTTAGCATTTTCATCTTTGAGATGAGTTGTATATTCAGTTCAGGGCACTCAGTAGTTACAAGTACTAAGATTAAGTTGAATTTAGAAATAGAATCCTTTTTCAAAGGAAATCAAAGCATCTACTATTTATTTATAATACTCTTTTAAAATAAACCAAAGAAGAAATTTGCAATGTATTATAGCTTGTAAAACCGAACCTATCCAAATAAAATGGCTTGCTCAACTCAAAACTCATAGGGCAGGTAAATCATATCTTTTTGCTTCACTGACAGCCACCAATGGGAAAAAAATTTTGTTTTATTGCATATAAAACATTTGGAATTGGCATTTTGCCCCATGTTATATGTTTCTTACTAGAAGTCTCTGTCTTAAAACACAAATTTAGGGTCAGATGTGGTGGCACACACCTGTAATCCCACCTTTGTGGGAGGTGTAGGTAGTACTGTAGTCTAAGACCACTCCTGGAGAAAAAGTGGGAGACACTACTTAAAAAATAACTAAAATAAAAGGTCAGGTGTTGTGGCTTAATTGGTAGAGAGCCTGCATAGCAAGGATGAGGCTCTGAGTTCAAATCCCAGTATTGCCTCCCCCAAAAAAACCAAAGTATAAAAGCAAAATTTTCAACTACACCCTTTTAGAACTCAATGAATCATCATCTGTATAGATTCCTCTCACTAATTCCATGTCTTCATCACTGTAGGATTCCATATGCCACATTCAGTCTAAGCACCTCTACAAGGTTGGAGAAACCAAATATGTCTTCCCACTGACACTTGAGAACAAATGTCAGGAGCAAATGATGTGTGTTTATATAACAAACATGACATCACTTGCAGAATTTCCCACAATAGGCTGTTGATACATTTTGAGGGGCCACCTGATAGCACTTCATGTCTAAAATTAACCCAAATTCTTCTCAAAAAACCACACAAAACCTATAGATACTTTTCTGTTTGTTTGGGTTTTTGGTGAGGGGGCATTTTATTTTATTCAATAATACATTTAAACAATAATTTTGGAATGAAAGTGGAATGACCAAATGTGCTTTTCTATGAATCCAACATCCTCTAGAGAAAATTTTATCCTGGAAGTAGTAATGCTTAGATTTATTGTGGTCAAATTGAATGGCTTTAGAAAAGCAGAAGGTAGATAATATTACGGACTTTCTCTAGTTACCTACATTATAACACCAAGAACGTTGTAACTACCAAGATGGGCCTGACTTAAAGATGAGAGCTTAAATGTCAATAATAAAGCATATTAGAACATTTCTGAGCTTCAAATCTGCCTCACAGCTATCCCAACTGCACCAATGTTCTACCTATCAATCTGGACCCCATTTCTGCCTTTCATGCACTTGTACTTTTATTCCTCTTCTTTGAGCAGCTGGCTCCTTGCCCTACCTCTCCAAATTGGTTCCCAACTGGCCTCATTTCCGACCTGTCCCATTTGATCTGTTTCTCTTGTCACCTGCTGCAGGGAGAAACAAAATAAAACAGAAAGGTATTTCTTCATTAAGAAAAGATGACATTCAGAGAATAATGTAAAATTGGTGTGAATAAAGTTTATGTTATCTAAGACTTAGTTGTTATAAGGTTTGACATAAAACAGTTCAAAAATTTTGCTGAAGGAGTCAAATATTTCTATCTTTGGAGAAATTAAATATCGAATTTAAGATTTTCTGATTCCAGAACCTTATCTATTAATCAGAAATACACATAATTATATATATATATCCAATTTTTTAAATTTTGTGAACATTCACTGCAGGAGGAGCACTAGTTGCATGGAGTGAGGGACAGGCTGGCAGTGCATGGAGCAGTTTCTCTAAAATACTTCTGGGAAAGTCAAGAATATCTAAAACATCCTTACATGTGGCATTGAAGGCACCAAGGCAATGGATTTCCCATGGGGAAACTCCCTCAATTTAAAGCATGACAGTACAGTGAATTCATCTGCATCTTTATGCTAAGCACATCATTAATGTCTCAAAATAAGGTTGCACAGAACTGTATAAAAATAAAGGAGCAGGACCATTACTAGAGAACTTGTGTTTCCCAAATGGAACCAGTCTATGGGGTAAACAAGATATCAAAGTGTGTTTCTTTTCTTTTTTTTTCAGTACAATTCTTCTCTGTTCTACTTGAAATCTGGGATCCTCCAAAAAAAAGTCCTTCATATAATTTTGAAACTTCCCAAAGGGCTGTGCCTGAGGAAGATCCACTTAGTACTCCCCAAGCTAGTCATCCTTTCTCCTGTTCTGAATTTGCTGACTTTCCTAGTTTTCTCTGAATGTTGTTGTAATGTCTGCTCTTGATTTTGATATCAGAATCAGCAAATACATACTACTTCTGTGTACCAAATATGGCTTGGAATAAATGTGACTCAATAAATATTCTTAAAATGAAACAATTGAGCACATGAGGTCATGTGCATTACTGGTAAATAGATAGGTTCTAGGACCAGAAAAGTAAGATCCCAGAGCGTATTTTGTACATAGGTGTTCATAGTCACTAAACCAGGCACCATGGCCAGTGCTCCATCCACTGTGCCAATGCTATCTGAGCAGTGCTCTGAGGTGTCTCTTGTCTGAAGTCAGATCTGAAACCTCTCCTGCTAATACCAGAATGGTTGCTTTCAGAGTTTCAGGCCCCGTCTCCTGTTGCAAACAATTCCAGCAAAACACAGCCAATGATTCAATGACCTCAGGAAGTGGCTATGAATTGTTTCTTTTGGTTTTTATTCCTCTCTTTTTCTTTTCCACATTCTTAGTAGACTGAACAATATTATCCAAAAGAGTCCTAAGTCCTTGACGCTATAAAAATTATCTTATTTGAAAAAAAATGGTCTTTGTAAATGTGATTCAGTTAAAGATCTTGAGATAGAGAGTTCATCCTGGATTATCCAGGTAGTCTAAATGCTATCACAAGTGTCCTTATGGAGAGAGGTAGAGTGAGATTTTACTCACAGAGGAAGGTGATGCAAAGACAGAGGCAGAGGCACTAAGAGCCAGCAGAAACTGGAAGAAGCAGGGAACAAGTTCTCTAAAAAGCCTCAGAAGAAGCATGATCCCACCTGTACCCTAACTTCACCTAGTGATACTGATTTGGGGTTTCCAGATGGTGAAAAATAACTTTCATTTGTTTAAAGCTACCAAGTTTGTACTGATTTGTTACAGTAGTCACAGGAAAGTAATACAGCCTTCATGCAGTATGACTTAAGTCTGGATTCATAGGAGCAGAATTAGGGGCAAGGCACATTTGCTTAGCCATGGGACCTGTGATGAAGTCAAGTACCCACTATCACAAAGAACACAAATCTTCCATTTCTGTTGTGAACTGAAAGTTATTCTAGAATTACACTTTTTTTTTTAACCTAATGATTGTGACAAGATGCAGACTTGGGAAGTTTTTAAAGTATATCAAATATAAATGATAAAACTTGAGTAAATTCAATCTTAATTTTTAACTACCTCTCAAAAATAATCACTAGCAATTCATACATAAACCATAAAAATGTAAACAGGAAATATATATAGTTCAATGTTATTTGAAAATGACCCCAGGGAATTATGGTTATCACTTAGCCTGGAAATGTTTATTTTTTAAATTTTTTTGGTGGTGGTACTGGGATTTGAACTCAGGGCCTCTCACACTTGCTAGGCAGGTGTTTTACCACTTGAGCCACTCACTCCACCAGTCCCCTGGAAATGTTTATTTTGAAACTGAGAAATAATCTGTCATTTGTTAAAGAAAATGCTCGAAAGAACTGAGTCCTAAAGTCATTGTCAATTCTGCAAGAAGGTAGATAAGGACAGTGTCATTGACATCACTCATTATTGTAACTCACTGCAGAGTGTGGGGCAGGACCAAGAGGACAAGACATGTGTCTTCAAGGACTTTGTCTAAATGCATGTAACTCAGGAATATATTAAAGTATTTTAAAAGGGCAGAAATTTAATAAAAGAAAGCCAAAAAACTGAGATGAGTTATTCCTCTACAGGGATAATTGGTTCTCTGCATGCTGAAGGCCTGCCAGTTTTCAGACTCAGAGAAGACTTGGAAGTGTTTATCGCCCAGCTGGATCCTGGAGCAGGAGCACTGTTTCTGCCTTAAGGAATTCCCCTGTAAGAGTGGTCTGGGCAAACTCCACTGGCAGACAGTGGTGGGGAGGCATAGCTGTGTTAAGAATTCCATCCAGTTTGTCTGGAGAGTACATAGAAGGCTCTCTAGGTGTGGCATTCAGCTCTGGGTAGAGTAATGGATTACCCTGGTCTCGTGTGGCTAGCCTCTGTCATCCACTATGAAGGATGGGCAGTGAAGGCATGATCTCACTGGGGACTCACAGGCAAAACTGTGCTTAACCCTGGTGCTATGGACTGAATTATGCCACGACAGAGTACAATGAGAAGACATCTGCCAGCAGACCCTCAGAGGACACAGGATCTGATGGCACCTTAATCTTGGACTTTCAGCCCCCAGAACTGTGAGAAATAATATCTGTTGTATAACCTGCCAAGTCTATCCTATGTGTTATCACTGCTGAGCTAATATATTAGGTTAACATCATCTCAGTGTGCCACAACAGGGGAGATGAGGCCCCGGAAACCTATGGTCTGACGATTTTGTTCCTGTGCTGTTGCTTTGCTATTTAGAAATCAAGTCTCTTGACCTGTTCAGGAGAAAAACCTTTGAGATTTCTATGCTAACAAAAATAGTATTGGGCTATGACTGTATTGAGTAATCAGGAAATGGAGATTCTGGAGCAAAAGCATTGCAACAAAACACTGAGTGTCTTATGTTGTATATATAACAAAAACAAGATTGTGTCATAGGTTTCATAATGCTTAATAGGGAAAGATCTACCCTAAGGACAAATTTTTTCTCTTTCTAGAACATTAGAAAAGTATCACAGAATGTCTCTGAAGAATTGTGAGTCTTGAAGTTCTCAGTATTTTCCCCTTTTAAGTTATATTCCGAATGCAATGTATTCAGAACATGGCAGCATTCTGTACAGCAAGCTGACCTCCATTTTAAAAAACAGAACTTTCTTTGGATTCATGTTTGCCAATGGAAGGTGATTCTTGAGGATCTCTCAGTGGAGGAGTCACTGGAATTTCTGCACTAGTTCTTGACTTCAGAGAAAGGTGGCAGCCCTTCAGCCGCCTCTGAGTTCTTTGGACCCTGACCTACTCTACTAGAGATTGGTAAGACACCCAAGGCAATGGATGAAAATATCTAAATAAGAAATACAATCACTCATTTTCCATAATCAGCTTATTCCACGTGACTGTCGTAAAGGGAAGCTTATGAAGAAATTTGTAATTTCCCCCTTTTCCCCACGGAATACTTTACTTCTCAGCAGTTGGAAACATAATTCATTGAAAAATATGAGAAACATAGAAACTAAACTGTGGTTCTGAGAAAATCAAAAGTGATGAATGTCCAGTTTAATTTCTTATTATGTACATAAAAGGCCAATCTTCATATAGGCACACAGCATCAACTCTAACATCTTGTGATGAACAAACCAGCAAAGTTTCTCTTAGAACAGTTTCATTAAATCCTTGAAACCTGTTTAAAGGTTTGAAGTGGGGATCAGGAATGTCAGGGGGTTCACAGCATGATGAGGTTGCAAGTTGTTTACCACCATGATGTGTCTAGGTAAGGGAAAGAGAAGTGTACAGCATATTTTCTGTGGTAAAGACAGTGGGATACCACCCAGGACTCTTTAGTAAGTATGTACAGAATGCTCCGTGATCACAAAATGTATGGACAGTTATGTGAGTCTCAACACCTGAAAGATGCAATTCAAGCAGAAGTTCTGGTTTGTTCAGCCTAAGGATAGAATTTAGACACAAAAATAATCTCTAATTATCTTCAGTTAGTTCCAGCTTAATGACTATAAGAAGGAAACAAGCTCCAAAATATGTTTTTATATTGAGGTTGAATGAGTGTGATCTTTTTTGGAAAACACACTTAATGGTTCATTTTTGAAATCTTAGTACTCTCTTTTAATTTAGTCTTACTTAAATTCTTTGAAAAATATCTTAGCTGTGCCTTGATCATTCACCATGATATTAAATATTTACTCAGCATCAACTATAGATACTGAATATTGGCACAAGGGATTTTAAAGTGGAGAAGATAAAGGAATTGCCTTTTTTTCACTCACTGAAGCGCCCACCATGTCATGAAAGAGTTAGATTCCTCAGGATAGTATTGGTGATTAAGGTGGATAGAGTTGAGAAAGCACATATCTGTGCTGAGATGTGGAAGGGAGAAAAGTGGCTTCAAAGAAAAGGGAACTTTCCACATGAATCTTTAACTCATGAGACAACTAAGGACATATAGGACAGCAGGAATCACACCTGGGGACACCAAAGGAAGATGGGGTATAGCAGACAGTGGTGGTGGTGGGGAGATAAGTCGATGTGGGGAGAAGTGATGGAAAAAGATTGTGGTTTGCAGGCAGAGTCAAAGGAAGGACTTCGTAGGGACAGCTAAAAATGCCCATTCTACTGCATTGGCAGATGTGTGATTGGCCTATTGAAATAAATAATGCATGAAGTGATGAGGCTGCGAAATTTTGGATTTGGCATGAGGATGTGAAGCACTCGACAGTTAGTTGGCTTCTGTTTCCCACATCTTTATTATTTGGAAAATTGACAGAGTGGTACTATCCTTTTGTGAAAACTAAATGAGCTAATATTTGTAACGTGCCGAGAGTGGGGTATGGTATCTCAGAAACACCCCCTTGTTTTCTCTCTCTACTTCTGCTCATCTTTGCCTTGAGCATTACTTTCTTCTAAAAGCCTGTCTTAATTTTATTTTTCTTCTTTCCAGTTCTATGGCACACCATGGTGTATATTTAGCAGGTAGTGAGCAAATATTTGAGGATGGATTGAACATGAATTGCTTTGTATCTTAGTTGAAAGTATTATTCAATAAATGTGGTTAAGGAATGCAAGCAGAAGCTACTATAAAAACTTGAAAATTGGACAAGGAACACATGACACCTATAAAAAAGGAAATAAAGCAAAAGAAGTATAAGTTATAGAATTCATCATTATATATAAGTAGACTTCATTTTTTTTAAAAAAAAGGAGTATGGGAAAATAAAATTACCTTGTTATAGGGAGAATTATAATATAAATTTATATGGATTTGTTTGACATCTGACACCCAAAATTTCCTTCCTTTTGTACATTTTACCTATTTCTTCTTCCACAGCAGAAAAGTCAGGACCTTGAGAGCCAGCAATCTTCACCAGAGCTGAATATCAACCACCTTACTACTACCAAAATGGTGCAGCAACTCTGTTATGCTATGGGTGAAGTGTAAAGTTTATTCTGAACAGCAAATGTTTGCTGTAGGTAACTTATTGTAATTTCCATTCAACTGCTTTTAAAGTGCAAAATGTACATTTAAAAATGTACAGTAAATTAAATGAACTCATATATATCTTTATTTTATCAAAATATTATTTTGCATAGAAACAGATGAATGTTCTAAAGTCTGTGTTTTCTTTTGATTTTGTTTGGAAGTAAAAATATTATTTTGGCCAATATAAAAGCAGTCCATAAACTCTGCTAGTGTTTGCCTCCACATTTTTTAAGAATTCCAAACACAGAAAAGGACATTCTCCCAAATAGTGAGAATGCACTGGCATGTTTCCATTACTATTATTTGGCTGTAATGACTACCGCTTGGCCAATACTTCATACATTTCTTTATTTATGACACACATTGTTGACTTTTTATGTTTCTTCCCATTTTACTAAAAGGTTGTATAAAGCCGATAACATCATTTAATCATACCAACATTTATAGCAAATAATAAAATTCCTTTTAAAGTCCTTAGGTGAGAAAAACATTTGCAAGCCTTCAGTTTAACAGAAGCTGTTTCCATGATGGACTATAGTCAGCTTGAATCACCCAAGGTTCATAATTATTGACTTCCAGTGCAAGACGCAAATTTTCATTCTACCTTAATCCTATAGGCCTCACCAATCCTACTCCTGTTGCTTAGCTGCTTTCCCAGGGAATGTGAGCTCTTAATTAGCAGAGCAAGGTAGGCAGGGAAGGGACTTCTTTCAAATTCTGCAAGGAACTGTTCTTAGGTGGAGGGTTTGGTGAAGGAGAGTGTGAGGCTCTGACTGCATGAAATACATGAAGAAAGAGGACAGGAAAGGAAAGATCTTGGTGATCCATGTTGCACTGTCTAGTTCAGGAGCAGCCTCCATCTCTTCCTCTCTCATCTTAAAGGAACATATGTGTCTAGCAAACAATTCTTAAATCTTCTTATTTACAAGGGATGCAGAAGACAAATTGATTAAGAAAGGAATCATGGTCCCACAATTACATGAATTAGAAAGTTACTTTATCTTTCCTTGCTCCTGCATAGTGACTTCCAAAATGACACCATTTCTTTTCAAGAGTAGCTCAGTGGTGGGGCTGGTGAAAAGAGAGATACATTGGAGACAGACACAAGCAAAGCTCGACTTGTGTGCAATTCTAACACAGAACAACAGAGCCTCTTCCCATGAGGTATGTCAGTGGTCTCAGTCCACATATACAAAGAAAGGGTGGCTCTCACCTAGTGAACCTCTTCTTTTACTAATAGAAAGGCTGTGTTATATTGACCATTTTTCTCCTTGCAGGCCATTCTTAGGCTGGATAGGCTATTAATGGCAAACAGTCAGATGAAACTTCCTGTTCTAAGAACACTAGCTGTATGAGGATATTTAACTTTACAAATATATGATAGTTTCTCTTAGGCAAGTGAGAGAACTGATAAAAAGATTAGTAAATCACAGCAAATGATCTAAATAGATGTGGAATATAAACAGGTTTGACAACTTTTACGCTCTGGAGTTTTGATTGCTCCAATAACTGCCGTTAAAACATCTAAGTCAGTTGAGTCATGCAGCTAATACGTGTGTCATTCTTTTAATAAGATGATGTTCTTGACTCATTGCACACTGTTTTGTTTTGTATAAAATACTTTTAAAATTTTTGCTGGCTAGTGATGATCATTTTGCTATTGAACTACTCAGATCTTATCAGGTATCCTTGGTGGTCAAATTTAGGGTACATCTATCATCTACATTTTGAAAAAAAAATTTCTTCCTTTGTAGGAATTAGTACACAATTTTAAGTTAAATAAGGAGAAACTTCAAACATTTAAAGTTAGTCTTAAATATGATAGTGTTTTGATCTATAATACAGAAACTAATTTGTTTACATCTGGACACTGTCTCTGTAATGTTTGTGTGGTTACGATGGCTGAAGTTATGCTCTGAATTTAAGATTCAAAGGTTAGTAGAAGTAAAAGTGGTTATAGAGTTCATAAGGAAATAACTAGTTTTTGTATCAGCAAAAATTTGCAAAACCTGTCTCTTATCTACCTGGCTGACTGATGCAAAGGAGAACTGTGGCACATCTTTGTTTTAGAGTTTTCCCCTACACTAATCTTTACACATTCAAGTACATAATGAGATTAAATAGGATGGGGAACAGACAAAATGGAGAGCATTAATTGGCCTAACAGATGCAAAGATTTAGACATCAAAGGTACTTGTGTGTAGTGGTACTTGCCTGTCCTCTCAGCTATACGGGAGACTGATTTCTGGAAGGTTCTAGGCCAGCCTAGACAAAGAAGTTTGTGAGACCCCATCTCAAAAGAAAAATACTGGGTGAGTGGTGGTCTGTGCCTATCATGCCAGCTACTGCAGGAGTGTAAAATATAAGGATAACAATGCATCTTGGCCTGGGCAAAAAGCAAGACTGTCTCCAAAATAACAACAGCAAACAAGGCTCAAGTTATAGAGCCCCTGCCTTAAAAGCACAAGACCCTGAGATAAACTTCAGTACTGTCAAAATAAATAAATAAAAACCAACTATAGAAACAACTAATCACACAATTTAAAAATGTGGCAGGTGAGACCTTTGGGAGACAAGGTCCTAATGGTAAGAGCCTTCATTGATGTGAACATACCTTTCTAAGAAGAAAGAAACTAGGGAGCTTGCTCTTTACCACAAGAAAACATAGTAAAAGGACAGCCAATCTGCAGACTAGGAAAAGTAGTTCCCATAAGACAGTGGATATACTGACACCTTGATATTAGACTCCCCTCCAGAATGGTGAGAAAGAAATTTTTGTTGCTTAAGTACCCAACAACTGGTAATGGGTTGCAGTGGCCTGAAGTGACTATAGTCAACCATAGTCTTCCCTGCTGTCTCTGGCCCAACACTACACTCACACACACACACACTTACTGGCATTTTATAAGACTCTGTAATCAAAACATTATTCACCTCAAAATTCAACTGAAACCATAGAGTCTTGCAAAGTACATTATTCCTATACATCTGTGATTTCAGACTAAATTTCACAGCCTTCACAAGATATTTGAATATACCAGGTCTTTAGGGGTGATGAATGAGAGCAATTTGTCTATCATTTATCAGCATTTGGAGTTTCAGAAGGAAAGCTTTAATTTTAAAGTAGTGGCATAACCCACCATTGAATTTTGATCTATCTAAAAGGTCATAGGTATTTTAGCATTAAAGCAAATGTAATTTGGCAGTTAAGAGTTCTACAATGAAATTCCATGATGCATTCAAATATGAGTTTTGATGTGCCTGAATTAATTGCCTCTGTTCTCATTAATATGGGCTGATAATAAATTATTTGTGTTGATGAGTTGAGTCTTACTGAGAAAATACTTTTCCTTTCTCTCTGGAGGACACATCTAAAGTAAAAATATGAAGAATATGAACCTGGAAAACAAGATCATAGAGTATTCGTTTCCTCTCTGATCTCTGTAGTCACTGTGGGATTATATTAAAAAATGAGAAGCAGTAAAACCAACCATCCTAAAATAAAGGAGAAATAAAACTATACTTTCATTGGATGATCATTTGTTCAATGTTAAAAATTCCAAGTCTCAAAGACCTTAATGAAAAGGAAAGGGGTTCCTAATCATAGTAAAAGAAGAAGGAATCCTGCTGGAACCCAATATGCCTTAGCTAATTCTGCAAATATTCTCTGGCCATTCTTTAAACACCACACTCAATACTAGATCTTGGGGATGCCAAAAATATAAGGCAAGCTATCTAGCTAGGGTCCTAAAATGATACCTGCTGTTTTACAAGCAAATGATAAATATACAAGGTAAGTTAATTTAGCAATACCATTTGTTTGGGGACAGTAAATATACAAGAGACAGTTCAAAGTAAGAATATTTAGTTAAAAATATATATAGCAATATTTACATTCAAGTTGAAATGAGAAAAGTATCTAGAAAATTTAGATGACCCACTTCACTGGAGAGATTTGAAAAGGAATAAGTAATTTCCATGCAAATATTCAAAGAAGAAAACAAATGGGAAAACAAATGGGAGGCATGCCATGTGTTGGGACCCTGAGGGTATTAAGTCTCCAAGAATGAAGAATGTGCAGGCCTGGTGGACTACCTAAACATCACTAGCTTGTCCTGGCCAGCTGCACTTGTTCAGTGTCAGCAAAGGAGCAGGTGTTTCCCCTAGGATCTGCTGAGAAGCGATGAAACCAAGGAACCACACCCAGCCTCCACTAAATATGCATGGAATAGTGGGAAGTCATGGTTGCTTGGAAAACTGTAAGGGAGATGAGAGGGACCAGAGCATGTGGGAACACGTAGGCCTTCTCTCCTTCTGACAAGGTAGAGTGCTCTTCCCAGAGGACTAGGTGACACTCCAGGGCTCTTAAGACATTCAGGTGGCCTCTACTCTGCTTCTTGTGCTTTTCTCTTGGTTTTAGTCGACTAGTGTAATGTAAGCCTTCAAAATGTAAAAGCAACAAACCTTTAGACCTCACACCGCTATGTGGCTACATTTACAGGAAATGGCAATATCCCAAGTGTTAAAAGGTATTTTCTGTGCCTCCCTTAGCACTTATGGAAGAAGCACTTAACAAGCTGAAAATAGCAAAACTGCTGTGGTACATTCACAAAGTAATCAACTGCAACAAAACAAAACTTCTTTTTGTCTTTAAATGTTTTTTATTGTCTTTAAAAGTCAAGTGAAATTAATTCTTTATCCATAGTCTCATAAGCCTTACCTCCAATAGATATGGAAGGAATTAGACTGTGTTGTCTAATCTTTTTAGAGAGGCAAGGCCCTGGCAATTATGATTCATGGAAAAAGTGAATATTTTCTATATATACATTTTTAAAATAGTAACATTGAGGTTAAGGCTACATGTTCACTGGTTAGACTGCTGCTTTGTGTGTATGTTTGTGTATGTGCATATATATAATATACTTGATTTTTTAGTTTTCCCTTTGGCTTAAAGTTGTGATCTGATTAACACTTAGCACATTTTTTGATAAAATAAAGTTAAATTATTCTCACTAACACTCTACAGTTGCTCAAGGGGGGAAAAGATACCCCAACTTATTACTATTTAGACAAAATTCCTCTGTGCAAGAATTTCCAATTAGTTTATGGGCCACCTTTTAGATGCTGGGAAAGGCGTGTGGTTGTCTCTCTTTCCAAAACAGTGCTTCAGTTCTGAGACTCTCTTCATTTCAATTCCTGGCAATTGGATAGGAAATATCTATAAACAAGGAAAACAAAGAAATATTCCTTATAAGCAGCACAGTTTGATTCTTAAAGGTAAATAGATCACTTTCAGTGAATGATTTAACTCTTTAAACAGGTTTCTGATAATACACCTCCACCTCCCTATCTTAAAAATGCTGATTTATTATTTTTTTCCATAAATGAGGATGTTTGCATAAATATTGTAGATGTTATTATATGAAGCCACAAATACATTTTTACTTTCTTCTTAAGCATTCTGATCTGTTAAAAGTCTAATTATGATCCAATATGTTGGCTCATGCTTACCTTCCTAGCTACTCTGAGAGCAGAGTTAAGGAAGATCACAGAGAACTAAAATTAGGAGAATTGCCATATAGATTAAATGAAACCTTAGTGTATTTGGACAAAATATCTCTGTAGACTGCATGCTACAATGTTACCTATGATATTTTTAGGTAGTCAGAAAATGGAGTAAGGGATGTTTCTTTTTTTGTCTGTTTACTTATTCACATAATGAGAGAATATAGGGAAAATTAATACAAGAACAGTACCAAGATATGGTGGATAGTTTCATTTTAGAATAGTGAGGTTGAGCGAGGACTCGTTCTAATGGCATTTGAAATAATAAGGCAAAGAAAACCATTAAAAGGCCAAGATATATATGCATACATTCATGCCATGTGAATATGGGAAAGTGAATACACACGAATGCATTTTTACGTAATATAGAGGACATAAATAACATGCATATTTTTCTTGATCAAGAGTATCTGAACATGAAGCTCTCTAGTGTGCACTTCTAGAAGTTCTAAAATTCACAGTAACCCAGATCATACATTTAATTTTTCACCAAGGACTGTTTCATGTTGTGCTTAAGAATGCGTTTTTAATGTAGAACATGTTCGCAATCCGTATTGACACAGTCGTGAGGAAAATTAACGAGCAAAGCTTATTTTCTTCTTGCATCTCATTTGAAATTCTTTTAACCCTTCTTCTCTACCAAAATGTCACAATGTAATCGGTTTTCTTTCACTCTCTTAGTTTCTATACTTATCCTATGACTTAAAAGATACCAATTTGGTGATTGTTCTCATTCCCATAACTTGTTACCTAGGAATTTGGCAAAAGGCAAGTTTGTTGGCAAAAAGAACCCTCATCCCAGAGGAAGACTCCGTGGTTTTCTAACCAGCCTAAATCCAAACCCAAGCCCTTCACTCATTCTTTGTCTCCACTTTCATGCTGGTGACCTTTTGAAAAGGTGGCACACATTCCATCCAAACATATTTTCTTATCATTTGATATTAATATTTACATTTCTTTTCATATCTTTATTTCTTCCCAAGTCTTTCTTTTGCTCTTGATTTTGGATTACTGTGACTCATCGAGAATAATGACACAGAAGCATCCTGCTTGTTTAAAAGGTATCATGCCATTAAGTGGTAGAGAGCTAAGAATTGCCTTCTCAGATTGATTTGAGCAGACCCTATGAGAGTCATCAGCCAGCACTCCAGGAATTAGCTGTCATAGATATCTGTTTATATTCTCTACTTGAATTCATTGAAGTGCATTATTAGTAGTTTATGTGACTCCTTGATGTTTGGTATGAGAGTTTTCATATGATGAAAGATGATAAAGTGATGATATTTTTATTATGCAGTTTAATTGCTAATTGCTAGAGAAATGTATATTGTTCCCTTTAGGTCTGAGTCCTTTGTGACTCAATATTGTCATCGGTCATCTTTCAAGTAGGTTAAATTACCATTGTACCATTTTATCTTTTTTCCTGTCTTTCCATCATCTTTTTAAAAAAGGAGATATATTTTTCTTTATTGATAATTTTCCCTTTGTTTTAAATAATTATGTATGGGTTTTATTCTTTTAGTTGCTTCATAAAGAATATTTATGAGACAGAACTTGGTATTAAATTTCAGATAATTTAGTCTTACACTCTTTTAAGTCTTTTCTGAACTGAATGTGAAAAATTAGGAACAGAGGCTTGGGTTTTTATTGAGATGAATGAGTGAGACTTTATTTAAGTTTTGTACAAAAATAAGTATAAACTATCCTTCTTATATAATTTCCTGAAAAGCTTATCACATATTTGCTTGGTTTAGTTTTTAAGACAGTAATTCAGATTCTTACCAAAGTTTTTTGTTATTGATATTGCTAATTTAAAAGACCACAAGCCTCTAAAAAAACCTCACTGAAAGTTAATGACAACCTCTAGGCAATAAGTCTCAATTATGTGTTTTGGAGATACCATCCCTTAAATATTCAATATTTACAATCTAGAATTGTATGAAATGAGTAATCCTGGATTCATCTTCTTAGAGGCTACAGATGGTGGAAGCAAGTGGAAACGCGCTTAAGAAGTGAAGAAGTAGACAGGATATGTGGCTGGACTTTAAACCTGCAAATGTTCCTGGGGATACAGAAGCTCTGGGAAATATCAGCAGTCCTCCCATAGCAACCGAGACTGCAAGGTCCACACCTATAGTGCTCTCAATTTCAAAAAACACTTGCTCAGTAAAATTTTGAACTACTGCTCCTTACAATTTAGTCATGTCTAACCCTTGAATAATCCTAAATCAACTTAAACTTATTCCTATAATAATAATAAACCATTATGAGACAGATGCGGCCAATTATTCAGTTTTGAAGCTCAAGCTATGAGTTACTATACTTCAGAATTTTGAGTCTAGTTTTTGTTATTGTTTTTGCTTTCTCTTTGTTTCAGAGAAACAACACCTATAAAGTTATTTCAATGAATTTGCAATTAGCAATTTAATTATAATTTTTCCTAAGTGATTTCCAAGATTTCAAAATGTAAAATTTCCAGATTTGACTCTTTGTTAGGGGTATGCACTGTTTATTGAGTTACTACTGCATGCCAAGCATGAATGAGACAAAAAATCAGCAACGATTCATACACCACAGTTCAAAGGTCCAGCAATGAATGGGACAAAAGCAAAATAATCCCACCACTCAGAGAGCTGACACTGCAGAGGGCAAAACACCGTGAGCAGGGCATAGCATGCTGGAATAGATCTGTGCAAGTGGAATCAAAGCAGAGGAGATGCAGAACTTTCCTAGAATCTGACTTGCAGACTGTCCTTTAGAGGAGACAGTCACTGCCAACTTGGTCCCATTAGTATGTGCTGATCTAACCAGCCGTGGTGAAGCTGACCTGCTGATGGGCTTGGAGTCTACAGTTATCAGTAAGGATTGCTTCATCAGCACAGATGGCACCTGGCCCTGCCATCTGGTGACTGCTTTACTAACCTAACTACAAACTAGCAATATTGACTAATGATGTCAGGTGTATTAGCTATGCTAGCAGGAACAACCACCAATTTTTATCTAAAGAAATGTGGTAAGAAAATGAAAATGAGATGTGGTTTTATGTACAGTCTAATCTTGAGATATTCTTCTGATTATCTACCTTTCAGAATTGAAGGAATTACTCTCAAGAACGTAAGACACAACATTTAAGAAAATGTCGCAGTCTTACCCATGCTCAATATTTTGAAGTAACTCTTGACATTATCAATATGGAGTGCTTGCTTTATTTTCTGTTCAGTTCTTCCCCAGACTTTACCACTAAGACATTTCCCAAGTTGACTGTTTCTTTTCTTCTGCCTTAATCATTATTCCAAAGACTCAAATCTCTTCACCTTTGGTTTTGATTGCACAAAATGGCAGTGGTTTATGGTGAATTCTGTGTTAGTGTTGAGTAATGATAACTATATTTTTTATTGGTTTGCTTCATTGTTTCAGTGTTATTCTTGAATGCAAATTATGTAGAATGTAAAATTGATGTTAAATGTTGTGGCCAAGAGATCTCAAAACTGCTCAAGGAGCTCCTATGAGCATAAAATGAAAGCCACAAACCATCCAACCTTCAGTCTAATGGTTTTTGCCATCCTAGCAAGACATGATTCCTGTACCCTCACAAATGTGCACAAGGTCCTTATGTCATGCAGATGAACACCTTCCTTGTATAAAGCTTATTAGATCATGGCACACTTGTCTATATGAGCGTACTTAGCCATCTCTGTTTTACATGCACAAACATGAGTAGGACTCAGCTCCTAAAAAATAAGACTAGTAAAGAGTTACGACCTTCCTAATGAATGACATATTTGCTACAGGTTCAGATATTTGCATAGAGATCACAGGAGGACCTCTATTCTGAGGTATCATAAAAATTAATTAACCTGGCAACATAACATATGGCCGTGTTGGTGGTCTGAAGCATTTATGTGAAAGGGGTATTTTGTAATTTCACTTTTAAAACAGACAAAACCTGGCTCAAGTATCATTTTTAGATTCAATACTTAAGAAATTCAAAAATATACTTGTAACCACAAAGTAAACTGTGGTCTTTCCAGGAATTTAAAAGTGTTTACTGATACCAACTTAGTTTTATTTATGTGGAAAAGGGAAGCTGTATGGAAAACTCACTAGGTTAAAAAAAATGTTAAGGGTATGCTTGCAGTGGATATACTAAATCAAATTATACCTCTTTTTTCTGTTTGCAAACCACAAGACCAAAAATGTCTTTTTTCGCCCTCGATATCAGCAAGAATCTGCTAGCATGAGACAGATCCCGAGGATTCAATGCTATCTGTAATAAATGAAAGAATATTTTGGACATAGTGTGTGTGCCCATTGCAAACCAGTTTGGCTGGCTTGTTCTGAAAATACAGAAGAAAGAACTTGAGCAGACTGTGAAACATATGAAGTGTCTATCAGACAGTGTTTCTTGTACTTGCCAAGTATTTAAATTAAATTTGGATATCTGTCTCTGTGTGTGCTTAGCACTTGCATATTTTCTTTAGCCCATGAACCTCTAGGTGCTGATAAGTAAAAACAGTCTCCTTTGTTGCAAGATAAGATGCAATATGTATTCTTTAGCTACTTCATCTTTATTATTGATCTGTAAAATGCAGACTACTTTAATAGCAATCTCAAAAAAGAAGGATTAAGAGAACATAATTTAAAGCAGAGTAAAAGCTACATAATTACCTAATTATAACTACATTTATAAACTCCCTGCTAGCTTCCCCTCAATACATAAAGAATATTTCAAGTTCTATTTCAATGGGTATTTCTTTTAATGCTGACAAAAAATTCTCACTGAAACGAGTAAACTCTTGCTTATCACTTACCTCTTGCTCTTCCCATGCAACTCTGGCTTATCCAGAATCTAAAACCCAGTCTGCATTGCTTAGATCTCATCCTGAAACCAATTTTAGTATGGTAAATGGAGGTAAGTTAGAGATTTAGGTCAGCTTCAGTCCTTCAAGGGACTTGTGGAAAAATGAAAGTGGTATGTATAGATCACAAGATGCTTTATTTTCTTTCTTTTTTGGTAGTAATGGATTTTGAACTCAGTGCTTTGCACTTTCTAGCCAGGAGCTCTGTCTGTGACTTGCACCCCACCCAGTCTCTTTTATGCTTTAATTATTTTTTTTAGATAGGGTCTTTTATTTTTGCCTGGATCAGCCTGGGATCATTATCCTCCTACCTATGTCCACTATATAGTTAAGACCATAGACACCACAGGTTAAAAAAAAAATGGCCACGCATGGCTTATTTGTTGAGTGATGTCTCATATTAACATTTTCCTCAGGCTGGCCTCAAAGTTCAATTTTTCTGATCTCTGCCTTCCAAGTAGCTATGGTTGCAGTCGTACACCACCGTGCTAGCCTCCACTGGGCTTTTTGATCGTTGAAATGATTGTGTTTAAGAAGTTGAAGAGAACATGATTGGGTAACTCATGAAAAACCCAAATTCCCTTTAAGAAAAAACTGCTCAGATTGGAAAATTTAAGAAATATCATATTTAATAACTAGTCAACATTACCTTTCCAAGGCAAATCAAATAAAGTTTGTTTTAGCCCTTTGCTTGTACATAGGATTCAAGTACCAATGCAATATTGACTCAAGCTGAAATCCATGAATTCCTAATACAGAGAGATTAGTCAGGTTTTAAAAACTGTGTCTGACTGTGTATGTTATATGATTTACCATCCTGTCTCTTGATGTTATGTTATGACTTTATTTTCAGCAAGAATAAAAGGTTTTCATTTAAAAATCTGAAGGGTCAGTTACCAGTTTCTTAGAACACAAATATGTTTGGAGATAATTTGTCCTTAAAAATCATTATAAATCATCTCATATCATTATTTGCAAATAAATTTCATGTGCTGGTTGAAAGTTTAAATCTTATTTCTCAAATGATTCCAATCAGATTATATCCATCTATGTCTATGCAGTGAAATTTGCCCCTAGGGACAAAATTGTATTAAATATCTAGTATATACAAAGTAAAGACCTTCAATAGTCATTGATTCCAGAACTCCTCACAAATACCAAAATTCATGGATCATCAAGTCTCTGATATAAAATAATATAGTATTAGCATATAACCTATACCAGTCCTCCAGTGTGCTTTAATTCACCTCTAGACTTCTTATAACGCCTCATACTCATTGTAAAGGTTATGTAAATTGTTAAGCTTTTTAGGGAATAACGACAAGGCAAGCTCTATGATTGTTTGAAAAGGTGCAAATTTTTTAAAAGGTACTTTGATCAAGGCTAAGTAGAGTCTGCTGATATGGAACCTACAGATAAGAGAAAGTTGACTGTACAGATTGAGTCTAGGGAGATAAATAAGTTATTGTATTAACCACTGATTTCTGACCCTAGAAAAATGACTGATTTTATCTAGCAAGGTACAGAAAGTCTGATGTGAACCTTTGTTCCTGTAGCTCAATGGCAGCAATTAGTTACTGCCAATGTGAAGTATTGAAGAGAATAACATGCACCAAGAAACCCTAGTCCTAAGGGTGAGGCACACAAACTAAAACCATTTACTAGGAACTGAATGCTCCTGTTCCCCTGAAATTCATATTTTGAAACTTAATCCTCAGTGTCATGGTGTTTACAAGTGATTATGCCATGAGGGTGAAGTTCTCACGAATGGGATTAATGTCCTTATAGTAGAAAGGTCCCAGAGAACACTTGACCTTTTCCACCATGGCAGGACACAACAGAAATACACTTCCTCGTGAGCCAGGGAGTGGGCTTTCTCCTGACTCTGAGTCTGCCAGAGACCTGATAATGAACTTCCAACGTAGAAAACTAAATGTGAGAAATAAATTTTGGTTCTTCATAAACCCCCAGTCTATGGTATTGTGTTACAGAAGTCTGACCTGAGTAAGTGCCTATTGTAAGGTCTAGTATTACCATCACAGTGCTGATATGGTATGCAATTTTGTTTCACAAAGTAAATCAGCCAAAATGGATGCATAACTGTAGGCATTAAAGTTCTATCAAGACATTTGTTTACTTACCTGGAGAAAAGTTTAATTAGTAATGCTATAAAATCATTTATTTGAATAGTTCTACTGTAATGGTAGAAACCTGAGCTTGAGCTTAAGATTCCAAGAGCTGTAAAAGATAACTAGAAATCTGAACTTGACATTTTGGCCTTGGGTTTTTGGGTCCATTATTCTCTTTTGTAATCTTCAAGATTCTTACACTCTTACAGGGCTTCTGGGATTATTGAAAATGAGAACTATGCAGGGCACATGTTAGGGACTGAAGAAGAGAGAGCTATTATTAGAGCTAGTACTACACATGGAAGGTGTTTATCTGAACTGCCATTAATATTCAGTGTGTCGTCCCTGCAATGGCTTCTAGAGGTCTCCATATTATTAGCAGAAGAAGAAAGGACCCGTGACTAGACCTCCTTTATTGTTAGCTCATATTTTAGCATTAAAATTTAGGCAATTTCCTCATTCTTTCTTGAAATTTCAGTCTCTTCATCCGTAAAACTAACCTTAACAAATTTCACTTCATGAGCTGTATTCAGGATTTAGAAGTGGTTTTTCTGTGCCCATGAGTAAGAAGAACCACTTATTTTACACTCTTGTCCTGGCAAGTACGGGCAGAAAAAATGCAATACAACAAAATACACACTGGAGTGTGGAGGGCAATGTTAGGAAAGTATATTTAAAAATTATGGCAGAATTCTCTTTGTTCCCAGCCCAGGCTATCCTACGAAGAAGTAATGGCTAATGAAAGTCAATCTATTCTTTTTTGATTGAACAGGTTAATTATCATTGACTAATACTGATGACATTTTATTATCATTATCTCATTATAAAAAGGCGGATCCAATTAGGAATTTATTTACATTACAATAATATATAACTGGACTAGCATATTCCCAACTAACACTGAAGTTTCTAATTTCATTAAGCCAATAAATATTGCCAGAGGGCTATGTGTGTAATCATCATGTCTGACTTTACCAAGAGCTACATTCCAATTTCCCTGAAATGACACTTGGCATTTCAAGTGTTCCCCATGACAAAGAAATGCATTATTTCCCGACATTTTGAAGTTTCATTTAGATCCTCTGATAGAATTAATTTCCTAATTATATTTTCTGTACTACAATTTATTTTTCTGCCCTTAGGGCATTTACATGAAAAACATTACAGTTTTAAGTTTATCAAAAAGCAGAATCTTCTGTTGTTACTGTGCTATTTATAACAATTAATAAAAATTTTAGACTTCTAGGAACCAGTACTAGCACGAGAAAAATTATGGGAATACCTAAGAATCAGTTTTATACATTTGCTGCAAATTATTTTTTCCTCATCTCAAATAGGAGCTTTTAACTAAATGCTGCTGACTGAATTTCAAAGGTTTTCAGATTTGAGTCATGAGATTTGTCTTTCTAAATATAATGAATTGTCCTGATGGTGAGTTTCTTGATTTACTCTAGATAAATAATTTCATCACTGTTTTCAACTAGTTTCTATCAGGATACCTCTTACTTCGTAAATGAAGGTTAGTGTTTTTAGAAGAACATAACTTGCCTTGCTACAGGACTGCTCAGGGAATTCTTCAGTGTTATTTTTTATGAAGTAAAACAACAACAACAAAAATGTTGCTTCATCTTTAAGACCACACTACACTCTTTGCAAGTGATGCACTATTTTGTAAAACAGCTCTTTAGTTGAGTTGACAGCTACTGTACAGTGAGTGCAGATTCCATTTGTAACTAAAAATGACTGCTAGGACAAATCCACCCCAGGAAATTGAGTCTATAACAAAAACATATATAAACCCTCAGCAGTAGCAGTGTTTTTCTAGTACCAGCAGGGGAAGTAAAGAAGTTTTCTTAATGTTAAGCTAGAGCAATGCTTTCATGTGAAAGGCTGCCTAATTCTCAGATAGCATAATCCATAACTCAGTCTCCAGGGGCAGCTCCTGTATTACTGCATTTCCACATTCAGCAGTAATAAAAGATGTCATTCAGTTGACCTGAGGTGTATAATTTCATCCTATGTAAAGAAAGAGTTATCTGCTTGCTTCCACATGGGCCTTCTTCATGGCCAGTTAGAAGTGTTAGTGTCTTTCCACCACAGCAAGTTACTTGGTTGGGCTTCACTGTAACATTATCAGATTTCAAGCGACATGGTTCTTTAGGCTAAAAGAAAACTTTAAAGTTGAT
Organism: Castor canadensis; assembly: GCF_047511655.1. Taxonomy (NCBI): domain Eukaryota; kingdom Metazoa; phylum Chordata; class Mammalia; order Rodentia; family Castoridae; genus Castor; species Castor canadensis. Next base: position 6,740,987 of record NC_133395.1, read on the forward strand.
ACCTTCTAGTCTGCTTTTCACTAAATAGTGCTGGAAATGACTTTTCTAAGTATTCATTCTTACATCCCATTCCATACAGCCAATTCAGATTCCACATAGAATGTTCTGTTACAAAGTATAAAATGGGAAGCACATTTGCTAATATTTTCATTATAAATTCCATTATGATTAATATATCTGTTGAGATTTTTTAAAAACTCACATGCAATTAATCTTTTATTGTTTCCTTAAATTAAGATTGCCGTTTTAAATTGTTTTCCTTTCAGTTTAAAATAAACTTTTTTGTACTAAGGCATGTTTGAAATTCTTCATAGCTTCCTTTCTCCTAATGTTACTTTCCCACTAAATACAAGTAGTAAGGGATTGAATGCATGAGAAATAATATAGTTTTAAGAAAACTGAGTATTTCTAATACCTGTGTCAAAAAGGTTTGAAAATATTGAATGAGTGTCAAGCCAGAGGAACACAGTAATTCAATTGGTCCAGTGGTTCCAGGCCCCTTCCGAAAGATTGTTCTGTCGTGTTAAATACTTGAAGCTGCACAGTTTTCCAGAGTGGCTCTGAAACATAGGAATTGATCAAAAGTATACTTGAACATAATGCATAGTTTCATCTTGTTCAATATCTCACGATAACAATTTACTACCTATTGAGAAAACTAGCTTTTAACTAACCTTCAAAGCAAGTAATACAAACCATAACCTTAATACTTTATTGGTATAATTTTTATTCTACTACTTGATTAATGTCTATCACCATCTAGGCATAGACATATTTACAGATTCCCTTGAAGTTTTTGTAGGTACAGACTGAGGATTCAAATGCTTTAATGTATATTTTTTTTTTTGCCAAATCTATCTATTCACAGTGTCATCAGTCAATATGGGCTTTAGTGATATTTTATTTTATAATACTTATATTGTATAGTTTCTCCCTAAAACTGCTTTATTAAAATATAGTATTATATAAATTCCTTTTCTAGTTGGCAATGTTACTGAAATAACTTCTACAAGACATTTAAAGCCCAGATTCCTTAGGAATTCTCTCATTCTTTATTCATGCAATGTGAACGATAAGTTTGTCATCTCTCATTCAATACTACATGTTGCTTACTAACATAACAATTGAACACTTACTCTCTATCAGGCATTGTTCTAACTGCAGAATGCAAGTGTGAATAAGATAAAGCTCCCTGCCCTCAGAGAGCTTAGATACAGATGGAAAAGGTAAAAATGAAATGACATACTGTGACAAAACATAAAGCAAATATCCTGAATAGAGAATAGAGACTCTCTCTCATAAATATCAGTGCAAAATACAAAGTATCCTGTTCATTTTTTCAGAATTAGAATACAGGGTGTCATTAATAATTTTTAAGAACTAAGTAAGTGAAGACAATAAATAATAAAATACTGTCCTGGACCAAAGACTGCTAGGAACATCTTAGTGCAGGATTATAAATGACTCAGTCTACAGCAACAATACAGGCTGGAAAGTACATCATGTATTCCGGCATAAAGTAAAAAGCAGTTAAAAAAAGAATCAAGTGTGTACAGATCAAGTGTCTTTCACACTAGAGATGCTCGCAATTTCAAAGAAAAATATCAACAGAGAAAAGTTACATTCATCAAGCCCTGAACAGTTTTTCTTGTACCTTTGTGAGAAAAAACTGGCTTTGAGGCAGCAGCTATGCTTTCAAGCCAGATGGGCATAATAGGCTTAGAAGCTTCATTCTTGAATTGGAATAATGAAGTCCTGCCAACTCCCCTCCCAGGTCTCCTCCCATTCTTTGTATTTCCATGATAAGGGGACAGTTGAAAACCATTTGCATAGTTTCAAGTCCTTGAAAAGACATATTGTTTCCTTTCTTCTTTTATTTTGATAAAATATTCTCATATTCATAGAGTACTCTGATTGCCAAGCTCAGCTCATCTTGGTTTTGGTCTAGAGAGCAGAATAAAGTGCAATCCAATTTTGAGACCTATCTACAGTTTTGCTTAATAGTCCCATTGCACAAAGTCAAGAAGATTTAGAAGAGAATTATAATTGCCCCACATTTAAAATATTATTGAAATTGCAGTGGACTGAATTTAAAATGCACTTTGAATTTCAGTCTACTCATTCTAGAAAAAAATGTTCAATTTCATTTGTAAAGTTCTGATGAATTCCTTTTGTATGTTTTATTTAGCTATTTTTAAGCAGATAGTTAGGAACTGTAATAGTAGGAGACTTCAGGGGTATCTGTTGCTTTTTCTTTTAGTTTCAAAGGCACTTTGCAGAGTATCTATTAGCGGAAATTATAAAAATTTGTAAAAAATAAAATTAAAGAAATGGTTGTTATGGAGATGATTTGATTTTGCAAACCTGGAGTTATCCATTAAATACCCATATCTTATGATGCTGTATTTTTATCTCTCATCTAACCTAGATTCATCTTGTATTGTTTACACAAAATTCATTTTGAATTTTGGAGTGAAATAATGCCAAAACAGCACAAGCTGGCAAATGTTAGAGATACTAAGGGTTTTTAATTCTTTTGTTTGTTTTCTAAAAAATTAATTGGTAAGTATATTTTGTGAGTGCATTCAATACAAAAAGGTTTCCCTTCTGGTGGTTATTTGCTTGCTTACTTGTAAAAAAAAATTGTACCTATTTCCTCTATGGTTTGTGTTGTTATGCACATTTGAATCATTTATCCCTTTATTATTTAAGTTCATAACTTTCCATATAGCACGTTTTCAGAAAAGGAGCCTGTGCTATGATAAAAGTGAAAATATAATTGAGCGGTAACATAACGTGTGTATGAGTGTGGCTTTTTCAAACTGATGATCACTAGTAACTACTTGAAGAGCAACACGAGTTATGATTGCAACAAAAAGATGATAAAATGTCTCCAGAATGACTGTGACACTCTACTGGGAGAAAGAAGAGAAAAAGATAAATACCTTTAAGTATGTCTAGCCCAAAGGAAAGATAGAGATAAAAGGCACTAAGATATTTTCATGCTACAATACAAATGTTTAATTGTCTCTCTCCATCACTCTATAGGACAAAAATGCAGACCCCTAACAGAAATTAAAAACCCATTTTTTCTTAACTTTTGTAATATCATACTGCCGAAGACCTTGGTCTGAAGCCATTATTTGTGTAAGCACTTCTTGTTCAGAAATCAGAAAGTCATTTAAGCTTGGGGCAGACAGCTGTGTGAAATGTCATCACAAAAATGTTGTCTACGAATTAGTAAGGCAGAAAACTATGCAGCTGGTAGCATCATTGAAATGTAGCAAAGTCTGGAAATTCTTCTGAGCTAAGAAAGAGATGAAAAGGAAAGAAAACTATCATCGATGCTAGAGTTTTACAAAAGTCAGGATTACTTATATGTAGCAGAAGGAAGTCTCACCTATTGCTTAAGCATTTCAAAATGATATTTCTAGTTATGTAATCATGTATGTAGGACACACTTGAGTTGACAAAGTATGCTTGAAGTTCATGTGTGTGTATTGTGTCTTTCTTTGGGGACAATGTAGGTAAAATAAGTTTTCTGCAGTCTAGGGTACAGCTCAATGGTATAGTATAAGCTTATTGTGTGCTAGGCCCAGGGTTCAATCCATAACACAAATAAATAAATAAATAGATAGATAGATAGGCAAATAAATAAATAAAATTTTTAATTAATGGAATTATGTAAAGAACTCATGAATGACTTCTCACACCACCAACTTTCTTTCTTTTTTCTACATAGTATATTTGCTTTGGATTTAAAGCTTGTGATCCTGATACCTGAGGGTATGAAATAGCAGGTTATTTATTAAAAATATGCCAAATAATGTCATTAATTAAAAGTAAGGGACTTCAGATAACTGGGAGAATACAAGGAAACTTCTTTATTAAATGCATCTTTATATGTGTCCGTTACCCTTCTGGTATTTACAGCTTCCTAAGCGATCACCACAAAACTCAAGAGTTTCTCTGAGAGCAAGAAAGATTAGTTTGCCCAGGATTCTGCAAGGTAAACTGGGCTTCAGTAGAAAGGTCAGCTCTTTCCACATTGCTTCAGATGGGCCAGCCCAAGGGTGAGGTTACCTGAAAGCCGGCATCAGAATCAATGTCTACATACTCGGCCTAGCCTGGCACAGTCCTGCCAACTGGGGCTGTGTGCTGGAACACCTGTACACTTCCAGCACGTCATTCTTGGCCTCTTGCCTTGTCTGCTGGGTTCCCGACTGACTATCCCAGGAAGATAAAGTGGACTAGCATGGCTTTCTCAGAATCCAGCCTTGGAAGTGACAATGCACCCTTCCTGTCGACTCCCAGGTTCAATGAGTGGAGCCATAGAACTCTACCCGAGGAGAGGAATGTTAACTTCACATTGTAAGACAAAGGGGAGAGATGAGATAAGGAAGCCATCTGAAACACCCAGTCTGACAGGGTGTGCAGTCTGGTCACAGCCATCTGTTCTTATGTCTATACAAACCACGTTTGCACTTTTCCTCATGCTCATGACATCATATATTAGTTTGCTACGGCTGTGGTAAGAAACACCACAGGCTTCATGTCTTTAACAATAGAAATATATTTTTTTCATACTTTGGGGGCCAAAAGTCAGTGACCAAGGTTTTAGCAGGGCTGGCTTCTTCTGAGCTGCTGGCCATCTAGTTGCTGTTCCTTCATATGGTTTTCTTCTGTGCTTGCTTCCAAATTTCTTCTGGTAAGGACACCAAGTTTGTTGAGTTAGATCACAACCTGATGACCTCATTTTGATTTAATTCTCCCTTTACAGTCTGTATTTTGAAATCATTCATGTTGTGAGGTACTGGCACATAGAATTCCAGCATTTGAATTGTGGAGGAACAGAGTTCAACCAATTCCATGATAGCAACCCAAAGTCTAGGATGACAGCATCCAGGTTATCTGCAGGCATGGATGACTCTACTTGGATGCAATCCCTCAAAAGTGGAGAGATTAGGTATCTACCCCCCCCCTTCACCAATATACAATGGTGACACATAGAAAAGACTTTGACAGTCCTGTTACAAAGGAAAGAGATTGCAACTATGATACATTGTTTAAGAACTTTTGTAAATGTCACCACATACCCCCAGGACACTAACATAATAGAAAGGGGGAAAAAGACAGAGAATAGAGTTACACAATAACGGCTAGTCCACAGCAATTCTGAATGTATTTGTCTTTCAAAGCATAGTGAAAAGAACTGCATTGTAGTTCTTTCAAAACATAAATTAAAGCTTTCTATAAGGGTGAGTATGGTTGTATTTTTGTAGAAATTCCCCTGATGCCTGGGTTCTTATCATTTCTTACTATTGGTAAAAGAGAACATGTCAACTGTGTTTGATTTTATTTTCAAACTCAGTTACCACAACACACCCCATCTTATGTGCACCCCTTCTCATGTAATGCTGAGTTGCTCTGTGTCCTAAACCTTTGAGCCTGGGTGGAACGAAGGAGCTGCTCCAAATAAGAGAGAAGGCTGAAAGTGATCCAAAATGAGTCTCAAAGCTGAGCAACAAAGTGCCTTCTGATGCTGATGTTTACACTCATTTTTGGAATCCAGTCACTGATCTATGAAAAAGAGAAATTTGGAGAAATCATGCATGAGTGTCCTATTTAATGGCCCCAGCTGAGGTTTCAGTCAACAGCCAATATCAACTATTAAGCATGAGTGAACAACACTTTTATGCTGGCCTTATGTACCATCAAGCTATCCCGTTACCCAGCTGATTCATCCTGGGATTGACTCAAGCAACTTTCTTTGCTGTATGGTTGTGGATTAATTAAAGAAGGATTCTTCATTTTGGAAAGATGAAGGAAAAAATGGTTTCTTATCACACAAAAAATAAAATAATATATGAGCAATATAAAAATGTATAGTAATAAAAACAGATTGACATTTTATATGATTTGATTTGTGCACTGTCTACATATTGAATGGAGTTTTCTTTTCTTTTTCTAAAAAACTTAGGTTAAACACCATAATACATATGGCATGCATTATTCAGCTTTTTAACGTATGAGCCATGAGAACTATGAATGTTATACCGAAAGGGTCACTTATTTGCTGTGCAGTATACTGTGCTGAATATTTTGCAGAGTGTATTTTTGACATTCATAGCTAACTATGCTGAAAGGTAAATTTTGTTTTCACCCCCATTTTGAGACAAGGAAATGAGACTTAGAAACACTAAGTACACAGAGTGACCAGAAAAATAGAAAATGTTATACAGACATACATGGTTCCTTTTCAAGCAATAGGACAAAGTTTAAAATTGTCAATGTATTATGTCCTTATTCACATATCACTCTATGGACAATCCAAGACCCAAATTTCAGCAATTGTAATTTGTAATCATTGTATCATCCTGGGTTCATTGAGAAGAGAAAAATCACAAGAAAATTTACACAGGAGTAATGAGGGAATGTCAAGAAGCAAGGAGAATTCTAAAGAATGAACAGGTATAATATGCCTATATAATATAAAGATTAAGGGAAGAGTCAAAAATATGGGAAGAGTAAGAAAATAAGGTAATAGTGTAATGTAACATAGTTTAATATAATATGATAAGGTATGATATGATATTAAGATATGATACAATATTACCCACAAGACTAAGATACAGGACGCAAGAAAGAGACCTTTTCCATTCCAGGCTGAGATCCCAACCTTATTGCTGAGAACTTGTTCATGGGTGTCTGTATGGCAGGTAAGTCCTTATTGAGTCTGCAGTGGAATGTGCAGAAAAGTCACTGTCTGGAATTTGCTAGACATTTGTCCTCTACAGTGCCAGAGGAAGCTGCTGCCCACAGTGTGCTGCTGGCTGTACCGCATCCCCTGGGCCTGACTCTGGAGAGGCCAGCCAAGCTGCAGGAGCCTTGACAGCAAGAACAGCACCATCGGGAAGCAGCATCTTATCCACAGTGTCTATTCATCCCCTTCTATTGACCAAGCTAAGCATCATGGCAGCTGACAAAGGAAATAGGAAGCAAAGGAGTCCCTTCTAGTTTGCCAGAGAGCAATCAGAGACAAAAATTGATAAATTTATGGTATCTTCACAGCCTTTAAGAATAAGGGGTTAATTTTCTGAACACAAGAGTACGGCTTGTCTGTATCCCGATATCTGAGGCTCAGCTGGAGCACATTTAATGCTGGGAATTACTAAACTTCAAGGGACTGGAATTTCCCCAAGTCTTGTTCATTCACATATCTGTAGCTGGAAGGAATCCAGAGCAGCATCAATGAAGAAAGAGCCATCATGTGGTCTTTTCAAGTGGATTAACTTCCTCATCTCATGGTAGCCTCAGGGAATTAAAACTTCTTGCTCAGGACTGAATGAGTGGCCTAGTGAAAAAGGTGAAAGTTACATTACTCTTTCTAACCCTAACAATGAAACTCAAACGGAGTCACTTTTGTTATATTCTGTTGGTTAAAAGCACATTGAAAGCCCTCTTGAACTTAAGGAGAGAGGACATGGAGGCGTATCAAGGTCACATTATATGAGAGCAAGTGCCATGAGAGAAAGTACTGTAGCTATCTTAAGAAAACAAAGTCTATCATTAATCACTGTAACAACTTACAATCTAATTGGCTCCCTTATGTCTCATTTGTTCTCATTTTTGATTGAGTTTTCCCCAGATTCTCAATAAAAATGATCCTTTTGATCTTCATAGGTGATGATCTTGCTTATCTTCATCTGTGATGTTCTAAGTATTTAATCAAAGGATTTTGATGGGAGAATTTGTATTGCTGCTGAAGGAGGGAATGTATCCAAGTGTTGAAATTTTGTTGGCATTTCCCTCATTCACAAAGACATATAAAAAAATATCAAGTAAGAGTTGACAGTTTTATGAGAAAGACAAAATGGATTACAATTAATTAATGTAAATTACAGTTTTATTTATAAGAATTTAACTTTCACTTATCCTATACATCTAGCTTCCACATCTTTCCTCCATTTTAGACACTATTGGGGATTCTCCTTCAAGTTCTAAACTTTGATGCCTCCCTAGGTCTTCTTGGTATCAGTATTTTCCTGACATTATATTATTTTTTCCCTTTTCTCTCTGACTGCTCTTTCTCTGTTGTATTTGTAATACCTCTTCTCCCTCTCTTACACTTCTAAATGCCTTCAGATGAAAATTCTCCAGCCCTTCACTCTTATAAGCTGAACTTACTCCATTGGCTGAACTACTCATTGTCCAGTAGGGTAGTTATAGGTTTGATAATTTTACACTGAATTTAGCAGGTAAGAAACTATTCCCATAGTTATAGTATTCAAGCAATGTAGAAACCACATTCTTATCTGCATATTGAGATCCCATCCAATTGATCCTTGGGGTCGGGCTGAATTCAGATGGTGGTGTGTCATATGGCTGTGAGGCTTCTGCCTAAGAAAAAAGTTGCTGAAAAATTCATTGTGTTGTCACCTCCTCACATGAATAAATGCTAAGCACTGATTAAATCTTCTTGCTTTCAGTTTGCTTATAGACAGTAGATTCTTTGGTGTCCTTTGCATGGACAGATAGGCATTTTGTCTGTTCTGACCTCAGTACGATTTGAAACTCTATGAAGACACGTTTTTCATTGGTCTCCTACAAATTAATTTTGATTTTTGAGCCTTTTATCCCCACCTTATCCTTCCCAGCTTCCTCACCCAAACTCTGCCTGGCATCACAAAATGGGGCCATCTATGTGAGACACTGTTCCCTGTTTTCCTCAATTCTGTCTCTCTCTAGCTCAAGGGATCTTATGTCCAGTCTCCATGGCAGGCTCAAATCCTCAAACTGATACTTCTTTCATGGATTGCAGCCTCACTGATTATTACAGGTTTAGCTTTCTCAAGAGCAAAGTCAAGATCCTCCTTAATTTCTATTTTCCTTTTTGTCCTGATTGAAACCATTCTGGACTATTTTAGCTACTAGACACAGAATGCAAAGGGGAGATCATGGCAAAGATCATCAAAAGGTAAAATAATAAACTCTCAGACTCAAACCAATGAATGTGAACCTGGCGTACTCATGGGTCCTTCTGCCCTTTCATATGACCTTGGTTTTGATTTGGCTAGAGCATAACCAGACTCTATATCTGGCAGGACTCTCATTGACAGAGCAGAGGTCAATTGTGTCCTGTTTCTCTTCCCTCTTCTCATGCCTCTTTATCCCATTAATCGATCTTCAGAGGAACTGGCGGGCTCAGAATAAACATTTTTGTGCCTAGATCAACCTTCTGTGATTCTGGCAAGTCCCTGAACTATATGATTTGTGCCTTTGCATTAATCCAGAGCTGAAATGGCCACATCTGCAGCACATGACTTTTCTCAGAGGTAGTCTAGTGTGGTGTTTAAAATTGCAGGCCCTGCAATAATCCCTATCCCAGTGCTGTCAATCTAGCTGAATGACTTAGGGAGGAATTACCAGATATTTCTTTGCTTCTGTTTTTACTAAGGGATATTTATAGTCCTATAAGTATGAAGTTGTAAGAATTCACTGAGCAGAACACTTAATGCAGAGGCTGGCACAGAGTAAATGTCCAATAAATGTTAATCATTAATATTATGGAGACACTGGATCTTAATAGAGTAGTTGGCATGTATAAAGTATTGAAAAGTCTTTGAAATGTCACCACTTTAGTAATATGAACAACAAAGCTAAGTTTCAATTGAAAACTTCATTAATATATCAAATTCTGTACCTTTAAAAATGTTTCTTGTTAGTATCATAGTGATGAAATGAATATTTATGTTATTTTTATTAGCAATTAAAGTGTGCACCTCAATTTGATGACTGATTCAGTTGTCTATAGTTTCATAACTACAAAAAACTGTTGCTTAGGAAAAGAATTATTACCTCTCATGTATCTGTTAGCTGTAACTGTTGCACTTCACTGGATTCATGCACATGGTTACATTCATCTGGGAGTTCTTTTGAAGCTTTTGTAGTGAATGGACTTCTCTGTCCCTGGAAATAAAGGACTTTATCTCCACTTAGTTTTGGATCCTTAAAGAGGATGTTCTGGTTTTCTTACTTTGCAGATTGCAAGACTTCATGATTTTTGGAGTGAATGTTTTTAGCATGCTTGTTAATGTCCCATTGGCACAAGGAAATCACACGGGCAAAGCAGAATCAGTGTGGGAGGGTATTAAATGAAAAGTGGAATACTGAGAGGGATGACTCATCACTAGGTATCATTGGTCTTGTACAACCAGACCACGGCAGTTTATAAAATGTAAAATTGGATAAACTGGGACCATTTCCCAGAGTCACCTTACCTGTTGTTACAGATTGTACTTGGGTAAAGAAGAAAGTCCATAAAATTAGAGATTTTCAATGCAGTAGTCATCATTGCTCTCTAAATGTTATTGTAGTCAGATGAAGTGGCTAGGGAACATAGAAATACCTGCCTGGTTTCAGGTAGTCATTGGTTTCCTCTGGTCCATGTCCAGTTCATTCTCCTGGCTACAGACCTCATTGAATAAAAATGGTACCAGCTCCATCGCCAGAGGCCTGACTCTAGAGTCACACAGTCTGGGTCATGTAGAGTCCTCATTCTCTCAGAAATAACCCTCACATTTCCTACTCTGTCTCAGCTTATGCATGCCTGGCTTATCTGATGTCTGCAAAAAAGACTCCTGATCTTATGTTACTTACATTCTGATCAGGACTATTCCATCTCTTTCCAAAATTAGGCTGGGCCTAACCCTTCCTGGACTTTCCCATAATCCTTGTCAGAGCTTCGATATCTATAGTGACCTCTGACCAATACAGTGACCAAGCCCATATTCATCATGTTGGGTTTTTGTCTTTCCGTATGAGCCATAAGGAAGAGGAGCAATCGTGCCATTCAATATACAAAGAGAACTATGTCTTGACTGAGTAGAAAAACAATTGATGCAAGCTTTGTATTATTCTTAAAAAAAGCACTACAATATTTTATTTCTCATTAGAATAATTAATCTTCAGTCTCTTTTTTTGTGATTCACAAATACCGGGGAGTTAAATAGTGCCTTTAGTGGTACAATGTGATAAAGATTATGGGATCACTTTGTATTCATGACAATCAAATGAAATACCTCTAAGCTTTTTGTATTTCTCTACATTTTATTTCCATTTTAATCTTATTAATTTTGTACTACCCATTACTTTCTCTTGTTATTTTCTTTGTACTCTTGAATATTATTTACCTAAAAAAGAACAAGAAAATTTTTTAATTACTAAAACCATGTAGTAGTCTAGAACATAGATTTGGAAAATATACCCAGAGAAAAAATATCCATCTTACATTTCCATAAACCTTGAAGTGAAAGGTGAATGGAAACTTTCCTTGTCAAGCTCTCCCATAGTGAGTCCTATATGAAACGAAGGTAGAATTTTATAGTTTTGGATTGATAAAAGACATGTATAGTTATGCATATGTAAATAGTTTTCTAGTTAGAAAAACATTCAGTGCATTCTTCTAATAAAAATTGTCAAATATTGACATTACCAAAGTATATGATGTCGACATAACCAGTAAAGATAATTGGTATTAAACATTCAGTCTTATAGATGTAATTTTCTGCACTGCTAGGAACTAAATATGTGTTCCTTCACACATGATATGCAAAAATCCTGGCCATCCCCAAAGTGATAGAATTAGTAGATTTAGCTTTTTGGAAGAGATTTGATCAATGTGAAGTCCTAATAGGTGGGATTAGTGTCTTTATTAAAGAGATCCTAGAAAGCTATCTCACTCCTTTTCCATGACCTATTAACCAGGAAATGGTCCCTAAGAGGACAACTAATCAGGCAGTGCCTTGATCTTGACTTTCCAGAATCAACAGCTGTGAGGAATGTAGTTCTTTAAGCCAATAGTTTACTGTATTTTTGTTGTAGCAGCAACAGTGGACTAAAACTGCACTTATTATATAAAAAAAACACAAACACCCAAAAGTAGAGTTATATATTCTTGAGAAGATTAGATTTCTCATTTAAGTCTACAAATTGTTTTGTGTTTATTTGTACAAACTTCTATTAGAACATATTAATCAAAATTGTAGTTTCCAATGAAACATCATTCATCTTGACAACTAATGTGTTGGAAAGGGATCTTCTGCTTACTTTCTTTTTAAAAAATTAATATCAATTAATTAATATTGACATTTACTTTTCCTATGAGAGATCCCCAAATATAGGGTCACCCAAAATGCCTAATTCTAGAGAAATCTGCTTACCTGTTGCACACTTTTATTTGTCCATGACATAAATGCTTATGTCACTCAGGGTGCCAGAGCGCCAGTATCTTAGTTAAATGTAAATTTCAGGATTTTGTTTTGCATATTTTGGAATTCAATTTCTCTATGAATGTACTACTACTCAAGCAATAGACTGAGGAAACATACGAATGTACATTAAATAATGAATGTCTTATTGTTTAATAGCAATGGCACATTTATACCTTCTCTAAGCTGTAATTACTGTGCTGTATGAAAAAAAATCACTGAATCCATAAAACTCTAAAATGTGAGCTTATAACTAGTTTATTATTTAACCTCTTAGTCTCTATTATTTTGTTATTAAAAGGTGTAATTACCCATTTTACATGTTATTTTGAGGATGAAAATGAGGCAGCAGTTCCAACAAAAACCACAATGCATAAGGATTTAAGAATAAAAAAGGTTAGGAGCTGTCATGGATCTCAGCAACTAAGGAGGCAAAGGTAGGATGATTCAAGTTTGAGGGCAGCCCAGGCAAAAATTAAAGAGATCCTATCTCAGAAAAAAAGTAGTGGCACTTACTTGTGGTCCTAGCTACTTGGCGGGTGTGGAGGTAGGAGGATAACCATCTCCGAGGATGGGGGGAAAAGTATAACACCTTATGTGACAAACTAAAAATGAAAAAGATAGAGAAGGATGGAAGGAATGAGGGAGGGAGGGAGGAAAGAAGGGAGGGAGAGAACAAAGGAAGAAAGGAAGGAAGGAAGGAAGAAAGGAAAGAAGGAAGGAAGGAGGGAAAGAAGAAAGGAAGGAAGGAAGGAAAGGAAAGGGAAGAAAGGGGAAAGGAAACAAAACAGGAAAGGGAAGGAAAGGAAAGGAAAGGAAAAAGGAAAGAAAAGTAAAAAAAAAAAAAAAGAAAGAAAGGAAAGAACTTTTATACCATACTGCACAGGTTCTACTCCAGACTCACTTCTATTATCTGGATGACTTCAGACAAGTAGTGAACCTCTCTTTACCTTTTTCACCTATAGAATGAGGTGATCACAATATCCACAAAAGTATCAATCTCAAGATTGCTGTAAGGATAAATTGCATTAATAATTATGAATTAGGTGACAACACTGATGAGAAAATTTAATGATGTGCAAACTGTAAGGCTTTTCTGAATTAAATATGAGCACTAGAATGCTTTTCACAGTTCAGAAATTAAATGCAGATTTAATCATTTTCATGGTGGCTCTTAAAAATTACATACAAATTTAAAAACCAAGAAGAAATACAATGTCTCATTTGATGGAGTGAATTTTTAAAATTTGTCTTTAGAGGAGAAAAAAAAAATCCAAACAACTTAGTGAAATACTGTGTCTAGAAATAGAGAAATATTCACCATAGTAAAGAAGAGTACTACACTCCTTTAATGTTTGTCTTCAAAAAATTTCTGCAAACATTTTTATTTTTTATATTTAATAAGACTTAATGTATGTATGCTTGTGTTAATCTTAAAATTTGAGGACAGTTTTAAATTACATATCATAATAAAACTTAATAAGTCTTTCAAGAGACAGTGGAACATACAAAGGAATATGTCATTTCATTGGTTTCATTTCCAGGAAAGGAGAATTTATGATGCATAAAAAGGTAAAATCCACTAATTTAGCATGCCATAATCATATCTCATGGTAAAATTATCTATATGAAACTTATTTTCTAATTGAAAGTTTCTTTTATAGACAGAAAATTACTTTCAAAGACTCATCCTGCAGCTCTGCTGAATGGCACCATCATATTCTGACTTAAATATGATACAGAAACTTTCTATATTCATAAAAGTAATGTTTCCTTCCCAGAATTGCTTTTGATTAGTGTGGTTCTGCATTACTGGCACTGCCTTTTACTGAGAAAAGACCCTGAGTTATTTTATCCAAGTGCAGAAATTGCACAGGATAGCAATGACACCTCTTCGCGTTGACTCTAGGGGCTGTGAAAGCTGTGGGAAAGCAGGACTTTCCACTACCATTGCATTGGGAATGAGCCTCATTTGTGTAGGAGTGATAATGCTGAGCCTGAAGTTAGGGTTTGCCCTCCCTGAAGCTACACATTTCAATGTTGAATGTGCCTGTCAGTGTCACTGGTAGAGTCAATGAAGATGGCCTTTACCTGCAGCAGGAATGGTCTAAATTCGTAGGAGCATATTTAGAGGGCTGGGACCAAGGTGCAAACTCAATAACAGGAGCTGGATGATGAAACAAAGGCAACTCTGGCATGGTGGGGCAGCGGTTTCCTGGAGCCCAGGGCAGTGGGACACCCCTGGTCTTATGTGTGCACACCCAGAAAGCCACTTTCAATGAGGGCTTGTGACTACCTCTTCTCTTATGGACTACACAAGGACATCTGCTGTGCAAAGGTGGATATTATTAAATTCTGCACCATCCATGTTATTTAATTTAAAATACCTTAACTGATTACAAATGCATTTGTTCAAATTATTTGGAATTATCTTTGAGAAATCAGCAAAGAGTTGTGAATTGTTCCAGTTTCTCTCCTAGGTAGTTAGGAAGTATAAAGTCAGTATAAAGTATCATAATCAAAGAAGGATTTGCAGATGGAGAGAAAATAAACATAGACCTTAGGAATGGTGGAAATAATAAAAGGATGCCAGGAAACGAGAGGCTTAAACATCTTCCTCCTCCATCCCTCCCAAGTGTGAAGGAGTGAGGCATGGGTAATGGACCAACAGTTAAGGACAAGGCCATGATGGAAGGAGGTTTCTTGGTCAGCACTACGAATGACCTGGTGCTCAGTGTTGGGTCAATTCCAAATTCAGAGCCTATGGTTTTTCAGTTCAGATTAACTTATTTCTCAGATGTAAAAATCAGTTTGTATTTTTATTATTATTATAAACAGAATTTTTGACTAAAGAAACAATGCTTCCAAATATTAGAACAATACAAAATTCAAATTACAGGCAATCATATAATTTTAGAAAATTTCAGCTACAACATTTCCCAATGTATTTTATAGGATTACCTTTATTTAATACCAGAATTATCTATGTCAAAAGTTATTCTGTAGTTAATTTCATACAAATCAATTAATTCATAAATTCTTCTTGATGATTCAATATCTTAAAAAGGAAGCTGTCACCTGGGTATGGTGACTCATAGCTGTATTCCCAACTATTTGGGAGGTGGTGATTAGGTGGATTACGAACCATACACAGCCCAGACAAAGAGTTAGAGAGACTCCTATCTCAACAAAGAAGTGAGGGCATGTTTGTCATCCCAGTTATGTAGGAGTCATAGGTAGGATTGGTGTCCGAGGTAAAAATGCAAGACCTTATTCAAAACATAACTAAAGCAAAAAAGAGCTCATGGCTTGCCCAAATGGTAGAGTGCCTACATAGAAAGCATAAGATCCTGGGTGCAAAATTCAGAGCTGCCAAGAAAAAAGGGATGATATCACTGCTGTTTTTATTTTGCCTGAATATACCAGCTATTGTACTTTGTAGTATTCTTTCTTTACTCTAGGTTTTGGATAAGTGTTTGCTCAGGTCCATATACTGAAACATGGTCTCTAGGTTGCCACTTCTGGTGGGGAGTGAAACATTTGACTTGTGGGGCCCAGTGGGAGGTCTTCAAGTCATTGAAGACTGTGGGACCCCAGTCTCTCAGTCTCTTCCTGCTTCCTGGCTTGTGATCAAATGCTTTGCTCTGCCACCTGTTCCCACTGTGATGAGCTACCCTTGCCTCAGACACAAAGGCCTGTTGCCACCTGATTGTGTATGAGAACCTCTAGAATCATGAGTTAAATAGAACTTTTCTCTTTATACGTTAATTTTCTTGGGTGTTTTGTTATAGTAATGTTGAGCTGAGTAGCACACATTGAAAGAGAAAAAAAATTAATTGACTACAAATATTATCAAAAATTATCTTCCCATTTCTGTACTCAAGGACAAGTTCAGAGCTAAATTAAGTTAAATTCTTTATATTGCCATTGATTACTTGTCCCCTTGGTAGTGTGAGATGTATGTTTGAGAACTCATCTCCAGTATTTTAAGGAGACTACAGTATTTTAAGGAAATAACACACATTGCCCAAACTCAGCGGTAAAGTCAGTGTCACGTTGACCATGGACCTATGAGAGTATCTTATGCAAGTGAACTTGTTCCATTTCAGTCTTCCATTTTCTTTCTTGCTTTAAGTAAAAGTAGGTTCATGTATATCAGCTAAATTGTTCCAAAACATTGCTAATATTTATTATCATAGCATGGTATCTTTTTTAATAGTTCCAGATGAATGAAGCCAACTGTCTTATTTAAAGTAATAATAGTAACTACCACTTACATAGCGACAACATTGAACCTCAATTTCACTCTCCAAGACAGGGATCAGGCCATGGAGTTTTTATCATTAGTCTTCTATAGATGAGACACTGAGGCCAGGAGAGTCATTGTAACTCAGCCAATCATAACAAAGGTAAAGCTACCACTTGAACCTTCAAACCCTAGTGTTCATAGCAGTATATTCACTTCTTTTGTTAGTAATAGTAACACAGTTCCAGTTAGTACATAATTTCTCAAATGTCAAATGCATGCCTATTTAGACATTCCAAAGGGGAATCCTACATAGCTTTAGAAAATGGTTGTGTAAAAGATGCTATTTTTTGTTTGTGGAATCTCTACAGTTTCAAAGTTCTTGTAAACACAATTGTGAGTTCATTAAATTATTAGGTACTAATAATTGAAGAAGATGTAGGTGAGTTTGACCTTAATTGCCTGGCTGGATTAGTCCTAATCTAGGCAGACAGTACAGGTAGCTAAGGAGATTCTGGGATAAGATGTTAAGGTATTGGATTTGGAACTACGAGTATTAGGCTCTGGTGAAACTATGTATTTCAACCACAAGTTTCTTTCATCCATAATATCTTAATCAAGCAGGGTTCATAGTATATGCAATGTGTAATAACTACCAAAAACTCAAACACTGTTAGGATGACTGCATTCAAGTAAGAATTGAAACAGATGCATCTGATATCATGGTGGAGGATACAGAAAACTAGTGGGGTATCAACCCCATTGTGAGCAGCACCACTGACAAGAAAGACCAGTGGGAAGGAGAGACAGTGCCATTATGGGTCAAGCATAAAAAGGATTAGCACTCTCAAAAGAATTGATTGTAGGAAATTAAGAGAAAAATGTCATGCTTTTTCATCATGGGAGTGACTGGAAAATTCAAGTGAAGGATCCAAAGTTTGCTGTGTGTTCTGCATGTAGGACGTAGAAGATTCACTTGTTCCTTTGAAGTGATGAGAATTTCAAACCTGACTTGATGAATGTAGACACCAAAGCAGGGTGTGTGTCTAGAAAAGATGAATTCTGAAGGAAAGGATGGAAAAGAACTAAAGCACTTGCAACAAAATCTTGGCAGATATGTATGTAATGGGAAAAAAAAGGTATCATGTGACAAACTGAAGTTCCACATCTACAGTTTAATGCAAAAAATACTAACTATAAAATTGTACATACATGTTCACATAGGTACACCTATGTTAGACTAGCATGTATAAATAGTTAGGAAATATGCTATAACTGAACAAAGGAATATGACAGCTAGATGAAAGGATTATAGTGCATTCATTTGTTCCCATTTAAAAGTAATTTCTTATAATTTCCTATCCTTCCCATATGAGCTAGAACAGATGCGACATTCATAAAAAGAGTAAAACCAGGAAGAAGAATGGTGTACTTGGCTGTTCATCCCCTAATTACCAAATCCCAAGGACCTATAACTTTCTGAATGATCTTGTTTTCCCTCATTAAGACTAACATAGGAAAATGGAGCTCAGAGAATTATCATCCCAAATAGTGACTTCTGAGAAGTCACTGTCCTGGCCTGAAGTGACTTGCATGACACTGTACATTTTGTTCAAAGTTAACATTAACCTCATGGGTGATGCACTCATGGTGTCAAAGTTGCATTATGGTCACATTTACTTATGATAGGCCATGTATACTGTGCCTCAGATAGAGGGCATACTGTGTCGTGCACCAATTATTAATGTGCACGTGTAGAAACAGGCAAAAGTGTAGCTCTCATATCATCTTTCATCTGTGACTAGAAATAACAAAGACACAATGATCAGGCTGGAAGAGACCTTGTAAGATTATTTAGTTCATTGCTTGATCTTTAACAGAACTGTATGAAGTATTGTACACACTAGTCAACCAGACAACCAAGATCCATTGCATATTCACAGGTACATATCCTTGTGTGGTACTTAGCTGTCTCCTTCCAGCCTTCCCTCATTATCCTCAAAGTTGTATTTTCTCAAGGGCTTGAGTCATTTTAAAGAGGAGCTAATAAGAGTAAAGAAAAATACTCATTTTTGTCCCAAAAATACCTCCATACTAAGCATCATTCATAGTTCCCATTGGTATGGATAAAAGATCAAGAAAGTCTAGCTCGTCATTAAGAAATACGTCATTCACAACTATGACCAGCCCACTCCCTTCACACACTTCCTGCATGTGATTGTCTCAGTCCCACCACAACAGATGCTCGAAGCATCTGCAAGTGATCATGGTTTCTTGCAAAGCTAGCCACTTTTGTGGTCACTGATATGTATACAAGCACACATATTGCATATGGCAACCACATAAGTCCAAGATGAGACTGAATGTGTTGTTTTTATTCCAACATATGCAAATATGTTTTTGTGGGAAAGCAACATAAAAAAAGGATGAATTCAGTTGACTCAAACTATAGCTTGCATCCAAAGAAGGGCCCTACATATTGCTATTCTCAAACTTGTTCCCCAAACTGCTAGATCTTGTCTCAACCTCAAAGCCTCACATGCCAGAAAGTCTTAGTACCGCACTTCTGTGCGTAGGTCTAGCCAGCTGCTATGTTTAAAAGTCTCTGTATTCTAAAGTTTCTGTCTGAGAAACCACTAGAATCCATGGCTTCCCTTTTACAACCAAAGAAGAGAAAAACTGAAGAGGTCTGCCTTGAAAGTAGGTTTCTAGGAACTGTACATACTGTATACACTGTGTGCGTGACCAAGCATAGATGAAAGATAGTGGTCACACCGGGGTTGAGTGCAAGTGAAATGTCTGGAAGGTTTAGAGAGTATTGTGACCTCCAAATGTTGTGGTTATGAAGCCGAGACTTCCGGTGGGTCTGACAGGTGTGACATTAGGTATGAGCATACATAAGGACACAAGGCTTGTGATTTATTAATGAATCAGAATATCAAATCATAGGGCAAAAAGAGGGTCCACAGGAGCCATAGGAGAAGGAGTCATTTAAGAAAAGAGTGGGAGAATATCAGCATTTCCCAGCCCATAAAAATCCTCATGAAAGAACCATGCTATCCAGAGTTTAGCTTCACACTTGGCCTAGCAACAATTTATGTTCTGTGTAGACTTTTGGGGTTATGGGTTAGCAAAGTAAAATCCCACTCTGAACACATTACCTTTTAAAGACGGCTTACGAAGACATGATGTGGACACTGTTGGTGTGGACGCACCCTTTTCCCACCAGCTATGGATTTTGGTTTGTGAAGGTAAGCAGATGTGCCTCCCACTGGGAATAGCCTTCAACCTCAGCGTTGCCACCTGAGGTGAAACTTTGCAAGTGAGGCCCTTGGCGATGACTGGTGGATATGTCTGCCCCTTTGCTGAAGTTCATGCACTCCTTTAGGGACATCTTAGCTCTGAGCTCCATGTGACTCTTGCAACCATACTACTTGTCCATCTCATTCTCTGCCCATTTCGGCCTCTCTCAGTGTCTTGCAGATTTATCTCCCAAGTTCATTGCAACATAGTAGATTTCCTTTTCTTCCTCCTTCTCCTCCTCTTCCCTTCTTCTTCCTCATTCTTTTTTCTCTTTTGGTGGTACTGAAGTTTGAATTCATGACCTTGCACTTGCTAAGCAGGCACTCTACCATTGAGTCACATCTGCAACTGGTATTCCTTTGGTTATTTTTGAGATTGGGTCTCCACAATCTTCCTATTTATACTTCTTGCACAGATGGGATAACATCGCACACCACCACAAGAAGCTTTTATTGGTTGATATGGGGGCCTTGCTAACTTTTTGTTAGCAAGAGGCCTCAAACTGCCATCCTCTGAATTTCCTCTCTCAAGTAGCAAGGATTACAGGTGTGAACCACTGTCCCTGGCATCACAGTAGATCTTCTATAGACAGCTCCTCTTTGGGTATATAACTGGGGACACAACTGGCAAGCTCCAAGGTTTCCTCATCTTGTGAAATAATTCTAGCCAATTTCATTTCAATATTATTCATATTTTTCTGAATGCACTGTGTCATAATTTCAATACTCCTATAATTATTTCTAAAATACCAGTGAGCTCCAGTTTGAAGATCTTTTTCCTTCGAATGAACTCTGCATGCAGTTGGTCTAAACTGTCAACTATATTGTAATTGTATTATTATCTGACAATGGGTTTTAATCAGTACTTGTTAAATATTTGTTTGTTCATAACATTATACCTAATAAATTGGACATTATATGTTGGTTCATGGAGAAATAGAACAATTAAGCAGCCTAGTGGCAGGCTGACATTTATCAGACTATTTTCACTGTGAGTTTAAATGACAACTATGGTGTAATCCAATTTGTGTTTTCAGAAGCTTGTGGAAGCATCAAGGTGCCTGCAGTGCTTGTGAATGGGCTGCCAGTGTGATGCACTGATTCTGAAAGACATTCTGCCCAGATATCAATTTTGTACATTTTTCCCAGATCAAATCAAGTTATTAAGAAATGTGGTGTCTCCAGAATTATCTATAAGAGGTATTCTATGAAGCTCAGATTCCCTGGCACTTGTAGAGAAAGGAGTTCACTGGGAGATCATTGTTTAAAGCTTCTTGTTACATTGGGAAGGTACATACTTACTATTTGATAAAACCGTTTGCACCTGCCTGTTGAAAGACTGAGATGTAGAGTAGGTAAAGGTAAAAATTGACAAAACAACCAGCCCCAAGATACCCAGGATATTGGCTGGAAATATAAAGGAGAATTCTCTGTACCTCACTTTTATATGGACCCTATGTATAGAAAGCATGCATCAAAAAACACTACTCTCTTCTCATGTCCCACAAGTTTCAAGTAGCACTGAATTAGAACACCTGATAAGGGCTCTATTTAAAATTTTACTATTATCCCAGCAAGTAGTTGTTCTGATTGACTTCTGGATGCACCATTAACTGCTGGGGTAAGACAGACAGGTTATTCTACTTTATCCCAGGACTAATTTGTTCTGTTTTAAAGATTAGGATATTAATTAATTGAAATATTATGTTTCCCTGACCTAATGCCAGTCTTATGGAAACAGATGTTACATTAAATGCAAAGCTAAATGTAAGATTGTTAGCTAGAAAATCAAAGCTGTTATTGATTAAATGACATGATATGTTCATAGTAATACTCGGGTAAGCTTATAAACAAATGTCCTAATTTAATTCAGTAGAAACCATTATGTTTAATAAATTGCTCTGATTTACAAGGGTTGGGTAGGGATATATGATTATTGATCCTAAATAAACTTATGGGGTGTTCACAATTCTTTAAAAATTTTTCATTAATCAACACTTCACATTTCTGAGGGAAATTAAAGAGGAAAATGAGCAAACATGAAGACTAACTTCAAGGACATACCAGTTCTCCAAGAATGGAGTGGGGAACTTAGAGTTTTATGAGTGGCATCCTGTGAAAACTCTTTTATTACTATTTAACAACAGGAACTTGATTAAAATTACAAATCAAAGTTCTTTCATCTATGAAATGCCAGCATCCATGCTTTCCAGATATAACATCCTATGATTATATATTTTGCCAAACTAAAAATTTAAAACCAATAAAATCTCTGTATGACACAGACTTCTTCTTGTTGCTTGACTAACTTACTCAACTTTGAATCATCATAAATTTCACAGATATGTTAAAGTTGAGCAAATGTTAACAATAATAATAAAAAATTATGACACAATTTCCTCCAGTCTGTTTTAATTGCATTTATTTTTCTTTAACTGCTCTTAAAGTATTTCCAATATGTATTAGCAACAGAAAATATTATAATTCAATGTAAATTTCAGAATTAAATGCTCTATTACCTTTGATCAACCCTTTTCCCTCTTCCTTGTCCAATAGTGGAAGTTAGAGGTAATTATTTATTATTCAGTTTCTGCCTATCACATGGTCACCTTGTGCAAGTCTGTGCCCTCATTATGACTTAACTTCTATATATGTAAAAGTATTATGAAAATAACACTACTACTTTTAATATATTGTAAGTAAGTAACAGCGTGGCTAGCTCTTGTTAGTAAAGTGCAAGTCAGGCATTTTTCCACTGGCATCCTCTTCAGTGGCACTGTCTTAAGAACATTGTAATACTTTGGGGTGATGTCTGAAGTGTGAGGCTCCCCCAGTCTCCAGCCACTTGGTTTGCACTGGGCTTTTCGTATCCTGGCTGAGGCAAGTCACAATATCAGTCTACAGTCCCTTTAAGGATGCTTTTGGCCCCATCCACCTAAATAAGGGAAAAGGCCATTGGTAGTTAATGGTTGAGCACCAGGCCATGTTTGATGTCTCTCCATGACTGAAGATTTTAACGAATCCAGGCTGAGGTTCTTTATCTTGTGGGATGTTTCCAAAATTTAATCTAAAGATTCCATGTTTAATATCTTTCCCACAAGAAATCAGAAAACAACCCCTTGTTTCTTTGTTTTGCATCAACTATGTACCTTTTTGCTTGGCTTTAGTAATTCTGCTCTTCTTATCAGATGTTTTCTGTCTCATCTTTCTCAATACTGTTACAGGGAGAGGTGGTGAGGGAGTTGCTCTTTGGTGAGGACAAAACTATCTTCTCATATATGCCCTTCTCATCTCTCATTTGCACATAATTTTGGTGCCCTGCTTCATTATGCTTTCACGGCTGGTATTTGAAACTTATGTATTCTAAGTGTCAAATATTTTTATCTACAGTACTTGTCTGTAGCATTTGAAAGTTTTGCCAGTGGTTCAAGCCTGTAATCCTAGCTACTCAGGAGGCAGAGATCAGGAGGATCACGGTTTGCAGCCAACCTAGGCAAATAGTTCTCAAGATCCTATCTCAAAAAAAACCCTTAAAAAGTAGGGCTGGTGGAATGGCTCAAGAAGAAGGCCCATAGTTCAAACCCCAGTACTGCACAAAAAAAAAATAAATAAATAAAAATAAAAGAAAGAAAAACAATACAGTAACTCTGTTGTCTTCTTTATCCTAACCTATAATATAGGAAAGTCCAAGAATAGATGGAGGTCATAGCTTACAAGGAAAGTATGATTTTAAAAACTACATTTTATTTTAAGATAATGCTCTGTAAAATATAACTAGCTTGCTTCAATCTCTATTAAAATAAGTACAACAAATTCGACATATATATCCAAAGGAAATGAAACCAGGTACTAAAATATGTACATGAATGTCATATCAGCTCCATTCACTTTAGTCAGTGGTTGAAACATCTCAAATGGCCCTCAGCAGATTAATAAAGAAAGAAAATATTATATATCTACACAATAGATTATTATTTAACTATAAAAATAAATTAAGTACTGATATCTATAAGACATGGTTGAATCTCGATAGATAAGAAGTGCATTTGAGGCATCCCTTTGGAGTGATGAGAGTGTCCTGGGACTACAAGAGATGATGGTTGTTCAGCAAAGAAATGCTACTCAATGCCACTGGATTAATTGTCCTCTATAAAGTGGTTAAAATGGTAAAAATTGTGTTATCTGTATTTTACTACAATAACAAACAATAAATACAAAACACTTTTTTGCAAAGAGTTGTTAAGAAAGTCTTAAGTATTTTATATGAATTACTTAAAAAGTACTGCTATCACACATCACCTGTGTGTCCTTCAAGATATTCTTTGACTCATGTGACAGTGTGACAGATGAGCTTCTTCAGTAATATCCCCAATCTGAGCAATGAGGAGGGATTTTCCTCTTCAGAAATGTTATAATTCTCTGATATCCAAGTACAGGCTGCTGGGGACAGATGACAAGTTCTGGTAGCATGTATTGCTTGTCCTCTGCCTCACTGCCTGCCTTTTTGAAGGAATATATTCACTCTCCATAGGTTGTAAGAATGGCCATGCACTAACTTTTTTTAATGGGATGTGAGTGGGTAAATTATTTTATGACATCTTAGCAAAAACACTTAGAAACCATGCAAGTAACCTCCACCCTCCTTCTGCTACTTGAGCTTCCACCCTGAAATAGGGTCTTATGAAATGTAATAATAAAAAAGACGCAGAGTCAAGCTGAGCTCAGCTGAGCTTAATCCTGTGAAGCCCACAGAATATAACAGTTCACCATCCCCAAGATCACAAGTGACCTTAAATAAGACAAGACATTCAGATTTGGGTGCTAATTTTTGCTACCATAAGAGCTGAAAAATATATTCATCCTGTCATAAAAAGCATCCCTCTGCTCTTTCAGGGCCTGGGACAATAAGTGTGCAAAGTTGGCAATGATGCCAACTATAGAGGAGTCTACATTGTAATGCAAGGAGGCAAAAATGAGAAAGTAATTGAGCCTGGTAGGTCACATCTATAATCTCAGCTACTTGGGATACAGAGACAGAAGAGAATTGAGAATCTGAGGCCAGACCTGGCAGTCAGACAGAACTTATCTCAAAAACAAAATGAAAACAGACAGCTCAGAGTGTGGCTCAAGCAGTAGAGAATTTGCCTAACAAGCATGAGACTGTGAGTTCAATCCCCAGTACCACCCAGAAAATAATAAGTAAACTATTCTACATGTCAGATAATAAATGATACAAGGAAAAGTACAATAGGGAAGTGAAATAGAACACATATAACTAGAACAGTAGTACTGATTAAATTTAGGAATTAAGGAGTTAGGCTTGAGTTTCTCTGGGCAAGTCATTTGAAAGAGAACTCGAAATGCCCTGGGAGACTTGATGAAAATGAAGGAGACACTGTGCTTCTAAGAGAAGTAAAGATAGAAAGCACTTAGGCATCACAGGAAGGCTTGCTAAACACAGATTGATAGGCTCCCCGAGATTCTGACTCCATATGCCCAAGAATGCACCTTTTCTAATAAGTTCTCAGGTCACCAGTGCTGAAGGACCCAGGAGAGCTCCTTGAGAGGTATAACTCCAGGACTTGGTAAGTTGTGAAGAAGACTGTGAGGCTTACTATGAGTGAGATAATCACAGGGTTTTCAGCAGAGGAGACACTGTATCTGAACATAGGGATGATTGTGACTCTTTTGAGACTGAGTCAAAGGTGATCAACATGGGAGCAGGGAGGCAAAACAAAATGGTACCCTCTACTTTCAGACTAGCTGTATGAATAAAGGGAAAAAGTTCACTGAAAGGTAGGGAATGATTGATGCAGGCAGCCTCAGGTTGAGAAATACTTCATCTCATGACCTTCATTTACTCTGGCAAGGATATCTAACTTTGGTAACTGGGAAAGTGGGAAGAGATGTTGCTTATTTTTGGGTGGAGAACAAAATGATCCTTGCGTAGTATGGGAGAGCTAATTGAGAGGAAATATATAGTAATAGTCCAGAATATCTGCATAAACAAATATGCTTATGATTGTGCATTAATACTCCTGAGCTGCTAAATGGTACATCATTTTTATGCTTGTTAAAATAAAACTGAAACCATTCCTGCTACTCACACAACCACCATTACAAATCCAGTGCAGCTTCTGCATTTCAAAGGCAGAGGAGTCTGCACCCCAAGCCCAGGCCTTCTACCAGTATAATGAATAAATATTTGCTGAGTGAATGTGGGGTGCTTTATATACAGTGCACACATCATTTCACTTCTGCCAAATATTTTCAATAAATGCTCCACAAAAGATTAAGCAAAATGGGATCATAAGGTATTGGTAAATTGTGCAAATAATGTAGACTTTGCTAAACTCCATATTGGTATGATGAAGACATTATCTAGCAGTTCTGATGGGACAGACACTACTCAAAGCCCTTTCCCAATTTTTACTCACTTCTCTTTTTCCAGAATGTGACATAATTGGTCCCGATGGCATTCCCACTTCACAGAGGACACTCCAGCCCAGTAACACAGCTTTCTCTGTGATACAGCTCCTAGGACCTCAGGAGATCTGCCCAGAGGTGCTGTACTTTTTAACAACTGTAACTCAGATACAAGTAAGAATTATAGAAGGTAGGATTCAGATCTTCTACCCCCCTCTCCCTTTCTCTAAACTAGACAATGGGGACTGACCCTTATGAAATAATCTGCACAGTCATTAAACCATGAAGTTACTTGTATCTCTAGGCTGAATGCTTGGGGAGAGATGCCTAACTGGGGCCCAGATATGAGAAGGAAAAGGTGGAAGCAAGGGCACCCCATTGCTCTCTGCAGGAGGTCTGACACATTCTTTGAAAGACATGGTGCACCACAGTCAGGGGATGCATTGGGCATCTCCAGGAATCCAAGCTCACTAGTCCTGCTAGGTTCAGACACTTTTTTTTTCCTTGAAATGGGAAATTGAATAAAAGAGGAAGAAAATGTTGAAGTTATTTCCATTCATTACCAACTTGCAACAAGTCATATCAAAACGTTTCTTGTCTTCTTTACCCTTTCCCTCCTAATATTTTTACGCACACACAAACACACACACATATGTAGATATATATATCTATATATTTATATATATTCAGTCTAAATGTATTAAGTTTAATTTTGGAAGACTTAAAGGAAGGATATGAAGATAATTGTTTCTAAGAATAATTGCACCAGTTTTAGAGTTTTTGTGAGGAAGAAGAAATTAAAATGGCCACGTTTCACTTTTATCTCCTGCTAAATAAATTATATTCCTGATGAACATTTAGAAGGTCACTGAAGTTAAAAGAGCACTATTCCCTGCAGTATTTAAATGTGGCTTTTAGCCACATTTATCACTAGTAAAACAAATTTTACTGAACAGGAATAAATACATTTACAATGTGTCTTAGTAATGTCTGAAGGACATTTTCATTTACATGACAGTGACCCCTTCCACTGTTTTCTTACAACTTTCCCTTCAACTGTATGATGTTTATTGGTTCATTATTTGTAAAATAGTAAAACCTCAGCTGAAAAAAAAGTGCATTGTGTCTTTAATTTTAAAACTGCCTGAGGGCCCTATGGGGTAATTAAACCTGTCTCTTTGCCATATATCTTGACGTACATTTTACTTGAAACCAGGTGTTTTGTATATTGAACTTTTTAACACTGCAGGGAGGTAAGTTTTCACAGCTGGAGTTTTATGCTTCACACATTTTCATGTTTGAGAACAAGAAGCAACCCCTAGGAACAACCCCTCCAGCCTGAAGAGAGGCCGAACAAAGCGCTTCTGTATCTAGTGGCAGGACGTGGGTATGATGAGGTCACAGATATCGGCCCTGAATGCAAAGTAGATGCCAGTGAAACCAAGACAAAAAGTTTCATGGAATCCAAGTACACAGGTTCTCAGATCAATCACGAGTGATGAGGTTGTCACTGCAGAGAGCGACTGAAAGGCAGCATCAAAGCCACTAAAGAGGGGGGAGAAGCTTTTGTTGGGCCGGCTTTTGTCTTCACAACCAACACTGGAAGCCAGACTGAAAGGCCGAGTTAATCTCTTTCTAGTGAATATTGTTCGACTGTGTGTAGTTAGCCCCAAATCATTAAAGAAAAATAACTAGGTTGGCATGACCAAAAAAGCATTCATTTTCTTGTGGGGTACATTTGTCTGAGTTGAATTTTTTGCATATGTTACTGTGTGCAGGAGAGGGAAGAGGTGATTGGCCTCACAAAACAAATGCACCCTGCACAGTACTGCTTAGCCTCAACAATGAACTTGGTGTTTGCAGATCAAGACATGAGATAGTTTATTAAAATTAAAAACATAGCATTTCTAACTCTTGTAGATTGATTCAGTTTCCCCTCCAAAGGCTTCTTAAAAATCCAACAACAACAAAGCACTTTCCCCACTATTTGGTTAGCCTTCTCAGAGAAATTTGTCATGGTGTCACAGCGAGATTTCTGTTCTTTGTGGCAGGTGGAGAGAGATTGGAAGAGGGAGTTTCTGGGCAGTATAGGATTAGAAAGGGGTGATACTTCAATGTCTTTATCACTTCTTGGGTGCAACTCTGAAGTCCTACAGCCCCTGAAAAGTTTCATGCTAGGTCAAATGTTTGTAAATCAATCTAGACTACATGCAAATACAACCATCGCACTGTATCTGGTAAAATGCTGTGTGTTTTAAGATTCATTCTTGAAGAGCAGATATCTCGACAGGCACAGTTTATTCCCTGTCATCTTTGTCTAAGGCTGAATGAAGTTCCCGCCTTTGCTCTAAGACCTCAAGGCCACTCTCTTGTTTGGATGCCAGTGCTTTGGTATACACAGTAGCTGAACATTGAATCCTGTGTAGCTCCAACAGTAGGTGCCATAGAATTTCATGCCATGAAAAATAATAAGACCTCTTTAAAATTGTTTTTTGAAACACCAAGAACACCAAGTAAAGAGGGATTATGTCTGACTATCATCTGTGAGGAGTAACATATTAGTCACCCACATATGACAGGAGGTAAGAAAATCTAAAACAAGTTTGAGTGCTATTTGAAAATCCTTTCAGTGGGCAATTCTTGAAGTTGATCGAAGTACTTTTCTTTAGGATCAGGCCTAAACTCATTAGGTTATGCTAACAAGTTTCCTTTAACATTTTTGAGTGACATAAGAATAAGTCATTTTAATGGTTTCATGTTGAAAATTTGAGTATGCTATTCTATCTAAACACACAAAACAAAAATTCTGTCTTTCCCTGGATTTGCAGGTCACAGCACTGCTCTCAGGTTGTGATAGAATGTCTTATGGAGAAATGGGAAACTGGGATAGATTAAGTCCATCTGTAGGCACACAATTGCCACTGTCACAAAAAAGAGATCTAGTAATGAAGCATGTTTGTACAAGGTTTTTCATTCTACTTCACTGTATGAAAAGTTTATTAGGGTTAATCAATGTCTAAGGAAAACAACTTGAAATTAAATATTTTTTAAGTGGCGCTCTGTGATATCAGACTAGACTAAGTGATGGTTTTCACAGGGTCTTTGATCTGTTCAGTTTCTTCATGTACTACCTTTTCATCGGTTCATTCATTCAATTATTTACACATTCTTCAACCACTTATCTATTAGGGATTATACAATGGTGCTTTTCTATATATTTGACAAGGGACTTTAGATAATTTCTAGAAGACAGCAATGCTTTCTACTTGTTTCCAGTTTCCAGACATGTTGATTCTTTAAAGGATGGCTCAGGTAGTAGAAGGGTCAAGTAGTTTGGCAAAAGTAACTACTTATAAAGATTTCTTCATTAGTATAAATGACAGTTATAAGGATATTTAATAAAGGTAGTATGAACTGTTATCCAGCTAAGGGGACTCTTCAAGTAACAGTATTTGCTGTGCTCCGAACTTCTGTTCTCCCTCCCTTGCTTTTTTGAGGTTTTTTTAGTATATAATTTAGACTAAAACTTTCATCAGGGACATGGCTGAACCACAATTTTTTAGGGAGAAATATTACACAAGGATGCTACTTTTCTGATGGTTGGAGTGACAGTGAAGGTAGAGGTGAAAGTTTCTATGCAGGGAAACACCAACCCTCTTCCAATGACCAAAAGCAAGGACACAATAGCAAGATGACATGCAGGACTTTATCTCCAGTCACACTGTCACTCTGTGTTCACATTAGAGGTGACACCAGTCTTTGCACTGTCAAGACTCCATACTGCTCTCTAAGACTTGTGCAAAGATTCTATGATGAGGCCAAATTACGGACAGGTCTGCTGTGTCAACATTCATGGGTCAGAAATGCGAGCCTCTTCCATAGACCTCAGGAAGGAGGTAAGACCAGGGTCCAAGATTTCCAGTTGGCCAATGTGGAAAATTGTCATTAACACTGAATCAAAGTCATTGTCCCAAGAAGGAGACCAATTCTGGAATACCTGCCTTTATGGAGTTAGCCTCAGTAGTTAAACTGTACCTCTCTCTCACTCTGCAAGCTGATGCTAAGATGATGAGATGTACATATCCCATTCCTCTGTAACCTCTGCTTCCTCCTTTCTAGAAACAACTTAGAACTCACAAACTCTCCAAGCTGACCAATTAGACCCAGTGTTGATTTATACTTGTGAGAATTTATCAAAATGGAGTGTTACAGAGAGAAAGAGGATGTTGTGATTTGCCTCAAAATAGTATATCTGCATCATGGCTTTTTTTTTTCTGAAGAAAGATGTACATTGGATGCTCAAATATATCACAAAGTTTAATAATTAAAGTTATTGGATGAGCTTCAATAATCAAAGAAATTTTCAGTCATTTCTGTTACAGTGAACACATTGGGCCAATCCTGAGGCAAAATTTCAAAAATAACCTTAGAAACTTAAAAATAAATTAAATTAGTCCCTTACTCCATCAAAACTAATTAACTGGGGACAAATTAATGCAGATTATTAGTAATTATCTTATTTTCATTTTGTTCCAAATGTTTAGGCTACCAAGTTTCATCTTTCTAGAATCACTTTAAAGTTAAAAATACAAGTAGATCAAATCCAAGTATTTGTCTTGCACTGTCTACCTAGCCTTACTTGCAATCCAGTGAGAAACTAGATATTTAAACAACTAACTATAGTGGCTATGTGTGGATACTTATAGTTTATTTTTGTTTTTTTAGTAGATGAACTAAAACAATAGCAAAATCCATAAGCTAACATTTCATCGCTTTGTGAAGAGAGGTCAGTATCTATAGTCTCCCAGCGTATTACTTCAGCGTAATATATGTTATCTTATTAGCAAAAAAAGAGACACCTTGGATCTGTACCAAAGTGTAGGTGCAGCGATAGCTTTACACTGGGGTCTCTGCACCTGAACAGTGGGAAAAGGCATGGATAACCTGTCTACTGACTATTTATCATGCTGGAGAGTGCACTGTGAAACCCACAACACTGGGCCCTTGGAAAGCATCACACCAACCAAGACTTCCTTCACGTGTATTGCCAATTCTAATAGGTTCCAATATACTAAACCTATAAACGTATTTTAAAACTGAAATTTTAATTTTGATGTTTTATGTGTAGTTATAATAGTATATAATTTCTAGATATGTAGAATAAATTAAATTTTTATTATATATACATATCAAAATTCATACATGTATATATATGCACACACTTGTAGACTATTTATTGATAACCCTTTTCTGTAGTTCTCTTTTAAATTTTTCATTAGCCTGTAATTTTCCATATTTACTTAATCTCTGGAAACACAATTTTTATTTCACTGGGAACTTCTGACCTCTTAGTTTCATGGAGTATCTTGGAATTTAAGATTTTCATTTTTGAATAAGGCATGCATCACCTCTGATGAAACCATTATAAGTGAATGTCAATAATATCCAACAAGACAGAATTTTAATACATACCAAATGGCATCCCTAGAGGCAGAGAAATAGAGCTTACCAAGGACTTAGATGTTCATATGTTTACAATGATGATTACTTAGCCTGGGAATCTCAGAACAAGGCTGCCTGTTTACAGTGAATGTAATGAGCTTTCTGTGCTGGAGCTCAACTCTTTTTAGAACCCTGAACAAAGAAAGTGTGTATTGGAAGAGCTCTTCAACTTACACCATAAATTGGACTCGCTGCCAAAATCAGGAGGAATCTAAGGCCTTGACTGGGGTAAGTGGTTTTTAGCAGAGTTCATGACAAAATAATGAGAGCTGGGGGTGTTTTACAAACAACATATGCTATATGCTGAGTTCCTTAGTTCCTTTTATACTTGCAGGAGGCCTGCATTTATTTTTGTCATTGTATGCAAACATCTTTAATGAGTAGGAAAAATAAAACATTTTATACATTGTTTGATAAAGTATTTGCTTCTTAATAGGAACCAATGTTATTATCAGACAAATGCACTTAAACAGGCAAGATGACAAATTTTGCCTGAAATGTTATTTAACGTGGGAAGAAATTCCATGGAAATGGAAGATTTCCAGAGGTAAATATAGACATACTCTTACTTCATCATTTAAAAATAGAAATATAAAATCAAGCTCTATTGGAAGTACGTATATTTATGCAAAGAAATGCTGCATGTGTTGAATGATAGTTGTAATATAAAAATACAGATATAAATTATATTTCAGATAATAGAGGAAGGGAAGTGTTTTCTTATCTGAAGGTGACCAATCATGGAACCAGAGCATGGAGTTCTGTTTAGTTGGCTTACAAATTATTAGATAATTGTTTCCTGTTGGCCAGTGTTACAAGAAGGAAACAATAAATCTAAAATCAATGCACTTTTTAAATGGCCTTTACATGGAGCTGAGGTCTTCAAAGTAGAATCTTGTATGTGCTGTGCATGGTCAATAGTCAGGCTGGACCCCACATCCCCATCTCTCTCTTGGAGTTCATAGCTTTGTGTGATTCCTTCCTGTTCAGCTGTGACATTCTTCTAACCAACAAAATGAAGAAAAGGCCAGAAGATAGATATGATGGGGAGTATGTGATTATCTGATTGCATTACTTATCATTGTAAAGCTTGCCTTGTTCCAGTCTCTCTTTCACTTGTTGACTTTGAGAAAGCAAACAGTCATGTTGTTGTTAATCCATTTGGTAAAGAAGACCAAAGATGGCCTCCAGCCAAGAGCTAGCAAGAAAACAGCCTCAGTGGTAGAGCTGAAGGAGATTCAATCATCGACCACTTTGGGGAGTTTGAAAAGACTCTCCTCCAGTTGTTGGGTATCAGATAAGACCACAGCCACAACTGGAAATTGCCTTCATAGGACCAAACTTAGTTGCACTAACATATCTACCTTACAGACATGTGAGATAACAAAGAAAGGAGTGTTGGTTTTGGGTTCCTAAGTTTGTAGTAATATTGGTATGCACCAGTAGATAAATTTTACATGAGAAGTGGTAGGGAATGTTTCTTCTCAGTTTCATTTTCAGTTTCTTTTTTCTTTCTTAAAAGTAAGCCCATTTATTTGGGTGCCAGTGGTTCTCACCTGTAATCCTAGCTACTTGGGAATCTGAGGTCAGGTATATAGGGGTTTGAGGCCAACCTGGGCAAAAAACGTTAGGAGACTCCCATCTCAATGGAAAAGGAGCTGGGCATGGTGGTACTCATCTGTCAGCCCAGCTGTAGAGAAAAGCACAAGTAGGATGATTTTGGTTCAGGCCCTCCTGATACCAGTTAATGATATCAGTAATGGTTTATAAGGAGTGCAGCTGTAAATGGTCCAACTTTTTTAGGAGGGTGGACATATTGAATTCAACTTGTGATAAAATTAAATATTTAAAAGAGTGTAAGACACCAACCTATTGTCTATTTGATTAAATTCCACTAAAAACATTATTCTCTTTCTGGCCAAAAAGCTTGGTACCTGGGCCTGTTTACAAGCAAATTACTACAAACTTTATCATCATCACTTCATAAAAAATATGCAAGTGGCTCCTTTTATGATGTTTGTTACATAAAATTGTAAGCCAGGTTTCAATCAGGGAATAAAGACAATCGTATCTGACTCTAGTTTAAAAATGCTACAATATATTTCACTGTATACAGCACCTAATCTTATGTGATGTGTGTGGAATCTATGAACAGATAGAGCATGACTTTGGGAGATTAGATTCTGATATTTTTATTTTATGACAGATCTTGAATCTGTCCATGTGTATGATACATATATATATATATACACACAATGCATCTACATATATATATATCTAGATCGATCACATATCTATATATTTACATACACTTATGAAATGTATTTACATATGTTTTGTATATGTGTGATGTATATATTCATGAAATATGACAAAAATTATTTATTTAGATGCAAAGAATAAAAGTTAAAATGTATTATCCCCAATTGGAAAAATTGGATTAAGTGAAATATTAGCAATATATAAAAAACTTTAGAGCAATACATAAAAATATTTATGGTATTATTAAGTAAAAGAATGATATTTTAACAATTGAATTAGAAAATTTAGAAAAAAGTAAAAAATTCAAGAAAATGTACTTTAAAATGTCAGTATTTTTTTACAGAGTATCTAGATTTTCTGAAATATACAAAGCACCCTGTAGCACCTGCCCTTGATGAAGTCACATGAAGATATGTGAGATACATCACATATAAGTACTACAGTTAATTTATAATAGTAAATTCATTGCCAGTTAGCTTATCATGAAACCTACAGTGACACCCACAAAAGTCTATAGGAGGTCATGATAGAGAAACCTGACAGTAGAGAAGTGTGGTGCTGACACCCAGTTGTTCTGCCTCTTTGGAGCAAGGATCCAATGCTTAGGCATGCTCATCACAGTCTCCCTCAAAATATATTTGCCTAGGGTCCTGTACAATTAACGTGCAACTCTGATGATTTTTAATGTCAGTTTTGTCACCTGTTAGCTATTAGTGTTGAATATATTTTGAAACTGAGTCTCAGTATTATTACTACATTGACTAACAACAGCACTCTGGAATATCATTCCTATACAATTCTTATTTTCTTGAAAAGACAATAGCACCCAGTATTAACACATGTAACTTTTTCATATTCCTGTTCTACATATGAAACTATTTAAGTGTGTGCGCTTCCTGTTATAACTTAACATTGATTTTTAAGAACGATTTAAAAGTAGCCACGGTGCTTGTTGGTTTTTCATAATTAGGTAAAATCAGAACAATCAAAGACAGTATCTAAGACAAGAAATGCCTCTTGTAAATCCATGATTAAAATTTTTAAAGTTCAGTACCAGATTATTACTACTTTGCAAGTGTACTGCTATCTGAAGTGTTTTTTCTAAACAAACAAAAAACCAAGTTCAAATTAAAGCACCCATGTATTAGAGAGTAGAAAATACAACTTCATTCTGGTAAGAAGAGTGTTTTTCTAGGAAAGAGAAGTTTAAGAAGTCAGACATACTTTTGTCCCTGCTTCTGTGTTGACCCATTTATATTTTCCATAGATCATGTGAGGTTGCTGCTTCTATGATTTATGTTTTTTGGTCCACATAAGCTAGGATGACTAAGGAAACACAGAAAATAAAGAAATGTTAGATAAAAAATATAATTGATGCTAACACTCTTATATACTCTTCAAATCTATGACCTCAGTTTTTGCTTTTTAAATTCTTAAACGACTTAAGACAACAGCAGCATGTAGATTAGTGAATTCGGTGCTGGGAGTACAGCTCAGGGTAAAGTATTTGACTACAGATCAGTGGAATTTTTCCTGTGCATAATTTCCTCCTTCTTGGTATGCTGTATGCAAATTCCCATTGCTTTGGCCTCTGGAATCACCTGTCTGAGTCTTACAGAGAAAGCCAATGGAAAGGAGTGTTTTCCTTACCTGCAATGCAGTCTTGATAGTGCCTTGCCTGTAGGCAGAAAGGAGGGACCACCCTTCATCTATTGCTTCCTTTCTCTGAGGTTCACAATCCTGTGCTCCTATTACTCAATGTCTAAAAAGCATTTGTTTCTCTATTTGCCCTGTTTCCTAGGTTATTTTTTTTTTACTACAAGAAAGAAATTCCTATATGAATTACTACTTTGGAAGCAGAAGTGAGTATCCAGGGATTTATTTTAGCTAAACATTGGATATTTTTAAACAGAATCTAAGTTTCTTTAACACATTTTATTTTCGTATAGAATACCTAAAGTTCTTGCTTTCCTTCTTTCTAAAATTGTTTCTCTTGTTTTTATTTTGACCTCTCCTTTAAACTACTCCTTAAATGCTTACATATCCTGTTTACTTTTAAAACATACCTACGTCATGTCTGGATCCTGCAACCCATATTTTTTTCAGACACTTCTCCATTCTTGAGTTTTCAGTGTTGTGCACATGTGCCCCCCACCAAACATTCTTTTAAGAGTTTCATTATAGACCTTGTTTTTTCATTGCTGTGCTGGAGAAATGTGTTTGTTCAGATCCTTTATCCTAACCTTGTGTATGTATTCAATGTGGTATAACTGGGACAATCTAAGTCCTGTTGGAGTTCCTGAGCTAGACCGTAAGACAGATTTAGCTGTCAATGAAGAGGGTCTCTGGCAGACATTATTTATGAATGCATGAGATGGAAGCTTCTCTAGTTCCTAGGATCTCTAATGTTTGAATAAAGAAACTTCAAGTCACAATATGTACTATTTTGAAGTTTTCTCTTTTTAGTTCTTCTAACAGATTACTGGAATGAATTTCCTCATCTTGGATGCAGTCTAATCCCTTAGTACTCATCCTTTATCCAATGTTTTGAGAATTGAAAATTTTCCCCAGTGAAAATATACTGAAATTGAAGAACTGTCAAGGTAGGACATAGACAGCTGTAGTAAGTGGGGATGTTAGAATGTAGCTACTCCAGTAACTAGATTTACAATATTTGAATTTTGTATCCTGGGAGAGGATTTTCAAGCATGGAGCAAGTTTCTCAGAAGTCTCACCAGCAGTCAAATGTTACTCATGACCCTCAACCTGAGTTTATCTAAATCTCTTTCTACCAACTTTGTTGTCAATAGAAACTCATAGTCAGAACAATGCACAGAAATTCTTCTAGGCTGGAGAACTCATCATCATGATGTCCATTAACTCTGACACACTAATAGGAAATTTGAAGAAATTCCTGAGTATCAGAAAATTCTGTATCTGTAACTTAAAGGGAAAAATCTTTACTAACTGCCTAACCTCTCACTCCACAATTCAAAAGGAGGAGCTTACTGGGTCCCCAGTATGAATTCTTCCTGAAAATTTCAGGTGAATACCTGGAAATGTTCTTCCTTTGTTTGCTGCTATGGTATTTTGGTTATTAATTTCCTGTTAAAAATGACCTCAAACACAATCTGCTATTTTTTGGACAAACATCATAATATATAATTGTTCTCTTCCACCATGACATTTTCCACTTGGATAAGTAAATATCATTTTGTGATTTCACCATTTTATACTTATCAATATGTGAGTTGTCTTTCTTTAGTAAAGACAAAAACCACTCGATCATTTCAATTGATGGAAAAAAGCATTTGTTAAGATTAAACACCACTTCATGATAAAAGCCTTATGAAAACTAGCAATAGGAGGAATGTACCTCAACATTATAAAGGCTATATATGACAAACCTATAGCCAACATCATACTAAAGAGAGAAAAAGTACAACCATTTCCCCCTAAAATCAGGATCAAGACCAGAGTACCCATCTTCCCCACACCTATTCAACATAGTCCTGGAATTCCTAGCCAGAGTATCAAGGCAAGAAGAAGTATTAAAAGGAATACAAATAGGTAAAGAAACTTTCAAAGTATTCCTATTTGCAGACAACATGATCCTCTACCTCAAAGACCCAAAAAACTCTACCCAAAAATTCTAGACACCATAAACAGCTTCCTCAATATAGCAAGATACAAAATCAACTTACAAAAATCAGTAGCCTTTCTATATACTAACAGTGAACAAATTGACAAAGAATATAGGAAAACAATTCCAGTTACAATAGCCTTAATAAAATTCAGATACCTAGAGGTAAACTTGACAAAGTATGTATTCACAGAGGTCAATATGAGAAAAGGATCAGGAACCAGTGTAAAGATCAATTAGAGATGAATCAACTTGGTATGTGACACATTTGTACATGGAAGCAATGCTAGGAATCTCTCTGTATAGCTATCCTTCTCTCAACTAGCAAAAACGCTTTGTCTTCCTTATTGCTTATGTCTTCTCTTCAACAAAATTAGAGATAAGGGCAGAACAGATTCTGCCTGGAAGCGAGCTGGAGAGAGAGGGAGGGGTTGGGAGATAGGGGGAAGAAACGGCCCAAACAATGTATGCACATATGAATAAACAAATGATTAAAAAAAAGAACATCACTGACAACAAATGTTGGTGAGGATGTGGGCAAAACGGAACCCTCATACTCTGCTGGTGGGAATGTAAGCTACTACAACCACTTTGGAAAACAATATGGAGACTTCTTAGAAAAGTAAACATAGATCTACCATATTATCCAGCAATCCCACTCTTAGGAATATACCCAAAGGAATGCGACACAGGTTATTCCTCAAACACCTGCACACTCATGTTTATTGCAGCACTATGCACAATAGCCAAGCTATGGAAACAGCCAAGATGCCCCACTACCAATGAATGGATTAAGAAAATGTGGTATTTATACACAATGGAGTTTTACTCAGCCACAAAGAAGAATGAAATTTTGTCATTCGCAAGTAAATGGATGGAATCAGAGAACATCATCTTAGAAGAAGTTAACCAGGCTCAGAAGGCCAAAAATCCTATGTTCTCCCTCATATGCAGATTATGGACCTGAAACAAATGTAGTAATATTATTGGGCATGGGTCACACACTAAAACTTGAAAGTGTTTGATGTGCCCACTGTAGAGGAACTAATAAAATAATCTTAAACTGACAGAGACCCTATGGGAAGGGGACCAGGAAGTAGTGAAGAGGTCAGGTAGAGATGAACCAATGTGGGTTGTAATACACAAGTGCATTGAAGCAATGCTAGGAATCTCTCTGTATAGCTATCTCTAGCTCAAGCTAGCAAAAATGCCATGTCTTTCTCATTATCTCTTACGTTTTCTCTTCAACAAAACTGGAGAAGAGGGCAGAGCGGGTTCTGCCTGGAAGAGAAGGGGGGTGGGAAGGAGGGCAGCAGGGGGCTGGGGGAAGAGGCGGCCTAAACAATGTTTACACATATGAATAAACAATAAAAAAGAGAGACATTTTGAAATTACTATACACACATTAAAGAATCACACTGCTCATGAATAATAAATAATATTTATATAAAGGCCACTATTTTCAAACCTGGAAACCTCCATATTCTAAGTTAGATTTGGTTCAAGGGAGAAAAATACTTATGTGTCATGAGTATGAGGTATATAATACTTTAAAGAATAACTTAGTCATTCTTCATTAAATTCTAGTATTCTTCATTAAATTACTTTCTGAAGGATGCCTTTAAGGAATCCAAGGTAATAAATTCAGTATCATTCTACCTTACACTTGAAAATCAAATGTAAAACATTAGGTTTTATTTATCTATATTTCTAAAATTATCTAGTCAGTTTTGGACTCAAATCACATACTGATTAAAGCAGACATCACTTCTCTTAGCTAATGCTATGTGACATTCAGTTTGATGACACATCTTGGTAAAGATATACTTGACTTATCAACAAATTTTGCTCCATAATTACTTTTCATTTTGTTTTCTAGATAACAAATCTAAAGTAAGATGAATTTTGCAAAATTGGTGAACACTATTTTTGTTCAACCAACTTAGTGCAAGTGAGGGACTATATTGAAATTACTGATGATTCTATAATACACTTTCTGTATTAATTATGAAGGAAAAATGCCCTAGAAGTGCCAGGCTGTATGCAGCTGTGGTAATGTGACATTCTGCGGCACTTCTGTGGACAACAGCACTGATCTCCATGAGAAGCAAATCCACAAAGCTGTGAATTGGACTTGTCCTTGTCCAGGTGGGTTATCCTAATGGGTCAAGCAACTTGTCACTGTTGTCCTACAATTTGAGGTGAAAGTACTTAAAGAAAGTCATAATTCCAACATGTAAAGCCTTTGCCCAACTGTTCACCAGTGTCTTTGAAGATGGGTGACTCAAAAGCAGTGGCATGGTGACAGAAATACTTTTAGGCCACTGGACTAAAAACGCCAAGCTCACAGGTTCAACTCCTACATGGACTGTTTAGTTTTCTGTGCTGGTTGAATTTCAATTGCTCTCTAGACCCATTTAGCTACAGTTCCAAATGTCATTGAATCTAAGAAGGACATGATGCAATAATAGTGTGGTCTGATAAAAGGAAATCTATCTACTTTAATGGGGAAAAGAATGAAGCTTATGTCTTTCTGACATTTGTCATTTTCAGATTCTTGAATCTTCACATGACCCAGTCTCAATCAATGCCTGGGCTGGTGTTCTGTGCTTTTCATTCCTGCTACACTGGGAACCATGAAGCAAGACTCTTTCAAAAATTGCCAGAGCAAAAAGGGCTGGCAGAAGGGATGGCCCAAGTGGTAGAGTACATGTCTAGCAAGCATGAGGACTTGAATCTAATCTTCAGTACTGGCAAAAAAAAAAAAAAAAAAAAGAAGAAGAAGAAGAATATGAATAGAATTCCAGTGTAACACATTCCATTTAAGATTGTCTTAGGTGAACCCTTTACATACCATGTTAATTAATGTTGCTTCACTAAAATTCCATTAATAGATAAGCTTACCCTATTCATTAGTAAATGATTGTTTCACATGTTATAGAAAAAAGGCTTTCTCATCTTCCCTTAAGACATTCTAACCCTTCAAGTCTGTATATGTTCAATAATTTTCAGAAAGATGACTTACTGTTAAAGAGGAGGCTTGATGGCTGCAAAGTTGGTGACAAGTGAAAAAGTAGGCAAGTAACAGGTTGGGGGTGAAAGTGGGCAAAATTCAAATGATGTCATTGTGACAATGCCCTCCATCATTTTTACTTTGAGAACTGGTTCATCATGGATTGAACTCAGACTGTGTCTAGCTAGATAAGAATGTTAAAGCATAAGGAACATTTTCCACTCAACGAAGAGTAAAGACTGTAAAATAAAGACCACTGACTTTTTTCTTCACACTTTGGACCAAAAAGACTCAAATTATAATTAAGTAATAGTAATACATTATGTCAACTTCATATGACTATAACTTGTCATTTTCAAATTCTTGAATCGTTTTAACTCTTAAAAAATCAGACATGCCACAAATATGACACATTTGAATTGCCTTTGTATATAGTAATACAAAACAAATTATTCTTGGTGAAAATCAGCTAATTCAGCATGACCATTACTCAGTTCAATAAACATTTTCTACTTTTGACTATATATAGTATGAGTCACCCAAAGTACCATATTGCTTTGTATCTGAGACATATATTAAAAGTTGGCACATCCTGTCAAATTAAGTTGTTTAAAATATGCAATTTTCATCTTCAGCTCCATGGGAATTACCACCACATTGTCACATGAACAATGTATACCTCAGGTCTCCTCAAATTGAGTTTTACCACCATCTGACTCACTCCACCTTCATCGGTTCTTCTTTAGCAACCATGGTATTCTTTTCAAATTATAAATTCTATTGTGGCAAAATTATTTCTGTAACAGATCATGGATCTTGTGATCAAATCTTTAAAATGCAGAATTTTAGAGATTACAATATTTTACACTACTTACTTAGTACAACATTTTGAAGCATATGGA
Organism: Castor canadensis; assembly: GCF_047511655.1. Classification (NCBI taxonomy): domain Eukaryota; kingdom Metazoa; phylum Chordata; class Mammalia; order Rodentia; family Castoridae; genus Castor; species Castor canadensis. Next base: position 6,782,552 of record NC_133395.1, read on the forward strand.
TTCATATCATGAAATAAAATAAACCCTGTAGTATACATTTGGTTTTTTAGTTACTTTCTTTTATGTATTCACATCATGAGTGATTTGAAGAAGGTTTAGTGACAGATTGCATTTCTAAACATAGCCACAGCAATGCCTTGCATCTTAAAGGTCTATTTGCATGGTGACCTTCAAACTTTCTCTGAAGACATGGAGTCTCTTTCTTCTGTTTTTAATCATGGCAGAAATCTTCCTTATTTTGCACAATAATTTATAGCAAAAGAATGGTCATGTCACTTGTAAGGCTGGCTTTAGGACACAAGCAGCTTCTGCCTTCAATGTACTTGGAATGCTCCAGTTTTGAAGGCAGCTGCCATATTGTGAGGAAACCCAAGCAGAATTTTATTTTGTATTTTCAACTCATTTGCTTTACAATGAGTTGAAAGCCCCCAACTGGACTTTCAGCAGGCAACAATCAGAAACTTCTAGGCACGGAGTCAGTCTACCTGGAAGCCTTCACCCCACATTAGTCACATGGCAGTGCAGCTGAGTCAAGGACACCAGAGGCCAACACCTGAAGAAGCAGAGCTGCTTAGCTGAGATTCACTTAGGTCCTGATTTCACAAAAAGGAGCCCGTAAAATGGTGGCTACTCACATCACTAAATTTTCACGTGGTTTGTTATTTAGCAACAGGTAACTGAAAAATATTTCCTATTTTGTCATTTTTCATGTTTTTTGAAGAGGAATTAAATGCTGAAGGGCAGATTTACATGACAAATACCTAGAGGAAGAATTAGTTTTAAAATGTGAAGACAATATGAAGCTACTAGAGCCAAAAATAATACTTACTTAAAAAAAAACTAATTAAGCATTATGGCAATATATTTTATGATAATGTTTCCAGAGAAAAATCAAGTCTTTGTGCATTCGATTTTATGATGACAGTAGATATATACATACACACATACATATATATTACTATATGACAATATGTGCCATAGATTTACACGTATATATGTTACATATACACATATATATGTAAACATATCTATATATTTATTTCTCCTTATGATGGCTATGAACTGAGCTCTCAAAGTTTTTCAGTGGGTGAAAATAAAGAACGATGTGATTTGTTTAAACTTTGATATTTTTATACAAATTTATTTGGAGAAATCACATAATTGAAAATCTTTTCCAGGAATTATAATTTGCTGTGGAACAAAATATAGGATTTCAATTATTACATGTGCTTCTACACTTGACATGTGGGAATGCTGAGAATAAAAAAAAAATGTTAGATAATTGTTTTCTTTTTTAATTGTTTTTCTTTATTTAATTTGACATCAGGCTTAATTTCTGACATTGAAACTGAATTTCTGGTTCCTTTGCTTTGTGTGACTAATGATATATTTTCAGAATGGATAGCTAGTAAAGAACAATATTTTGTTGCTGTCATTGACAATGGTACAGAAATTGTAAATGTATCAATTTACTTACTCTTCACTTGTACTGTGTATGCACGAGGTAATTATGACAAGAGTAATGTGACAGGCTTTCCTTATGCCTCTTAGTCGTGACTCAGTGAATGGACCATCACGAGTCCATAAAAATAGATTTCTGTGAGTAAGGGAGAAGAATAGAACAATGGCTAGAAGCATTGGAGGCAGGATGAGGAGAAATAAGGACATGCTTTGGCTATTATTCTTTGTCCTTTTCTTGTTCATCTGCTTTGAGCTCCAAAATCAATGCCAAAGACAAAAATGCTAAGGACAAAACCATACTATTTCTTACAAAGTTAGATATGAAGCCCCTAGGTCCTAAAGATTGAGAAATGATTTGAGGAGTTTTAATTGGTGATTTTTGTTCTAGTAATTTTCATTTTCACATCTGACTTCTGAGCCAAATCTGAATGTAAAATGTAATGAAAAATATGTATGGATGATATAATGAGTAGCAAGGGATTGCAGGCAGATAGTCTAGGATTTGATTCAGAGCTCTTCAAATGCCTGCCTTGTGTTCTGTAATGCTCTCCTCATTTTGTAAACCCAGGTCATGCTACTGTGAGGATTAAATAGATTTTGTGTATTTGTACGTTTAGCTTCTGGCATATTATCTAATACGTACTAAACTGTACAATGACAAAACAATTGGTATCACAGTAAATCTCTTCAGTAACTATGGGTCAGTGCCTTTTAAAAGACTGGGAATCCATACTGTTGTGTGCCTCTGTCTCTTTAGCATTTCTGATCTCTCCTTCCTTACTCATAACTTTTTTTAGTCTTTCCTGTGGTTCTGAGCTCATGTACTATGATTTTTTAAAAGAAATCACCAGCAATGTATTCTTTTCCTCATGCAAACAACTCTTTGGACTTTCTCCTGCAGAAAGTCAGCAGGGCTTTTTCTAGTATGTAGCACAGAGTGAGAATCACAGAATTGTATTGAATGTCCTCTAAATTTGCTTAAATTATGATAAGGTAATTTTAGTTTTATATATATCGAGATATATTATGAAAAGGAAACTTTTAACTTGTGCTACCAGATCTTAATTGTGATCAAAAGAACCAGGTCAGCAATATCATAACACGTTTTTAAAATATTGATGCTAACTAATTTCTTTCTAGGTGTTGTTGGGAACATATTACAGATGGAGTTACCAATTATATAACACATCAGTGATCTTGGAAGGTTAAAATGCCCTTGGCACCTGCTGAGATTAATCTTGATTGGTATTTGGGAAAAAATCCCATATCGTCAGACTAATAGTTCACATTACACCTGTCATGAGCATAACTGTGACTGCTGCAGTTCAAAAATTCATACCATTCATCTCAAGAAAAAGTTACTGAGAATGACATTTTTCCTCAGTTAAGATTGTTGAATTACTACCGTATTCATTAACATTTTAACTTTTAAAAATATCATTAGTGGGAAGAAATTAAGAAATCTGCAATATTCTCATGTATCAACTGAGTTATGTATTTTGTGTGCAGCTAAAATACACAGATCACCTTGCTCATAGTTGTTTCAGCTCCCGTGGACACCTAAGTTCATCTGCAGCTTCTTTGTGGGCCACTATAATTCTTTAGTGTTTTATATCTTTACAACATTTCTTATAAAATAACCTTTGCTTTGATATTTTCTAAGATAACATATTTCACATGTTAAATTGACTCCATTCAATTTGGCATTTTTTCTTAATTTTTAGCTCAGGAATTTTTCACTAGCCCAATTAATATTTATAATAATCAATATGCTCAGAATCTCGATATCATAGAAGAGTGGTAACGTTTGATATTATTCCCATAAGGAAAGTAGTCGTTTGCCCAGTAAAACGGCATCGTGATTATTCTCCCTTCTCTGTATACTTGGGGAGTTGATCACAAGTCTCCTAATTGGATGTGACCATGGATAGTTAGACTGATGGGAGTGAAGCTCCTCTCTCCACATTACTTAGGAAACATCTTGATCTTTTTAGTTACCTCCTCTCTTTATTTTTCCTTTTATTCATATGTGCATACAGTGTTTGGGTCACTTCTCCTCCCTTCCCACCCCCCTCCTTTACCCCCTCTTCCTCTCCCCGCCACCCCCTCGCTACAAGGCAGAAACTAATTTGCCCTTATCTCTAATTGTGTTGTAGAGAGAGTATAAGCTATAATAGGAAGGAACAAGGGTTTTTGCTGGTTGAGATAAGGGTAGCTATACAGGGCATTGACTCACATTGATTTCCTGTGTGTGGGTGTTACCTTCTAGGTTAATTCTTTTTGATCTAACCTTTTCTCTAGTTCCTGGTCCCCTTCTCCTATTGGCCTCAGTCACTTTAAAGTATCTGCATTAGTTTCTCTGTGTTGAGAGCAACAAATGCTATCTAGATTTTTGGGTGTCTTACCTATCCTCATACCTCCCTTGTGTGCTTTTGCTTTATCATGTGGTCATAGTCCAATCCCCTTGTCGTGTTTGCCCTTGATCTAATGTCCGTGTATGAGGGAGAACATACGATTTTTGGTCTTTTGGGCCAGGCTAACCTCACTCAGAATGATGTTCTCCAGTTTCATCCATTTACTTGTAAATGATAACATTTCATTCTTCTTCTTGGCTGCATAAAATTCCATTGTGCATAGATACCACATTTTCTTAATCCATTCGTTAGTGCTGGGGCAACTTGGCTGTTTCCATATCTTAGTTATTGTGAATAGTGCTGCAATAAACATGGGTGTGCAATTGCTTCTGGAGTAACCTGTGTCACATTCTTTTGGGTATATCCCCAAGAGTGGTATTGCTGGATCATATGGTTGATCTATGTTTACATTTTTAAGAAGCCTCCAAATTTTTTTCCAGAATGGTTGTTCTAGTTTGTATTCCCATCAGCAGTGGGTTCCTTTTTCCCGCATCCTCGCCAACACCTGTTGGTGGTGGTGTTGCTGATGATGGCTATTCTAACAGGGGTGAGGTGGAATCTTAGTATGGTTTTAATTTGCATTTCCTTTATGGCTAGTGATAGTGAGCATTTTTTCATGTGTTTTTCAGCCATTTGAATTTTTTCTTTTGAGAAAGTTCTGTTTAGTTTACTTGCCCATTTCTTTGTTGGTTCATTAATTTTGGAGGAATTTAGTTTTTGAGTTCCCTATATATTCTGGTGATCAGTCCTTTTGCTGATGTGTAGCTGGCACATATTTTCCTCCCACTCTGTGGGTGTTCTCTTCAGTTTAGAGACCATTTCTTTGGTTGAGCAAAAGCTTTTTAGTTTTATGAATTTAGTATGCACAGTTCACTCCTGATTAAAATAAGCCCGTGTTAATATGCGACAATTCATTTAAAGTTGATATTCGACATTGTGCTTGAATACCATGCTTCTGTGTGGTTTTGTTGTAATAGAATATCATGTCTGAACAAAATAACTGTCATCAACCTTGATTAACAGCCCTCTTCCTAATTTAAGCTGATCTTCTGACTTGCTAAAAATCTTTTAATGCAGCGAGACAGAAATAGTACATCTTGGGTACCCAGTATTCCATGAATTTCTGAAATAATTAGAAGGAAAATTAATTAAAAGAGATACCATGAATAGAAAAAGAGGAGCTATCTTTTTATGTATATATCAATAGTTAAGCTCAATTTCCTTTTTCCACAAAGACTAAAAGTAAGTTTGAAACTTTGGCTTTCATAGTACTTTAAGATGAAAAACATTGCATTGACAATTAAAAAAAAAACTGAGACCTGGGCACTGGTGGCTCACACTTGCAATTGTACCTACTCAGAAGGCATAGATAGGGAGGATCACGATTTGAAGCCAGTGCAGGCAAATAATTTAGGAGACCATATCTCAACAAAGCTCAGTACAAAAAAGGGCTAGGATAGTGGCTCAAGGTGTAGGGGCTGAGTGCGAACCCCACTAATGCAAAAAACAGAAAAAAAGAATGTGTCATGTACCAACTAGGGACCTTTTACTGCAGGATCAGAGGGAGGTGTCAGAGAACATGAAAGCGTTTCTGACTTGAGGGATTGGGGGTTGTGGCAGAATTAATGTCAAAATCTGATTTTGCTCAATGTAAATGGTGCATCCATGATGCAGTTACACAAAAACCAAACACCCACAAAGCAAAACCCAATATAATACCAAGCAACTAAGCCATTTTCCAAAGGCAATAGAATTCTGCCTCAATGCTGTACACCCAATAACTGGTGCCTATGAAGATAGGTATGCAAACAGGTGTATAAGAAACTAAGGAGCTTCTTACATTGCAGATCCCATGTTGTATCAAGTGATGCTGCTTTAATTCTTCTTTTTTTAAGTCTTGAATTACAAAGGATAGATTTTTCTTAAAATTGCTTATTTTGTTATTGTTTTACTTACATTTGCTTTTCTCCAGCAAATCTGGAACATCTCAATGAAAGGAGACAGGGATATCCAGATCACACCCATATTGTACAGTCAGCAGATTATGTGGAATCAAATTTCATGTAGAGTTTAGAAATCACCACTGTCATGATGAATGGGGATTCTCCAGCTGGTTTAGTCCCCTCCTCCTCACCTGCTCTCAAAGCCTTCCAGTACTGATGAACACATGAAGAGTATGTACTTTGGTCTGCTTATGTTTTCACATAAGTATTTTATTATAAAGTTTAGATATCAAAGTGCAGAAAGTTAACCTGAAGTCAGGGTTTCAGTTTCCTGGTCCATCTCTTTAGTTGACTTGGGAAATACAAATAGTAATGATTGAGTGTTTAGTATATGCCAGACACTCTTCTAATCAATTTAATTAATGAAATCATTCATTAATAAATCACCAATAGCAACAACATCCATTTGTGGTAGGTAATATTAACATCCTTATTTTACACCTGATCAGTTGAGGTACAGAGCTATGAATTATTTTGCTGATGTCTGATATTCAGAGAGTATAACTATGAGTTTCACACCCAGAGCCCTTGCTTTTGAACTTCAGGAGATTCAATTTTAAAATAGAGAAAATTCTTTGTTCACAGAGCTGCTACAATCAAATCTAATCTCTATACCCATTTCAAAAGGCCCTTTGCAGACACACTGTAACATAGATGCTCTTTCCTCCAGCAGAGGTTAATCAAGAGAGAACAAAATAATTGCAGAAGAATGCAGACCAATTTCATTCCCTATTCCTCCTTTGAGGGGCAAACTCCTCTTTGTGCTCAAATCACATGATCATTGTGGGAATGTTGAATAAAACTCATCAGTATCTTCCAGTTTCTCAGAATCTAAAACAAGACTTATTTTTCATGTTCCTTGAATACAAGTTTTTCTTTATCAGACTTCATTGGGTCCCTACTGAATTACTTGTAACAACAGCTTTTGCTACTGTGATCTTTGTGAAGCCTTCTCCTTTTTACAAGGAAGACTTCCCCTAACAGGGTGGCTGAAACATCTCCTACTGGTTCATCAAATATCAGATCGTACCAGGTGCGTTCTGTGATCTACCCCTGTCAAACAGCCAGTCTTCTTTCCTATTCCCATGACACCTTATTCTTGTCCTTCAGATTGCTTTGTAGTTTTTTTTTTTATATTTGTTTCTCCTATAGCTATGAATTTTTGTTAGAAGGAAGATCATTTGTTTATCTCTTTATCCCAAGCAGAGACTGACACACTCAGTAGGGGGCTTAGTAAACTATTGTGAGGTTGACTTATTTCAAATTCCATAGCTGATCATAAAACAGAACAATTCCTTCACAAAATTAAATGAAATGGGAAGAAAGGAACCAGCAAACCAACCCAAGAAGGTAACTAATATTAGGTGTTAGCTACTCTATTTTATTAGTCTGGTGGCTTACATATAGTTCTACACTACTTTGATGGGAATATTTCAATTTGTTCTAACCGTCCTATTTCTCTCTACTGATCTGTATAGGGCTATTTCCTCAGTAATTGAGACTTTCAGCAACTGTAATAATTTAAGATGAGGTTATTTACAGGCTACTCAGACTCCTGATTCACAATAGGAACAGCCCTGTACAGTGGGACACAATGACAGAATTGGTGCTTTCAGTTCCAATTTCATTCGATTGCTCAAGGTAGAGAAAGGTAATTATAGGACTCAGACAAGTATATCATGAAAATGACACTTAATAACTTGTCCAAAGATAAAGTTTTCTTTGGATTTGGATGATATCACATGGAGCATGGTGATGAAATTCCTCCTGAGTAAAATTATCTTAGGCAAATGTAATATATTCTCCTTTTGTTCACTAAAGCATATTTAGCACTTATTATATGATCCCTATAGTTACATTGTAATTTTATTCATATTATAAAGTACAATCTTCATAAAAATGGGCCATATACTATTCATCTGTACTTTTCATTTGCATGCAACAAAGAATTTGATTCCTAAAGTGACTTGCTCAATATAAGATGAAATAGAATTCATGGGTCCATTTATTTGTGTTTTATATTATCTGTGAAAATAAAATAATCAAATGTCAAAACTTTATAAGGATGATGTTTCTGATTCTCTGAAAATGATTTAAACATTTACTCATCAGAATTATTAAATTCATCCTAAGCTCTTATTTCTGCAGACTGTCTTCTTAGCCACCTCAAAGTTTTCAAAGATTCATGACAAAATGAACTAAAAGCTGTTGAATAATTTGGCACCAGGGTGACAGGCAGAATGTAATAGTTTATTGATCTGATTAAAGTATAATATGTATGCGTGAAATACCATGGTGAAAGCCCCTTTGACAATCAGTATACATTGCTAGAAAATAAAGGGCTTGTCTGGGGGGTAGATACCAACGTAGGGGAGGGTAAATGGAGAGGGTCAGTATGGTGTATGTACTTTGCCTAGGTGTATAAAAATCGAACGATGAAACCTGCTGAAATTGGTTTAGGAAGGGGGAGGGATGAGGGAGAATGGTGGAGGGAGTGACTCTAATAATGACACATTATAAGGACATTTGCAAATGTCATGATGAAACCCTGCTGTATAATTACTATATGCTAACAAAAATGTAAAAAAAGACATTAAAGATTGAGGTTAGAAAATTTTTCCTGCTCTAATGGTGAGTTCACATGAATAGGATTTCTTCATTTTGCATGGTGTTTACAATCTGCTTAATACCTTTGGCAATGTGTCTGTTCAAGGTAAAAGGAAAGTCTAAGAAAATAATTTCCTTTTGGAAAGAAAGAATATAAATTTTCTAGAAAATAGCTAATGTGCAATGAAGATAGTGCTTAACTTTGGTACTGATATATTTTAATACATGCTATATATTATATATAACACTGTATTATATATTATATAACACTGTATTATATTATATATAGTATAATATATTATGTTGTATATAGTATAATATATACTATGATATATAGCATATATAACATATATTGAGTATAATCCATATATCACGTATTTAAACTTTGACTTATGCTTATTGTTCTATGCTCAATAGAAGAATTTCATAATAATTATGGCTATAAGTTTCAATAAAATCATTCTTGTCCATCCATTTCTGTAATAGGGTAATTGTAGTTATATTAGTGTTCTTCTATGAATACATGAAGATAGGTGAAAATACTATGATTGATCATAAGAAGACACTGAAATGTTTTGAAATTCTTGTGTGCATCATTACACTTATACGAAATATGAAAGTAATCCATTAGAAGTAATTTCATCATAGTTATATTTTCATGGTTTATAAGTGATTAAGTCAACCACGTAATATAGCCTAAACAATGTTTTAAAAATTCATCAATGAAGGACAAGCATGTAAAGCAGGTCACGTTAAGGGGAGGGCACTAGTGGGAGGGGCAGGGTAAATGAAGGGTGAAGGAGGGTGAAAATAGTCAATGCATTTTCTATACATGTATGAATTTCAAAACCTGTCAAAGTCATTTTAAGTAGAGGGAGAGAGAAGAAGGCAAACAATGGAGGGAATGAACCAAACTGGGGTACATTGTACACATCTGTGGAAATGTCACGAAGAAACACTCTGTTCAATTAGTATATGCTAATAAAAATGTTAAAAGCATGCATCAATGCACAGAGGTTAGAGATTAGAACACAGGAAAAGATGCTTAGAAACATTTAACAGTGACAAATTACCTGATTTGGTGTGAATTTATGTCAAAAATTAATTCATTTTCAGCTTACTGTAATAAAATCGCTGTGCTTTATCTGCTGTGATTTGAGCATTTATGTTTAGTATGATTATTGATATTGCTAGCTTAAATTCTGCCTTATATCTTTTGGTATCAGTTTCTAATTGTGTCACTTAGTTTTCATTTCTTTTTACTTACTTATTCTTCCTTTTCTGGACATTGAAGACTTTAAAAGTTAATTGTACATGAATGTATATACTGATTTTTAGTATTTCTTTTATAAGACATCCTTGAGTCACCTTCCTAGTGTTTACAGTGTCCATTTTCAAATATTCTGTCTAAATTCAAATAAGAGTATACAGCTTCTCATATATTGTAGGAAGTTTATAAGAAAAAAATTCATGTTTTCTCTATTTATGTCTTCTTTGTGCCATTTTTCCATAAACTTCAGCTTCACATATTCTATAAAAACAAAATACTTTGATAAAAATTTCCTTTAAAGAATAATTTTTGAGAAATGTCATTGCATTTATTCTGCTGTACGATTCTGTTTCTTCGAAGGAGTAAAATTTCTTGATGGTGTCAGCTGTTATAAGAATTCCAAGGAGGTCTCCAGAATGAACCAAAGGTAATGAATTCCTTTGATTAATGTTTTCATTTTTTCCTTTTTTTTTGAATTTTGAAATTTCACTTGAGTGTATTTTTAACATATATATAAATGCATCTATATATACAGATATATGTATATGTATAATTTTGAAACAAGTTTTATTTTTCATTTATTGATTTAAATATTTCACTCATTTGCTGTCTTTGTTTGAATGACTACTGACAGAAATCTGCTTTCTTAGGTGGCTTCTTTACTTAGCCACCAGCGGTATGGTTTTTTGTCTTCAATATTCAAAGACTTAGGTGAGCTTATAATTTTATTTTTTCCTTCCTGTTTTGCTATTTAATAAATTTGGTATCTGTGACTTATGGATCTCTGGTGTGATGTCTGATAATAATTTGTAAACTTCTCAACCATTACGCTTTCTAATGTTCTTTCTGTGTGGTACTCAATTGTTTTTTCATTGTGAAGATTTAATTACAAATTTGGACTATTTGATGTTGTGTCACTGTTTTTGAATCTCTGTTACTTTTATTTCAGTTTTTTTCCTTAAATTTCTATTTAGGTAATTTGTATTTATTAAGTTCTGGCTTACTGATTATGTCTTAGGGTATGTTAAGCATAAACAAATATGAGCAAGTCAAAGGAATTCTTTTTTGTGAATTCATTATTTAAGATTTCCATTTGACTCACTCTTATGCTTTCATTCTTTACTGAAATTACCCCTTCAAACATGGATACTGTTTATGTTTTTCATTACAGCTTTAACATATTACTATAGGAACTTTAAATTATTTTGTGATGGCATCAATATTTGTCATTTCTCACTCTGCTTTGGATTATTGCTTTGAACCTTCAGATTGTATCTTTTTCTTCCGGTTTTGTTATGTCTCAAAGAACTTTCTTGACAGATGTACACCTCATATGGAGTTATAGGTAATGAGGTTTTGTTCTGTTTTCCTTGTTTTTGTTTTGCTGTCAGCGGGTGGCATTTACTATGCATTTTCCTTTCCCAAGCTTCACTGTGGATTTCATATTAATCCCGGCAGGAGTTTGGCAGGGTTTGAGGGTCATCCTCACGGCTGTTTGGGTCTGTTACTTTTGCAACAGTGGCAATCATAGCCTGGTGGGAGTTCAAGGCAGAGAAAAGCTGCACAGCTCATGGGTGGAAAGTCAAAGAAAGAGAAAGAAGAAGGGACTGGTGTCAGACCATTACCTTCAAGGACATGTCTATAGTGAGCTTAAGACTTCCCTCTAAGTCCCACCTCCCAATAGTGCCTTCTTTGGGACCAAGACTCCATTGTAACATACTTAGGGCACACTTAAGAGCTAAGCTACAACACCCTTGCTTAACTCACATTCTTTATTTACTTTAATCTGGAGGATCTTGCCTCTTCCAGATGTTTTCCAATGTTTGTTTTCTTCAAAACTTTTCAATGAGGTGATAGAGAATGAGATATCCTATGCATTCTTTGGCGTTTTGAATAAACTTCAGTTTTAGGCACACACCATCAATCTAGGTCTGGGACTGTCCCTCCTTAGTATTCCTGTCCTTCTTCCTCATATATGCTAAAGCTAGCAGAGATTTCCTGAACTTACCCAGGGGTAGAGCATTTTCTTTTCCTTTTGTTTACTATTTCTAGCTGCAGTCATTTCTGATATGTTTATATAGTGCTTTAGTTTTTTGCTCTGAACAGTAAGTTGTTTACTACCCAAGAAGATAGAGATGAATGCCGTTACTGTTCCTTACCCTCTTCCCTCTAAAGAGGGAGTTTCCTAGGATTCTTTCCAGCTATGGACATCTGCTATGGTTCCTGCTCTCCATGCTATGTCCAGTGGATTTCGCATCCTGACTCACATTTGCCCATAGGAATTTGTTTAAAATTTCCAGCTGAATACAATAGAGGCAACTGCATACCCATGTCTATGGCAGCACAATTCACAAAACCCAAGTTATGGAATCAGCCTAGGTTCCCATCAACTCATGAATGAATAAATAAAATGTGGTAATAGAAACAAAATGGAGTATTATTCATCCATAAAGAGGAATAAAATTATGCCATTTCCAGGAAAATGGATGGAACTGGAGATCATCATGTTAAGCAAAATAAGCCAGAATTAGAATGACAAATATCACGTTTGCCTTCAAATGAGGAATTTAGGGTTTTTTTAAATGATATAAATGTAGAAGAGGAACTATTTGGGAAGAGTAAGGAGACCAGAAAGAGGAGGGATGAGTATGAGAAATGGTAACTGGGGGACAATATGATCAAGGTGCGTTATATACTTTTATGAAATGTTATAGTGAAACCCATTCTTTTGTACAATTAATATACAACAGTAAAAATAAAATAATAAATACTTGATCTAAATTTGCACAAAAAGATTTTGAGCTGAATCTTCTCACCAGCATTTATGACATTTGGGGCTACTAATATTGAATAACCAAATCTCTGTTTCTTTCCAAATATTTCACAAGATGTCTAGTCTAGAAGTTCAATTCTCTGGTAATTTTTAAGAAAGTCTTGAAATTGCAGTTTGTCCGGAATTTTTATCATTTAAGGTTAGGAGTAATACTGTAAAGTCACTTGCTCTCCATACCTCAGAATTAAAGCAGTTGGTCCTCAATTATCTATGTTTCCTTGCATGTTTCTCTCTCTCTGTGTCTCTCTGTCTTTCTCTCTCTATTCCCATTTATTTTTGCTCTGAGACTATCAGTTGAAATTGATGATGAGTACTCAATAAACATGCATGCTCACTCATAGTTTCAAACATAGAGTTTACTATTTAATATATCTTCCAATGCAGAACTCAAAAATCATATTAGGCATTGTATTTGTAATTTGCTAGAATAATTGTGATATCTTGTTTTTTAAAGCTTAAATAATTTTACAAACATAAAACTGCTTAAGTGGCATGTCTTTTCTTCTTATATCACTTGATACAAATCCTAGAATCATAATTTGTTCCATCTTTTGTTCTCACAAAGTTATATATTTGGCATTGCTAACATTATGCTTGGCATCACTTTGTCTCTATCCATATTTTCACTGTTTTTGTTTCCTTGATTTTGTTTTGTTCTATTTCATTATGCTGCATTAGCTATCTCAATAATATTTCTAAAATGTCACTGAATGTATATGTATATATATATATGTATTTAAAAAGGAAATTGTAAAGGAATAAAAGATATAAAGGATGATGTGAAAGGTAAACATAAGAAACATGTAATATATATATATATATATATATATATAATAAATTACCTTTTTTCTGCAAAGAAATCAGCATAAATGGAAATTTTTAGCAGAAATTTAAAAAATTGTTAGACACCTAGGAGGGAAGAAAAATGGCATGAAATGATAACTGCTATTAGTGACTTAAGTTAGCAGGTCAATATTGTTGTGTACAGTAACTTAGTTCACAGTAATTAAATTTCTATCTTCTGCCAAACAGGCAATAGTAGGGTATTTGCTATTACTTAACACATGTGGGGCCAGATGAAAATGAGATACTGGGATTAACAGGTAAGGGGTTTGTGGCAGTCCAACCATTTCTATTCCTTTTGACCTGTCACTTGGTCAATTCACTTAATCCTTCTGAATTTTATTTTCTTCTTCTGTGAAATAAAGGATTTAGTTTGAGTATCTAAGTTTTAAAAATCTATAGCTATGACTTTCAATGTAGGTTAGTGCAGGCAGGGTTGGCCATTCCTCGAATGCCAAGTTGAGGCTTTTGCACTTGATCTCCTTGTAAATGGAAAGTCTTAGATGATGGTTACCTGAAGTATTGAAAGAAGAGGTAGGTGGGGAGGATAATGATTAGACTATGGGTGAACTCTTGCAATGTGTGGACAGATGGTTTGGATAGAGGACCAATGATGAAGTCTTGTATATCGAGGTCATGAGGGGCAATTGGTTACACTAGCCTATAATTGCATTAAAGCTAACTCCTGAAGAGATAAGACACAGAACGATTCAGGAGAAGGCTTAGGCAAAATTCATGAGTCCAAGGAGTTTAAGAACTTCAATATGTCCTTTAGAACACTGCAATTTTGTCCTTGTTTATATATTGAATATCAGAAGTGTTCCAACTCTACCATTCAATTTATAAGGAACAATTAATTTTTAGGTATTTAGGGTGGCCTGAGTCTTGAGTTGTCTACTATTCAGTGTTTTACTGAGGTATCACTGGAGACAACTCGATATAACTTCGTTGCCTCTGCTATTTTATTATAGGAAAGCAAAGCTGACTGACAGGTACTACTCTTCAAGGTTCTTCACATTTGTCACAGGAGCCTATGTATACAGTAAGTCACAGAGCACAGGAAATTAAAGCTGTACATAGAATTAAGTTAACAATCAAGAGATTTTGAGTGGGGGCAATTAATTAATTAATTAATTTGGCAATTAGTTTAGAGTAACAGAATGAACCCGGTGTATATAGGTCTCCATAAGTGAAGAAGGTTAGGAAGAAAGTCTGATTAGTGATGCTGTACAATAAGATTCCATGTGAGGATGACAACCTTGGAGGAAAGAGGCCAAGGGGCAAGGAGTGCTATGGGTTCTAGAAAGGGGAAAAAGTTAAACAAACAAAATTTCTACAGCCTCAGAAAGGAATACAGTCTGCTGAAACGTAAGTGAAATCCAATGAAATTATTTTAAATTTGGACTTCACAAATGATAAGACAATGGAACTTTGTTGTTAAAAACTGGGAAGTTTGCGGAAATTTGCCCTAGCACTGGTAAGAAGCTAATACACCTGAATTATCAGAGTGCCAATGGCATTACCACTTTTGTCGTTCAGCGTGTGCATGCGTCAAGATTCAAAGGCAAGAGCTTCAGGACAGACAGAAGATTGTTTTGTTTCATGGGCTGATTTGCTTTCGACAATAAGATCTAGATAATTGTTTTCTTTGATTCATCCCAGAGTCTGGGAAACCAACGTTTTGTGGTTAACTCTCATGATATTCTATAATCTACACTTATTGCTCTTAATTTCTTTTACCTATTTTTACTATATTTTTATTCTATAAATTATTATATTTTTATTATCACCGTATTAATTTACTATATTTACTATATGGTAACTATTTTTATTATCACCAAATTAATTGTTAATTTATTTATAAAAAAGGATAAGAAAACATAAAACATAGCTTTATTCTAACTAATTACCTGTAAATAATCAATTTCTACATAAGAGAGAACCAGAATTATCAGTCTTTTTCAATGCACAGATTTACAGTTGGTCATATATTTACATTAAGACAAAAAATTTGAGAAAATAAAGGAAAAATGAATGAGGTAATAAATATTTTCTAATTGCAGTTCCTTTGTTTATACTTATAGAAAGGGTCAATATGTTAAATTAGGGGTCAGGTAAAATGAGTTCAACCAAAACTGTTAGTTAAATTAATCAGTCACAGTTTATTGTTTTATCTCTGGGGTTTAATTAGAAGTAGATTCAGAGTAGAAAGAAAACATAAATATGTTTTATTCAATAAATTATCTGCATCTCCTCCATGTCAAGAATATTGTATATAATATGAAGCTATCTTCCAAAGTCTACAAACATTTATAGTATTTCCTTAAACTTACATGGAATTATTTCTTTATTCACTATTAAATGTGTAAATGAAATTAAATATGTGAAAATAATATATCATGTAAAATATATTGTATATATAATTCATATTGAAGGTAATTTATAGTGAAAAGAATTTCTATTTTCTTATGATCATACGTGTGTGGAAGGCCAGGAGTATTCTCTCCTACCCATGGAACTGGGTGGCCCAGCACTGGTTTACCAGAGCCTACGTGAGCTAGAGACTAGAGCGTGAAATGATTGTGTTCATCAGGAATTGAACTGGGCTCTTTTCCTGTAGATTATGGTCTTCACTTGGATAAGTATAGTGTTAAGAAATGTTATGCCACAGTATAGACAGATGTGTCATATGGGAGACAAAACACAGAGCGGGCTTTGGTTTGAATGGTTTTACATTGGAGAGGGTCAATGGACAGAGCAAATTTAAAAAGCTGAAATTTGTGTAGAAAGAGTCCTTGAAACTTTCTCACTCTTTGTAAATATATTCCTTCAATACCATTTTTCTCAGATACTTGTCATTACTAGTCATTATTCTTTATTTACTAAAATGAAAAAATAAATAAAAAAATAAATATAGGAAAGACTTGTAACTACATTGAAGCTTGGACCATTCAGGGTGATAAATACAGATGTGTTTTGTTTTAATACACAATTTCCTTTTTTTTTAAATTTCATTTTTAATAGCATATGTTTGTTGTACCAGAGGATTCATTGGGCCATTTACAAATGGTTTTGCATTGTATATGGGTTAGAGCGCTTCCATTGTCTTCTCCCACCCCCTGCTCCTGCAACCCCCTCCCTGCCCCACTTAAAACAATTGCAAAAAGTTTCATATCCACATGTAAAGAACATCAACTATATTCCATTATCTCCTCATAGGTACAGAAGAATGTATATATTTTAAGTCCTGTCTTTCATTTTTGATTCCAAAGTCAATGTTTAAAGGTGTTTGCTGATGTATGTCTCATATGAGTATACTTTACTTTGGTGAGTTCAAGCCCCTCTGTTACTCTCCTTTATTCCTTCAGAGAAAGTAGTATCGATGCAATAACTGTGGACAAGACTAAATGTTGGCATCCATAGTTGAGTTTAGGGAAAAATAAAACTAGTAAGGGCACATTCGAAAAGTATTTCAGGGTACCTAACTTGTGAAACAGTTGTGTTATATGCTAAGAGAAAAATATATTAGTTTTATATAAACATTACTACATTGAATATTCTGTATTTTCAACTACATATTTTTCATACTCGTATTTTTCAATATATGTGTATGTTAATTGTTATTAATAAATAAAAATCAAATGAAAAACTTGCATATTTCCTTGTTTCATTTAATTATGGACATGTCAGATAAGAGTAAGCCATTCATTCATTTAGCTCCAAAATGTAACAAAATTAATTAACATATTTTAGGCTCTTAGCAAATATTTTGTAAGCAGGACTGGATAACTTTATTCCAACATCTGCCTAATGTTATTGTTTTCAGTGTTTCTTTTTTTTTTCTTTAAATCTGAATAAGATCTTTATTTTATTTATTTTTTGTTTTTAATTTTTTCCTTTTTTATTATTTTGCTGTGTAGGAGTACATTGTGGCATTTACAAAAGTTCTTGCAATATATCAAATATGTCCACTTGAGTTCACCTCGTCCATCATTCTCCTTTCTCTATCCCTTCCCCCATCCCCGGAACCATTTTGACAGGTCTTATTTCTCCATTTGGACACATGAGTGCACAGTGTTTTACTATACTCTCCTCCTTACAATATGTCCAAATGCCACTGAAGTTCCTTCCTCGCTCCTTGCTGCCGCATTAAAATCTTCAGATTCGCAAAAGACTTTTAAGAGAGCAAGTACCTTTCAGTCTCCTAGTCATAGCACTCTGTATCCCTTATTTATGGGAGGATATCAGAAAACAAATAGAAATCCTTTCATCTATTTCTAACAGATGCATACAGCTAAAATAATGAGTTGTTGGGATTTTTTTATATTTTACAAAGTGTAAGATCATATTAAAAATCTGATAAATAATCAGAGTTTTAAATAGATTTCAGCCCTGTGCATAAAACAAGCTCAGTTAATTTATGAATCTAATATTTCAACCAGATTTATTTATTTACTGGTTTTCAGCAAGAAACTACTTTGTGTTCCTGGTGACATCTGGCAATGTCTGGGGACATTTTTCATTGTCCTGACTCATGTTGGAGGGTGCTGCTGCCATTTAGTGGGTAGAAGCCAAGGTAATTTACAAATAATTTACAAATTCTATTTATCCTTCTTACAGAAAAGAACTGCCCAGCCTGAAATGCAGCAGCAGCAAGTTTGACAAACCTTAACGTATTTCCACTGCAATACAACATTCGAGCATAACTTTTGACCATATTAATAAATGAAAAGATTAAAAGAAAGTTTTCAAGTAAGTCTCCACAGTCATACTAAATGCCAGACCAGGTGCTGGGACTTACCTAATATTATAACTTTGTCAGATTCTGAAGTTCTATGAATTTGCTCTAAACTTAAAAGTCAGTGAGTTATTACATATCAGAGTGACTAGTTTTCTTTATTTTCGTAGCCAGTGTTGTTTGCATTTGTAGTGAGTGTGACAGGTCTCATCTGTATGGCACAAGGGAGCCATTTGGAAATCTATACCATTACGGCATGTTCACTGGGCCACATGCAGCTCAGAACATAGAAAACAGAATTGCTGAGGCACCCATGCACTTGGACCCATTTCATATTTTTGAGCTGTATGGAATTTCTTATGAATTAATGATGTTCAGTTATATAATTCCATAATGAAGTTTGTGTTAGTCCTTTGTTATCACATCTTTTGATGTCCTAATAAGGACTCTTCATTACAAGAAAATGAGAAAATTATTCAATCATCAGAGTGTAAGGCAATCGTTGGCCTTTTTCTGTTTTTCTTTGTTATGTACCATTGTTCCCTTTCTGATCAGTTCTCCATCTGAAAGCATTTCATGGAGTTCTTCACATGTGTAATATAATACAGTTTGAAGGAGTCTGAAATATTATATGCTTCTACACTTACGAAGACGAGAGGTCCATGTGGAGCTCAATTTCTTTGTCCAGATCATTTTGTGGTAGGTGTTAATTTGCCAAGGTATTTCTCAATTACTGCTCAGACCCTAACCGTTGTACTCTCTTATTGGATAAGTGTTTATGAAGAGATTTAAAGAAAATGCATCACTGGTGAATGTTTACCCAGTGCTTCATGTTTGATCTTTTTGCTACAATCTCCCTCTACTAAAGCTGGAATCTATTTTCAATGACTACATATGAATGCAGCACACGTTCCGCAGCCTAACAGATGCCATCTGTAAAAGCATTTACTTTAAATTAGTGGAATAAGTAATCAAAAGGGCTTTGTACTTAATGCAAAACTTTTGGTGACTATTAAACGCTCATTAGAGGGTGTTTTTGCTGTATGACTGTCAAAATCAGCAGGACGTTTATGTAAGATTTCCTGAGTGGGTCAAGATTGAATATGATTTTACAACCGAAATAACATAAATGAATGCAGGTTACTTCAGCATCTCCAGATGTTTTTTAAACTCTTTGCCCCTAAATCCAAAACTTAGTGCCATTTCAAATTCCACAACTGTATTTTAGTGAAGATTCTTAAAATTACATATTTCGCATCCTTCCTTAAGTATCTACATTTCCATACTCCCACATTTATAAATGAAGAAAGGATGCTATCAACAATACTAAGTATACTCCAACCCATATTTTATGGAAGTATATCCCAAGGGAATCAACTGATATTATATCAGCTTAACCATGCACTTATCACAATAGCTAATTCTCTAAAAATTTTAATTATCTTATGATGGCTTATTTGGTAGATTGTGTATGCGCTACAATTTGATTTAATCTTTGGAAATATGTCCTTATAATCACTTTGTTTTAATTAAACATCCAGTAGTTGTCTTGTTTAATCTAGAGAAATTCATCTATTATTCTGGGCATTGTTTTATATAGCACCACGCATAGAAATGATACTGAAAAATGAAAATAAATGCTTTACTTAAGTCATGCCTTCACACTGAGAAAATTATTAATCTATTAACTAAATTCTATGAATGATTTTGTTTGAAAAAGATCCCTCTTGGATCACAGAAGCGGAAAGAAAAAAAAAAGAATTCAGAAGGTAACACTCAACATGCTTGCAGGCAGAATTTCACTAAAATACTTCAGCCACCATTCGTACTTAAATGCAGAAAATTAAGAATTAAAATCTGCATAAAGCTATTTTCTACTATTTTTCTTATATTGAAAAATGTGTATGTTGACAGGATCACCTACTGCTCTCCTCCCTTTGAAAATCTTTACCCCAGGGTTTAATTCTGTTACTTCCCATGCTTACAGAATGATAATAAGTTTCCTGAATAATAGGACTGTAAGCGACCATCACCTCTGTCTCTGCTGAATGGAGAGCAAGTTTCTTCACTCCTCCCTGGCAGTGGTAATCCTTCTTGGACAGCATGCACAGCTATTCATCTTACTGGCAGTGTCTTTTCTCAGATTTGCAACAGACACAAAAATTTTTCAATCCTCATCTGAACTAGATTCATCTATAAATTGCTTCTTGAGTGCTATCATTTTGGGGAAGGTTTATATAAACTGGAATTTAAATGTATATTGAAGTTTTTGTGCCTTTGGGGGTAAGATAGGGTAATTGTACCCCTACAAGTAACAGAACAAGGAAAAGAGTGCCCAGACCCCATCAATAGGTTGGAAATAGAATTAGATGCACCATAATTCAATTATTCTTAATAAGAATAATTAACAATTATTCTCATTTGAATTAATTAAAAAATTTCCAAGTTCCTATTCAATACAACTTTCATTGCTTGGATGCAATACTTTAAAATTAATGTGATCTTCATAGTAAGGCTCTCACAATCTATTGTGAAAATATGTTAGTTATACTGCAATAGTATAGTGACTTCAGTGCTGCTGATTCAGGTGAGAAAAGGGTGTTACGAAAACTGAAGTTCTTGCAACACACGAAAAAGATAAATACTCTCAGAGTCAGAGATAAACTACTTCTTGAAGGAAGATAAGTAATAAAGCAAATTGTAGGGATGGAAGTAAAGGAAGGGCTATTTTCTTTGAGAGAAAAGAAGTAGCAATAAAGACACTTAGGTAAGATTTTCTGCTATAGTGTGCCCCCGATATTAAAATGAAACCAATGACTTCTATATCTGTTTTACTATGATAAACAAATCAACCATAAATCACCAAATCTGATTAATTTTAGTCATCTTAATCTCTGAGGCAATTAGTATAGCAAAAAAAATTTGTATTATCTCACACTCACACCGATGGAACCTGTCACAGAATATTTTCGCAAAACCTTCTCAGTTGGTACATATTTTAGAGAAGCTAAAAAGAGAAAGAGAAAGAGAGAGAGCACATAGTGTATTTTCTGCCTTTGCTCCTGATGCTATAAGCATTCAATTCAACACTTTAGAAAATAAGCACGAGAACAAACAAAGATATGTTAAAATTAGCATCCTATTTCCAATACTTTAATTATGATAAAATTGTGTTTTAGGCCCCTTGACCTAAGAAGATCATCATTATCAAAAGGTAATAAACATTAGAAACTTGAAATATAACACAGCAAAAAAAAAAATAATAATAAGGTTTACTTCATTCATTGTCAAAAAAGCTTAAGAACTCCCATGGCTGCATGATCATAGCTTATAGATTACTTTACACATTTTTAGTCCTTTCTCCACATAGAGGAATGAACATTAAACAAACTTTAGCCACAGCATATCATATTCTGATGTTGGATGTGAATACATGTTTGTCACTTATCTTCAAGGAAATTCTAAAGTTTAATAAAGGTTAGAGTTCCAGAATATCTCATTTTGAG
Organism: Castor canadensis; assembly: GCF_047511655.1. NCBI lineage: Eukaryota > Metazoa > Chordata > Mammalia > Rodentia > Castoridae > Castor > Castor canadensis. The sequence goes on from NC_133395.1 coordinate 6,804,227, forward strand.
TTGAAGAACACTGAACCATCTCACGTACTTTACTGAACCATTGAAAGACAATTTGAAAGAAAATTGTCCCCTGCCTTTTTATTTTGCAGTAGTGGGTATTGAACCCAGGGCCCCAAACATGCTAGTCAAGTACTCTAGCATTTGAGCCTTGCCCTGCACTCCTTTTTAAAAAATGTTTTATTTTGAGTTACCAGAGATAATAATATGAGGCTGTTTCATTGTGATAATTCCCTACATTTATATGGCGTACTTTGAATAAGTTCACCCACTCCGTTATGTTCTCAGTTCCCCCACCCTCCTTTCTTTTTCAAACAGTGTTTAGTGGGTTTCATCAGGTTGTTTTAATAAATAGATAGACAATAGATAGGTAGGTAGATCTATAAATCAGTTGTAGATAGATGTACAAATGGTCAATATAGATGCGTATAGCATACTTTGATCCACACCTCAGTATTCTATCCTGTTTCTCTGCCCTCTTCTGGTAAGACTACCCACAATCCCCTTTGACACTAGTTTACACAACGCTAATGTTCTCCTGGGATTGTTTGTATTTTTTTTCTGAAATAGGCCTCAGACTTAAAATCCTCTTGTCTTTGCCTTCTGAGTAGCTGAGATACAGAGCTATGCCAACACACTCATCAGGGAATGCAAATATTTTAACATAACAACAGGATGAACCAAAGTTCTGTTACTTAATGTTTTCCAGCTTTTTCTCATTGCTGGAAAGTAAGCTGAATTGTTCTTTCAATTTCATAGCAAAGAAATTTAGCTATTGGATTTCTCAGAAAATAGAGCAATCATGATTTCGTGGAGATAGATCAGTGTCTTCTAGAGTAAGAAGATTCATTCCGTGTCTTTCAGATGTCTAGAAAACACTGACAACCACAGCACCCTTGAGCCCTGAGTTCTTGCAAGCAAACACATTTATGCTACTGAGGTCAGCACAGGCCCTTTTGTCCATCACAGTCACATTAGCTTCCAAGAATCTCAGAGTTCTCAGCTCTGGCCTGGAAGGGAAAAGACATAACAAAGGTGCTTCATGCCCATGAGCGCTTACCTGTGGCCTCCATGTTTACTTCCTCCACTTCTTTACTTCTTCTTCTGGACGAATTGTCCCTTTATGGACTACTTCATCTTTTTATCTGTGATTTACCGTCTATCTTTTCCTAAGGGCTTTCACATTTTGCTTCAGCTTGCTGTCACTTTCTCTCTCTTTCTGTCTCTCTCTCTCTCATTAGTTATTGGTTTCTTACCCCTAGTAATGAATATATTCAAGTGTCTCCCTTTTCTACCGAGCAGCCTTCCATACACTGAAGAAAAATGCAGCTGTGCATCAGGTAAAGAAAAATATTTGTCAACTTTCTCTTACCTTAAGCTGAGAGCTCCTGTGAATTCAACAACCCCCAGGCCTGGAAGAAGAAGCTTTATGTCAGAGAAGTGTACTTATGATGAACGAAACTATTTTACAAAGCATATGTTTTGTAAAATATCTAAGATCACACAGGTATGAAAATGTTGAGAAAAAATTTTTATCCAACTCTTGGACATTTCCCAAACCAGAAAACCATGTCATATATCATTTACACTTACTTATGCAATATTTTCTTCCCTTTCTCTTTATGTCATCTCAGAATCAGAAAAAAAAATGTTATTATTACATTTGACACTTGAATAGTTGTTTGAAAACTATTCTGTATAACAAATGGAAAATATAATATAAGCATTTGTGTTTCATCCCAAATTATGAAAGTTGCGTTGGGTGATGGCACATGATTGGGTTGCAGGCAGAACTTACAGCTTTCATCACAGAATACCATGTTTGCTGGAAAAAAATTACTGGCAAACAATCTCTGCTTATCCAGACTCCAATGTGTGTCAAATATGTTCTCAGTTTGAATGGGAGAATACCTCCTGCGTATACTAACCGTCAATTACAAAATTTGAGCTTCCAATCAAAATTTTTAAAGTTGAAAGCAATTGTATTGGACACAATTATGCTTGACACTTTACCAAACCTGAAAGAAATTTATTTGAGATTATTAACATTATATGCGTGATTGTTCAATGTATTATCTAAGGAAATGTGTCAATGTTTGGAAGATTAGCATAGCTAGATAAATAGTATTTTCCAAAGGATTAATGCATGATGCTACAAAATCCTGCACCTGTAATGAGTCGTTTGAAGTGCAAGAATGGATTTAGTAGACAGATGGATTAAAAAGAACAATAAACTTAATAAAACAGGGAACTAAATGTTTATTGATAAAGTTTCTGATTATACATTGCAACTAATCTTAAGACACTACCACTCAATGAATTTGGGTGTAGCATCAAAGAAGAATAACCACAATTTTCTGAAAAAGTTATAAAGTTAATGTTCCTCTCTTCCAACTTTATATCTGTGTGAGGCCATATTTCCTTAATATACTTCACCCTGATCAGCATATTGAAGAAGATTGAAAGCAGAAGTCGATATGAGTCCACAGCTGCCTTCTATTAAGCCAGACATTAAAGAGATTTGCAAAAATGTAAAACAATGCCACTCTGCTAACTGAATTCTTGTTGTTTTGAAAAAATATACTTAGCTTATTTTAAAGTATGTTATTTATATTAACATGCAGTGAACAAAATACCACGTTAGATGAATTGATATTTTAAAGTTTATCAGATTTAATTTGTTAAACAGTAAATATTAAGAGATACAACCTATAAAACAAAAGCTTTTGGGGAGTTTCCAATTCTTTTTAACAACATAAGGGGGTTCAGACGTAAAGTTTTGAGGACTTCTGAGATTGAGTTTCTTTAGGCTGCCATGACAAGGTAGTATCACAAACAAGATGGCACCAAACAACAGAAATTCATTCTCTCATGATTCTGGAGGGCAGAAACTGCACTCAAAATGTTGATAGAGCCTGAAGTCTCCACAGGAGATTTTGTCCATGTCTTTCTCTTAGCTTTGGTAGAGCTAGCAATCTGTGCCATTCTTTACCTTACAAATGTTTAAATCCAATCTCAGGGATTGATAATTGGATTTCTTGTGTGCCTGGCATTCTTGTGCGTGAGTGCGCTTATGTATCTATGTCTGTGTCTCTTTTCTTACAAGGGCATCAGTCCCAATGGTTAATGGCCCACACTGCAACAGTGTATTTTTATCTTTGTTTACATCTTGATTCATCTGCAAAGACTTTCTAAATGAGGCCACTATCACAGATATCCATAATTAAGACTTTAGTATAGCAATATGTCTTTTGGAAGGATCAAATTCAACCCAAAATAATATGCTTTATAGAAATCCAATTACCAATTGATTCTATCCCATCTTTTACCTTCATTTTTTGCTATTTGATATGAACAACTCAAGATTATTTTGACCTGTTGATATTTCCTTGAATTATTTGCAGTGCTTGACAAAGAGGGTAAACTCAGTAAGTATTTGCTAGCTGTAAGGACAAATAACAAATTAACTGATTTTTATTACATAATAAGAAACCCAGGAGGACCCTTTCTTTTTCTTTTTTCCTTTTGTCTCATGGAAACTCCATTGCTGTGTGTACTTTTTTTCATTCATTGTGTAAAATACCTCTCTATTTGATTTTGTTTAGAGGCAGTGTAGTATACAGGAAGAACATGAACCTTTCAGACTGACCTACCTGCCTTATGAAAAGAAGCTCACCATTCTTTCAGATTTGCAGTTTTGAGGTTATTATTCTATATCCCTTCACTTGATTACTATTCTGTGTGAAAACATGAGTAAAAACATGTCTAGAAAATTATTCTAAATTCACTATTAGATTATAAATGTGAAAGTCTAATGCAGATTTTAATATGATTGCTCAGAAGAGTGTACTTTGGATTTGATAACTCCAATCTGAGGAAGAGCCCAGGTATCTTCATCCTTAAAAAGTCTTCAGGAGATGACAGTATATGGAGAGGTTGAAATTAGTGGTGTAATGTACAGGCAACACAAAGACATTAAGGCTGGCTACAAACACTTTTGTCACATAACAATTCATTAATTTGTTCTATGTATCAGAACCATTAGAATAAATCCAAGTGAGGCAGACCTAGTTCAGGGTTAAATCATAAAATCAATACATAAGAAATAAAATATTTGTTGTTATTTTTTTTGCAACAAATGGCAAAACCTATGCTCTGCTCTCTGTAGAGGAGGGATGCTTCTATACCAGAAAGTGAACTGAAAATGTATCTTACATTCTGCTGGCCATGACAGTACACTACACATAAGGCTAGTTGTCCTCTTTTAGATAGAAACAACCCTCTTCCCAAATTTGAGACTCAGTGTGTGGCATATATCAGGTGCTTCAAATCAGTTATCTTGTGGTTATGAAAGCAGCTATATAAAAAAAAAGAAAGAAAGCAGAATTCCTGTAGTACAGATACCACAAATAAAAGAAAGATTTTAATTAAGAAAAAATGAAAAAATTGAAGACATATTTATTCTGGATAATGGAATTGCTAAAATATTCAGAAAAGAGTTTTCTTTCATTATTTTTTCCTGGTGTTTCTGGGTACTACTCCATGGAAACTAATGTGTCAGTGGTATTTTGAACTTTTCAAAAGCAGTCGGAAAAATGCTGAAGCTACACACTTAAAGTCAGTTAACCTCAGTGGTATTCAACAAGAAAGAGATTTGAACTCAATGCTTATACTTTAAAAACAGTGAAGCAAAGCTAAAATATTAGCATACTTTGCTGTACTTTGTTATCTATTTGTATACACATTTTAAGAAAGTGTTTCTGGTTTAAAAGTTCAAAACAATCTGAAACTTCAAACAGCAGCACCAAAATTCTTTATTCTTTCATTTTAATGGCAGTATGACAACATAAGACATCTGAGCTCAGCTGTATAATGACATCCTTTGGTCCTATCTTACAGACATGTCTATCTGATGTTCTTAAGTAAAGCATAAAATCTCAGTATGTTTTTCTCTCTAACATGGAAGTTTGACATCTTCCTGAAAGAATTAATCAAATTTTAAAGACAATACAAGCCCTAAAGATAGGAGACCTACTCACATTTTCCCATCACAATTGGGTGAGCAGTGGTGGTTGAGTATATGGCAATGCCTGCTTGAGTTTAGTGTTCACAGGAGACTAGATTCACATGACTGCTCAGCTGCCTAGGCTTTTAAAAGTTGCCTGAAAGAGCTCTGCTGTAAACTTACTTATTTGTCCTATTTATTGGATGCACCCATCACATAATAGTCTCTGGGTACATTTACAAGAGTAATAAAAAAGGCTATACAATCTTTCTTGGCAATTGCTTAGAGAACCTTAAGATGCAAGGGAATATAATTCAGCTATCACACTATTCTTTAAAAATCTTAACGTTTTTATTTAGTTTTTTAGGGTTAGCACGCAATAAAATTACAAAGAAAGTAATACTTTCGACAGAGATATAAAAGAAAATAAGAGTATGGAAAACACATTCCTCTTCAAAGTAATTCACAATAATGGAGACTCCTTTAGGGAGGGCTCTGTGTTGGAGGCCCTGTGTTCACTGTAAAACTTGCACAACCATGAAGAAGACTCTTTCATTGTTCATTCTTCTTTGATTTCATGTCAGATTAATGAGCATGGTAAGCACTGTACAGATTTGCAGTGGCTGCATCATGCCATACAGGAGACTATTTCACAAAATGTTAAGGAAAGTGAGTTTGGAGGCTCCTTAGAACTAGAAGAAGCTAGAGCAATAGAGGAACAAGTGTGTACATGAGGAGGCACATTCATGTGCATATGCTTATCCATCCAGACAGTGACAACTGGATGGTACATTATCCTAGCTGAAGAACCTAGATTTTACCCAACAAGTAGTTTTTATTTTCTGCACATACACACAATGCTACTGAATGTAAGTAAGCATAAAGCATGGCAACTTGATCATTAGATCTTAGAATTTAAAATTTTATATTTTGCTTTCATTGAAATTATCTGGTACAGCATGTGCCAATCTTCTGTCAAGTTCAGTTGAGAACAGTAACAATAATTGATCAATAACCAAGACAGATAGTCTAAGTGAAGACATGAGACCAGAGTATAAGTAAATGAAGTGTGAAGAAAAATGTTAAATTTAGTAATAAACTACACTTACAATTTAAAATACCTCCTAAAGAAGACATTATTTCAAGTGATTTGAAATTTTTTCTCGACCTGTTAAGATATACAAACATTTTGCTAGCTACTTAGTCTGAAGCAATGAAAATGGATTGGTTGGTGTCTGCCCTCAAGGTGAATGATGCATTTTGGAGAAAGTAGATATTACTTAGGAGACTACAGAAAGAAGGGGATACAAAATATCCTGTTTGGGAATATTATGAAAGTGAGTACTTGGCACAATAGTGAGCACATTGAATAGGACCAACTAGATATGCAAAGGATGCACGAATGGGAGGGGTGGGACATAGGTTTAGATGATGAATGAGAGCTGGCTTAGGAGTTTTCAATGGGGGAGGGTGAATATAACCAAAGTATACGATATGCCTTTATGAAAATGTCACAGTGAAGTCCATATTTTGTACCATTAATATATGCAACACTTACAAAGCAATAATACACAACAGAAATGAATAAACTACTGCTATAGACAAACATGTAAACACCTACCCTAAAAGTCTCTGCAATTTAATTGCATAGTGTCTAACTTGAACCTGAGGGAGAGGAGCAATATGAGAGGCTATGTGGTAGAGTAACTGAACTTGGACTTAGTATAAAGGTGGTTTGAGGCAAAGAAAAAATAAAGGTAGAGGCTTATTGGCAAGTTATATTACTTGACTGGAGGAGAGATTGGAAGAAATTATGAGAGACTGATATTTGTTATAGTCAGTGGGATTAAAAATGGATGAGAAAAAAACTACAGAGGTAATTTAATGTTTAGCTAATAAATGAATAAAAAGGGAAAAAAAGAGATAGGGTCAAAATCTAATGCTGTACATTTAAACCTGGTTGACATGGAAGTTGGTGCAATCAAAGTAGAACTAAAAAAATTGGAAGAAGGAAAAAGAAGACAATGAGTTCAGTGTTGAAACTACTAAGATTGAAAACATGGTTGTATGTCAAGTAAAAAAGGAGAAACCTGAGACTAAAACTCAGAAAGTAGTTTGGAATGGAGACCAAGATTTGCAAATTATGTGAAGAGCACAGTGATTTGAAGTCATGAGATTAATCAAAATTGCCATGTGAGGTTTGAGAAAGAATCCTAGGTATATCTTAGGATACCCATATTGGCAGGTAGGATGTGAAGACAAAAGGAGAGTAAGGGAAGAACACAGGCAAAGTCAAGGATGTACAATGAGGGTACACACAGACTGTGCGGCTGGATCATTATGCATCAAACAATGCCTGTCTTGGAATACAACTCACTTTCTCTTAGGTAGGAAACCATGTTGCTTTCTGCTCTCATTTTTAATGGGAAAGCAAAGACTGCTCATTTATTCTCAGACATATATGTTTTCTTTTCTCTAAGATAAAAATTTATATCTAGTATTATTTTCACAAACATTATGCAACTGACCATTTTTATGTTACTCTATGTATAGTGACATGATTTCAACCAGTTGCTGTGCTAAGTAGTCATTTTATAAAGTTGTTCATAGATGGAAGTCATTAAGTTTGAACTCATAGCTCATTGTAAGGAATTTCAACACTGTAGCACTGTATATGAAGCAACATGAGAGACGTGGAAACAAAATGCTGCAAAAATTTGGAGAAGGAAAGTTTCTTTTCAATTCAGGGAATCTCTGATTCTTCAATAAGAGAAGCATCTGAAATATTTACAAAATGATGTGGACCAATCCCTGTGTTCTCCTTTATGTGATTCTAAGACTGGAGTTAGTCTAACTTAAGGAAAATCACATTTGGAGAAGGAAAGTTTCTTTTCAATTCAGGGAATCTCTGATTCTTCAATAAGAGAAGCATCTGAAATATTTACAAAATGATGTGGACCAATCCCTGTGTTCTCCTTTATGTGATTCTAAGACTGGAGTTAGTCTAACTTAAGGAAAATCACACTTAGATTAGGATTTAATTTGAATTAATATAATTTTATTCTACACATATTACATCTTTTACCTCTGCATATATACATGCACAAATATGGAAAGAAACTGAGAGAAGGAATTTTGTTGAATGTCGTTCCTTTGACCATTTCAAATATACTACATACTTTCATCAGATTTAGTTTTAAGATAGTGGTAACAATTTAGTACATGAGTTCAGCTTCTAAATATATTTATAGACTTCATTCACATTTGCATACATTCCATTTTATTTATGTATCTAGATATTGATCAATTTGTTTTATTTAACAAATTATTTTCTGAAATATTGCAAATGGGTCTACTTATTTCTCTTTTAGAAAAAATTAAAGATTTCTTTCTTAGTCTTTTCTGTTATTTGTTTATTCTTTTCTTTCAAATATGAATTGCAGTAATCTGAACTTCTTAGAAATAGTACTTTCTGCTGGAAAAATGTCACACAGTACAATCCTTAATACCCTCAAATTGTGTGGCCATTGTTTTCTGTATCTCAGGCTGTTTTGTCAAGTCTGTTTTGTCATTCTCGTGACCTCTCTTGTGAAAATAGGTTACCTTGTTATTCCAAGTATCCATTGCCATGTTCTGCACTCCCTCTTGATAATATGGAATTGAATTCCTCCTCCATTGAATGTCAACAATAAAGGATTTATTCAGCAGCCTGAAGATGGTGTCATTTGAAATGGAGAAGGGAAGCCTTTTCTTTCATTCTAATTAGGGGAACGGTCTGCGCCCTGTCCTCTACTGCTAGGGGCCTGAAAAGGGACAACACTGTAATTGAACTCCATCACATGCCTGGATTGATCTAACTCAACCTCATCTAGCAGGTAAAAGGCAGTTTCTGATTATGCAAATCTGAATTTCAAGATGTCTTGGGTTGTTTACTAACTTGTTCCCCAGAGAGAAATGAAAGACACATCTCTCTCCCTTAGCAGTAAAATTTTCCACTGGGACACATTAAGATTGGAATATAAGCGGGAGGACATATTGTCTGGCCTGTGTAAATGGAAGGCTTCAGGTTGCATGACAGTTATTCTCTACCTTTTTAGGACAAACAGACACCAAGAGGCTAATGTACACTAGGGAATGAATTCATTATTCAGTTTTACCAGTGAGGTGAATGTGAGTTTTCAGTAATCTTACCTTTATGTACCCCATTCCCTGCCATTAATATATATTTACATAGAGAAATTTAAGTTATTATTATTTTAGATTTCACTTATTTGTAAATAGAATAATTAACACTAAAGTTTTATTCACTTTTCATCTTTTTTTCAAAAATAACTTCCTCTTCACCAGGCAGCAAGCCAGTGGAGAGAAGTTCATACAGCCCCTCACCAAGGCAGGTGCATGGATCCCACATGGATCACCAGATCACCAGTCCTCCTTTGCAGCACTGAGGAGCAGGCTCAGGTTTTCAATCTCGGTGCTGTCTCCTCAGAGCCTTGTTCACAGCACTCACGCCTTTTCCATTAGCAACTGCCAGTTCCCGCAGAACCAAGTCTACATTTTCAGCATTTTTAACATTAGTATTTTGACCACATTAAGCACATTAAAGTAGAGAAAACAATTCATAAAATATTTGTGATACAAATAATTCTAATGTGCATAGTCTGAATTTTGCCTGTTATTTCTACTGTTCATTTACATTTATTTGAATGAACAAGTCTTCATACCTCTTTCATCGCTCTGATTTAGAGTTGTGTGGGGATAGAATTTGTGATGTGTTCAAAAGAAGACCTAAAATAATACAGATTTTGGAACTTACAGATGAAATAAAATGGATAGACTTTGTAAAATGATGTTGAGTTCTTAGAGATTTTTTGACAATGTATGTAAAGATCTACATAATAATTAAAATGCAAAAGTATAAAAGGACAGATTGCAATAATTTTTTGTCAGGGGATAAAGCAGGACTGTGTCAGAGAGACTTATAATAATTATAATATACCTGCAATGCTTAAGAACTTTTGCAATCAAGAAAAAATTGTAACTAAGAATTTGTTATTCAAAAATGTTCTTCTGTGTTACTTCCAAGGAAATTATGTGAATGGTGTACTAGTGTGAATGCTGATAATGTTATCTCATCACAGGAGACTCAATTTCAATAAACAAATATATTTTCAGGGCCCACCATACGCAAACCATACACAGCAGAGGCCTGAAGAGGTTTTGCATGCCAGCTCACTGCTCATGTTCTGAGGCCGGTGGACTATCTGCAACATCTGTACTGGGAAAACTGGGGCGGTCCTGAGAATCTGGCAGGAATGAGAATGAATCAAGGTCAAATCTGGTGAAGAAGCTTGGAACAACTCCATCCTTTTCCACCTCTTTGGCATGGTGTAAATAATGCCACTCTGCATGGATACAATGCTGGTTGTAATGAGGAGGGGCATCAGAAGGGCTGCAAATGGTATTCATCAGCATCAGGCTAGATGAAGCCACCAAGGCTATCCAAGTCCAGAGAGGGGCCTCCCGTTAAGGGAGAGGACTGCTGTCTGTTGCACAGACAATACTGTTCATTTTCTCTCTGTAGTTTTAATCACAACTAAACTGTTCAAATTATCAAACAGACCATTTATTGTTGCATGCATTCCTTCAGTCCCCTAGAATTTATTTTATGTCTATCATGTAAGGTATTTTGTTTAATGCTATGTGGAAAAAAAAGAGCTAAGATATAGAGGGTACTTACCTTCATGAAGCTTCGAGAAAATCGATAAATGGAATGGCAAAATTATTGTAATGATGATGATGCTATCTATAAATTCTGGTAAATCCGTTAAAAAGAAGCAAGATGAACTTCATGGTGTAACTGGATCTGTCCCTGGGTTCTGTGCTTATAGGTCCTGCACTTGGTTGAATGCCTTACTGGCACCTTTTGGAAATTCTGAGTTCTTTTCCAACAACTTGTGCCTGTCAGGTTTTTGTTTTTTCCACTGGGCCCTGACAATTATTTTGCTATTCTTAAGAAAATACTACATTAGGTAGAAACAGAGATACTTAGTTTGGATATGGCGATGAGTGAACACAATTTTGGGAAAGCAATTCCTGTTAGGTTTTTGCTAAATAATAAGTGTAGGGTGAAATTAACCCCAGAGTCAGCTAAATCAGCATGGGTTATAAGAGTTAAAAGATTAACTAGTAGAAAGAAGCTCACAACATATTTACATACCCTTTTTTCAAAAATTATGAAAAAGTCTCTTTTAAAAGTGGACAAAGATATCATCTACAGAACAATAAATAAAGAAGATTAATAAAATAAGAAAAGATGAGTGTCTCAATAATAAGCAATAAACTATTAATTCAACATGGAGTAATTGGTTTCCCTCATCCAAGGCAAAGAAAATTTCAAAACGTACAGTTAGTGTATTAGTCCTTGGGGCAGGGAACATTCAGTGAGTCTGAATTATGTATTATATGTATTATTATTACTCTTATGCACACAGTGTGTTATATAAAGGCATTGCTCCTCACATCACCTGTCATAAAAATATAAGCATTCATAAAAAATTAAATTGAACTTTCTCCAAGTTCAATATGTGTAAATGATATATAATTAGGCCACATAGTGGATAATATACTTGCTACTTATTTGATAAAGATTTGAACACAAATATAGAGGATTTTCTATAAATCACCAATGAAAAGGAAAATCACATGTAAAAAGTTAAATATAGAATTACAATGTAACTCAGCAATTCCACTCCTCAGTTTAAACCCACAGGAACAGAAAAGAGACCTTATATACAAATGATCATTGTAACAGTTGACAGACTTATAGCTGGGTGCAATCCAAATGTCCATCAATAGAATAGATGAATGGATAGAAAAATCGTGGCCTATGCATGATGCACAAAGTGGATTACTTAAATACAAAGGAAGTGAAATACTTACCTACTCTACCATGTGGATAAACCTTTAGAATATTGTGGTAAGTAAAGAAAGTCAGTACCCCCAAAATATCATATATCTTATGATTCCTTTTATGTTAAACTCCCAGAAAGGATAAATCCATGGATAGACACAGAAGGCAGATTAGTGGCTCCCAATGGTTAGGGGAAGTAAGGGATTTGGAGAAACTGCTTAATGGGTAAGAGGATTCAATTTGGATAAGTAAAAATGCTTTGGGACTAAAGAAGAGCGATTACAAACCACAGTGAATGCATGAAATACTCACTAAACTGTTCACTTTAAAATGGTTCATTTATCTTATGTGAATTTTTCCCAAAAAATTATTTTAAAAAATGGGCAGTTGAAAGACTTGAGCATTTCATCAAAAGTGACATATGATATGATATCCAATACACACATGAAAATAACCAACAGTTATCAGCGTAACATAAAACCTAGTAAGATCCCACTTTCACTCACTAGGATCTCTGAAACAAAAAAAATATACAGAGTACATTTTGTTGGAGAGTATATAAATGAACTGACATTTTGATAATTTGCTAGTAGGAGTGTCAAATGGCTCAATCCCCTTGAATAGCTGACTGGTAATCTAGAAAGATAAGCATACAGCCAATGTATAACCCATCGATTCTAGAGCTAGTCATAAATGAAAACATATGTTCCAAAAATTACTTGTTCAAGAAAGTTCATAGCAGCTAAATTCATAGCAGCTAAATTCATAAGAGATTCCAAAAAGAAATAACCCAAATATCCATCAGAAGAATGGGTAAAGCAAAAAAGCCAAAGCATTGTGGTTGACCCACACCAAGAATCACCAGTCATCAAAATAAAGGAAGAGCGATGAGTGATGAAACAGCAGAGCTGAGCCCAACAAGAATACATTAAGTGAGACGAATTAGACACAAATAATCACATGTTGATTGATTTCATTTACATTACATGCAGGAGGTGTTGAGGTGTTCAATATCATGCTTTGAGTCTCAGTTATATAAATAATTACCGGAATTTGAAAAACTGAATTCTAAAACTTGTGGGTTTTTAAAAAAAAAGTTGATATTTTTGTTAGTGTAATTTTTCATGTAGTTTTCAACATAAGTAACTTATTTTATGACATTAATTGATGTGGACAGTAGTGTCCTTGCTATTTCTCATTCTGTCATAGGTTTTTATACCTCCAGTTTAAATATATATTTTGCTATTTTTTCTTTTAGAATTAGTATCATACCTGTGTCCAAACTCATTTGGTATGCTAATAATAATGCACCTGGTGATTTCCCATGATGTGACATAATTTCCTAAAGTGCCACCTGTGATACAATATATTGTAAAGCTTCAATTTAAAAACTTTATGAATATTAAAAGCAAATGCAACTGTCTCCATGAATGTACTTGGCATCATATTCTACTCCCCATGCCTAACCCAGGTGTTAATTTAAAATTCAGTGGTACAAAATGATTATCTATCATTGTAAATTATCCCATATTCTTTTAATTCTTGATGGCTCTAAGACAGAAGCCTGGGAAGCTTGTTCTTTCCCATTGACCATATAGCACATTCTGTCATTAAAGGCAGAAGCTTCATCGTCAGAATTTCATTCTAAACAAAGATTCATAAGTGAGCCTACCAGCAGCTGCCTTGTCAGGTTTGTGAAAGGGAAAAATTAAATCTACTATATTTATTCCAAGCTTCCTCTGAAATGGATCTCATATGAGAGCTTAATTTTGTTTTCTGTTTATCAGAAATAAGGCCTACCAAAGGCAGGGTGTGTAAGCAATTATGTGAGGCCATCACACAGATGGTAGATAATAATAAGAAATTGTTGATGGGAATCTGTGCCTTCAACAAGCAAAGAGAAATGGCATTTCACTCTCCTTTTTATGCATGATAATTCCTGGTGCTTGATAAATTTTGTGATTCTTCTACATTATCAGAAAAAGAGATCTGGCATTGATAATAAGCGTTAGTGAATGAGAATGAAAGAAGTCACAGTCATTCATCTATTTTATCAGTATAGGTAGAGATAGTAGACAGACAGATAGATGACAGATAGGCAGATAGTTAGATATTATTTTACTCAAAAGTTAGTCAAAATGCCAAGGCTTTTCTGGATGAAATACTTAACTTTTCATTAATTTTTTAATGTTAACATCAAGGAAGGAGAGCAAGGTCTTGTCCAGTCATTTCTTTCTTTGGCTGCATTTATACTGTTATTATTAAACTAGTAGAAGCATACAATTAGAAGACCAAATATTAATTCATGTATTTATTTAACAGTAGGTTTTATGACAATGACAATTTCCAGACATTGTTCGGAGAGTAAGTTGTGAATAAAATGCCTGCTTTCCATATCAAAAGTGAGAGGTCAATAAAAAAGATGATTATTTGGTCTATTCCAGACCTTTCAAAAGAGATTAAATTCATCAACCATTTAATCACCCAAATAGTATTTATTGAATACTTATTATATTATAACTTGGGGAGCAAATTGTCCTAAAATAGAAAAGGTTACAACAAATTACACTAACACAGGGAGACTTATAGTGACATTTTTGAGCCTCTTACAATTTAAATGTGCTAATTGTATCAGTAAATTTCTCATTGATATGGCTGATACATCAGAGGCACAAAATTAATGGTAGCAGCAAAGGCATAAATTATCATTCTCATTATTGTAGCTATTAATATTGAATAATATCTACTGAATTTTTTTCTTCTAGTGCACACCTACACTTGAGCTATTCTTCATTTTGGAATAAAACAGATGATTGAAGCAATCATAAAATAAACAAGAGTTTCTATTACAAATTCTTGTTATGTATTTTGGAACAATGTTACTAATAACTACATAGAAAAAAAAGATGGAAACAATGGAATATACATGGCATCAACAGACTGCAAAAGAGAATAAAAGTTGATATTAGCCAAAATACGTTTTAAATATCAACTTAGAATGACAATGTGTGGACAAATGCTTTGAATATTTTTTTCTTTTTTGTAACTGGTAAAAATTCTACAAATGACTAATTCTGATTCCATCAAAAGGGAAGAAAGGAGACTCTAAAGTAGGCAACAGAAAGAACTAAACACAGCAATGTAATTATAGTTTCAAATTCATTTCAGAATTACATAGACTGGATAGTCTCAATGTTGGGATTTGGTTTCAGGTAATTCTTTGTTGGGAGAGTTGTCCTATGCAAGTAAGTGGTTTAGCACCATCCCTGGCCCCTGTCTGTTACATGTCTACAGCAAATTTAAAAGGTAATGTCAATACCTCTTGTGAAACACTGACTTAAGAGAATGACTGAGGAAGAAAAGATATATGGTCCTGTAATATAGAGCACTAAAATTCCTTGAGAAATAGCTCATACAAAAGGAATTTTGGCCAACTTAATGCATGCATGGCCAAGAATGACTAGGGAAAAATAAAATACTAATTATTTAGAATATTCTGAAGCCATTTGTAGGTCAAAAAAAATGAAAGCAAATAGAAGAATCTTGAGAAGTGAAAATAAAATAGTGAGTATTCAACACATAAGTGAATAATTCTATAAGTTAGTGACAATAGACACTAGTATTCATAATCTTTTGTTTATTTCTACATCTGTCTAAATGTTTTACTTTTTTAGATTACAAATGTAAAGTGAAGCTAGCAGATACTAATTTTGACTAACTCTGCAATCATATTTTGACTTTATTTTTAAATGATCAAAAATATGTATACTAAATAGGTTATCATCACTTTTCTCAATTATCCAAACAGTAATTATCTTGAAAAACTAACCTTAATGAAACACCTGGTGTCTTTAAGAGACCTAAATAATTTACCTAGAATTTTATCATTAATTTCAACTCATTTTAAGTGCACAAATTTTCTAACTTGTTAGGATTTATTTATGTTAAAGATGACTTTCTCTTAAAAGAATTTTTGAGATAGGCAGAGGATAATGTGAAAAGCCTATCCATTTTTTAGTGCCAAAATTAATTAGAACAACATCCTCATCAGTATTATTAATGTAAATATATCGAAAGAAGTTCTAAGATTCAAAATTCTGTTCTTTGTCTTCATATAATGAGCTTTGAAAAAGAACCCCTTGCCAGGAACCATTTGTCTTTCCCTATAATCCTAGCTACTTAAAGACTGGGATTGGGAGGATGGCTGTTTGAAGCCAGCCTGGGTAAATAGTTCGTAAGACCTCTATCTCCAAAATTACCAAAGCAGCAATGCATTGGAGGTGTTGCTTAAGCAGTAGAGCAACTACTTTGCAATCACAATCCTAGAGTAAAATCAAAGAAAAGCAACTTTCTCACTATAAAAAAGTACATATCATTCCTAAAAAGTACTAGATTTATCAATGATTGACTTGTGTCTCACATCAATCCAACTGACAATTATGTTCGTATGGTATAAGGTGGGATTAATTGGAATAAAGCGGGGAATTAGAGGTCTTCCTTGTGTGAGTGACAGTAACTCCGGCCTGCACCAATGCTGCCCCACACCTAAGTGCAGACTTAACTTTTTTTCCCTAGTCTTAATTCACTTTCACCATTGCCCTTGCACCTCCTCACTATCAGTTCAACTAGCAACTCCCTCATGGGCCATTGGAAGATCAGTAAAAAAGAGACTACAGGCTTTACAAGGGAAGAATAGTAGCTTTGCATGATGCATTACTTGGGGAAATATTAGATTATGTCATGAAACAGGGAGAAAAAATGTGAACTCTTGCAAAGAGTAAAAAACTGATAACCCATGGTCAAAAACATGAATAATTCAAAGTATGTAAAGAATTCAGAAATAACATTTTTAAAAATGGTATAATAAACACATGGAATACATTGAACAAATGGCCATCAAAGCAAATAAATAAATAAATAATCTTAAGAAACAGATGTTCATACATCAGACAAGAAGATTAACGTAAACATGAGTCACCCATTGTGTGGAATTATGATAAAAGGGGACAGCCTCTTAGAGACACATCCTACTTTCAGCTCATCCATCTGAAATATAAATCTGTACTTTCAATTAAAATATTCTTCCCAAAGCCAGGGCATATGTCTTAGCATGCTTAGATGTTAGCTGAGCCTGGTCTAGGACATAATTGACATAGGTAGTTCAGGTCTTTGGCTCATTAATGAAAACCATACTTGTAGTACTGGAAAGTAAGGGAAACGATTAATGTGAGTTATGCCTAGTCTTAGTGAAACTTAGTGTCTTGTTAAAGAAGAGAAGTTTGTGGGTTATTTAGTCATTGTCCAAGTGTGCAGATGTATACTGTTAGTGCATATGTATGTAATATTTTAACAATCCCACTTACTTCGTTGAGATATGGTTTCATTCAAATCTTCATGGATTCTGTTTTTAAACTGGCTACAGCCAGGGATTTTCTTGTTTTTAACTCTTTCTCCTGTAATACATTCGTTCTCCTCTTCCTCACTCACCACTGACCCATGTACTGATACTGAATAAAGGATATTTTTCTTTTTTCTTCTTAACTCTCTCTAAAATTGCCATTTTTATGACAATAATATATAACAGACATTTTAAAATATTTTATATTACACCAGTGTGTTGTTTGGATGAAAATACTGATCCGTTGGTATCCTTGACTCCATTTTACATATAAATGATAAAAGCATAGCCTTTTGACCTGGACTATGCTTCAAAGGCTGTGCTAAAGACACTGTAGACTTTGACTCACTTAATACTTACAAAAATTCTGACAGATTATTTTTAATATAACCACATGGGCTGAATTAAACCCCATCTCCCTGAACTCAAATGTTGAAATCTTAATCCACAACTTTCAGAATATGGTCATATTTAGAAGTATGATATTTACAGATGTAATTAGTTAATTTAATGAAGTTGCTCTGGAATAAAATGATCCCTAACCCATTATCACTGACAATTTTATAGAAAGGGGGAATTCTGACATAGACATACACAGGTAGAATTCCCTGTAAAGATGAAGGCTGAGTTGAAGGGGATCTAGACCCAAAGTGTCACCAAACATCTCCCGAAACAATAGAGGGGAATGGAGGGATTCCCAATTGTAGCTGTTAGAAGGAACAGACTTTCCCAATAGCTGGACCTTGGGTTTGTAGCCTCAGAAACTGTGAGACAATATCTGTTTTTTCTTGTTTGTTTGATTTTTTTTCGTTGTTTTTTTTTGTTTGTTTGTTTATTTATTGTGAGACAGGGTCTCACTACATAGGCCAGGCACTGGCTTGGAACTTGTGATCCTCATCTTCCCATGTTCTAGACTTACAGGTGTGTGTCACCACACCCAGCTTAAATTTTTGCTTTTATAAGCTACATCTCTTGCCATACTTTGTTGTGGCAGCCCATAGGAAAGCTAAAAACACCACCCTATGGAGAAAGAGATGAAATTTCTGGAATACCACAAAGTGAGAGCCCAAGTTGGAAAACAGGACAAATAATTTTACTTGGCTTCTCCTAGGTTTAGACTTCTCATCTGAAAAATAATAGAGCTTACATTAGATAATTTCTCATCTGAAAAATAATAGAGCTTACATTAGATAATTTCTAAAATTATTTTTGCATTCTGGGAAAATGATTTTAAATTTTCGAAATATCTTTTTTGTAATTTTTTTAAAAAATCTACCAAAAAGTAATAGAAATCAATATGGTATAAAAAGGAATCCAACAGCTGAAAAATAATACAGAATCACATAGACAGGCTGAATGTTTCCACCTTAAGAATTATAAAATAAATTATATACCAGGTAAGGGAAGAACTTGGTGCATATCTCATATTGACTGTCAGTGATAGGCACAAAGCATGCAGAATGAGCCAGAAAGCTGAATGTTTCTTATAGATGATTGCATGCTATCCATTGAGATAATTAAAAAGGTAAAGAAGGAAATGTTTCATAAGTGACAAACTACAAAATAATTAAATATGAAGTGATCAGACATTTAAATGCAGGAACATTTTAACTTGGACTGTTTTTAACTGACACAACCATATAAATAGTGTGTGTTAACAGGAAACCATGTGATGTTTTCATACAGGTATACATTGTGCTATGCTTAAATAGCATTAAACCTATTGATATTCTATCTATTCCAACATTCATCATTTCTCTATGGAAAAACATTCAAACTCCTTTCTTCTAGCTTTGTGAAATGAACAGTAAATTATCTTTATCTGTGGTCACCCAATAGAACTTCTCATGCTAATTATTGACTGTTAACTTAGTGCTTATTGATCACTCAACCTCTGGTGGATATCAACCACTATGAGAATCTTTCCTCACTTTCTCTGTCTCTCAGAAATCCTATGTATATACCTAAAGAGTATTTTCTCTGTTCACAAAATTACCATTAACACGCATTAGGGGTTCTTCTCTGATGGCAACTACAGGGACGAGTCAGATCCTCTATAATGAACTTCAGGGTACTAGTCCTCACAATTTTATATCTGAGATTGTTAACATTACAAAGGATTCCTAAGAAACAGCTTCAAAGATATTTACCTTGTTGGAATTTAAAAAAAACATTAAATGCCTGTCTGAAATTAATTAAAATGTACAATCATAAACCTACACAATATTGTTATTAAATGACAGCAAACTATAAAACAGTGAGAAGGATGACACTGCATTATATTTGCAAATCTTTTCAATGTCAGACTTCACTGAAGCTAGCCAATTCTCCTATCTGTTTTTCATTCTGTCTATTAGGTTATGATATTTCAATTGAAGTGCACAATGAAATTATAGCTTCAAAAATACTTGTAGCTGAAAGAGCAATGATGGTTTTAGTGGTTGTTATGGCTAGTTGTTATGGATAGTTCCTTTAAACTACATCAAAACATGACAAATATTGGGGTTTTTTTTATGGTTTACATTCTTTTTTATTGTGCTTGGTGGGGGTACATTGTGGCATTTACAAAAGTCCTTACTTTTCAAATATATCACACTTGAATTCACGTACCTCAACACTACAGTGACAACTAAACCCATATTATCAAACATTTTCTGCTAGGTTACACTAAAACCCATTGGTCTAGCTTGCAGTGTGGATTTTATTATTATGAATTGGTCTTGTGAAAAGTATTGAGTCACTCACATATTCACATATTCCAAGTATTGACAATTTTTATTACGTAATTTAAACACTTAAAATTTGTTAATATCACCATTGATCACATCAGAAAAGTCAAGTTCATGAAGTGAAAACACATTTTTCATACACTATCTGTGCTTCTAAGATCAAATTTTAACATTGATCTCTTATAGCATAAGTTATTCTCATGAAGTTCCAGACTAGCTTAGGTCAATTTTGAGAAAATGTTTGCTAAACCATAAAATTATACACAAGAGCAATTTATTGATCTGTTCCAGTAGGCTGGGAAACTGAAAACATTACTTTAAATATTTGTTGCTAAACACTTAGATAGGCCAGAAAGGGAAAGATTCACAGGGGTTGCTAACTTCCAATGGCCAGGAGTGGTCGATATTCTTTCTTAGGCTACTGTCCTATAATTCACAGGACTAAAAATCATTGGCGTGCTGACTACATGCTCAGGCACTGAGTCTTCTCCAAGTCAGAGTCCAAAGTTTCATATACTGGAGTCACTTATGATGGTGTAAGGCCAATACTTCCTTTCTTGTGCATGTGGGGTCCTCATTTGAGGTTATTAGGGATGACTGTGGATATAATGGAAGTGAAGGAAAGAGGAAAGAAAGAAAGGATTATGGGAGGAAGAGAGGGAGGAAAGGGTAAGGAGAGTGTCTTGAATCTACCTGAACAGACAGATTGGAAGGCACTGGTTTGGATTCTGAGGTCAGACTTCTTCACAGCATATCTCTGATCCAACAGTCACTTTTTAGCTGGTAGCACCTTGGAAATGCTCTAGGACTCTCCTGCCTCAGTTTTCTTGTTATGTGAGGTAAAAAGTGGCAAGAGTTATTGTCTGAATTAAGTGAAATACATGAATATAAAAGACCTGTTGCCCAGTGCTATGTAATGCTCACTATATATTAGTTACTCTTATCCTAAATGTAGCCAAAAGTGTTAAAACACGATTTTGCAGAATTTATCAAAGAAGAAAGATGACTACTTTTCTCTCACCATCATCCTTCCAAGAGCATGCTGATTCTGTCTCCACCTAGTCTAAGCACACGTGTGAGGGTCACCTTTCTGAGTCTATCTCAGCGCAGGAGCTTCTTCAAACCCTGTTCAGTGGAGGTTCCCAATGGCATACTTGGGTCATTTACTTTGGGGAAAAACTTTTAATTTTGACAAACTGAATTTGGTAAATGAAACATTAAATTGTGATTCTCTAAGACACAATGGATTTTTCCATGTTTTAGACAACTCAGAAGGCAAATGACCTGAAGAGAACCTGTCAGGGACGTTTTATTTAGGAAAGGAAAAGTCCCCGTTGAAATAAATCAGTCAGCCGAAAGAGTGAAAAAAGGGTGCACTTGGGACAGATCAGAAATAACAGCAAGTTAATTTTGTGTATTGTGGTATTCCTCAAACATACTTAACCACATTATCCTCTGATTCTTGAATTACTTACCGAATATCATCTCCTAAGCTTCTAAGGGTAGGAAGATATGCTTGAACTTTGAAATATTAATTAATATGCTCTCACTTCTCATATTCCTGTACCTTCTTTGCAAGTCTTTCTGTGTCCACTTCAATTATCTGTGTTCTGCTGGTTCCAATGCCATTTTCCTAACATTAGTCCCATCTGGGGCATAAGCTTTCCTGGGAGCCCACTCCAGTCTTTTCCGTCTTCTCCAGCACCCTTGCTTCAATTCCTAAAGTCTTTCATTGACTTCTAATCAGTCCATTTAAGCTTATCATCAGCTTTTTTTTTCTTTTCTAATTTCACTCTTATTTCTTCAGATACCAGTTTTGGCAGAATTTAATATTTTCAATGTTTTAAACCTGCTTAACAACTAAAATATCTAAATTTATATTTTGTTTTTTTATTGTGCTGGGTGGGGTATATTGTGGCCTTTAGAAAAGTTCTTATGATATATCAAATATATCATAGTTGAATTTACCCCCTCTACCATTCTCCATTATCCTCCTCTATCCCCATTCCTGGAATGCTTTCAACAGCTGTCATTTTCCATTTACATACATGTGTAGCCAGTAATAACATTTCTTGTCAATTTTTTAAATAAATTGGCTTCTCGAATATGTACTTCTGTATCTTATATCTTTCTGTTTCCCATATACCAGTGATGAATAAAAGATACATAGCACTAAAAAAAAATCAGTTGACAGGATTTCTTTGTTCTTTTGCAAAGGTAATGTTTTCATAAACAATATTGAGCCACGGAAATTTTATACCTACTAAGCCTTTTTTCTTTTGAAAGTTTATAAAATATGTGATTAAGATATGAAAATCCTGCATTCAGTATTGAACAAAATCAAAGAATGGAAAAGAATTATGATAATAATGTCTATGAATTCAAGTTCAGGATCTATCTCCAAAAATAGCAATTGAAGATATCTTTTTATTTTAATTATTAACAGTAACTATGATTGACTTTTCCTCAGTAGTATCATAAGACAGAAAATAATTCCAATTCATAATTTCAATTTAAGTTGACAACATCTGAGTTGTTCTTAGTTGGAAAGCTAAGTGATTTTTTACTTGTGTTTTCAAAACTGTTGACTCTGATTATATATATAAAATAGAATAAAACCCTAGAATTGAAGTTATGTACTAAATTCATAAGCCTTGTGAAAATAATTTCTATAAAGTTTGAGCTAGTGTGTCTTTTTACTTCATCCTACATACGCTTTTCAGCATTTGAACATTGCTTATTTAAAGGTATGACTAAGAACTTTGACTTTAAAAAGTTATCAGGAAATGAATACTTGATGATTTTTCCACTTTGCTAGGAATACTGTCATTTAGAATGTCTGTGCCTGTGGTATAGGCATCAAGTTATAAAGATGACTAATAATGGCAAAGATATGAATTATGTGAGTTTAAAATATAAAAAATAACCAGGCATAATGTCACATTTGTATAATCCCAGCATTTTGGATGCTGAAGCAAGAGAATTGACAGCTGCAGGACAGCTTGTGTTATACTGCCTCAAATCTATGCCTGTATCTATGTGTCTATCCGTATGTATCTATATGTGTATATCTCTATATATCTATCTGTATCAACACACACATATGTATATAAAGATATAACCACGAGTGTAGTGGATTCATAAACGTTTTGGAATAACGTGCCAAGATTGTTGACTGATTTGCTTAGCTCATTGTCCTAGTGAAGGTAATATTAGTTTAATCCACACATTTTCCAACTATAACTCTTCTGATTCTTTACTACAGGTAAAGTCTCCTTCCCCAGACAAGATGGTTCATCCTGCAGTAAACTTCTGGAGAGTTATTATAAAGTGAAATCGAAATCAATATATTGTACTGTAGATGCTCTGTTGGAAAAAACAATGTGAACGAAATATTAAAATTATGTATAGGAAATTTAATAAATGAATTTCTAAAATCAAAAAAGTTAGAAAGTATGTAATAAACCAAATGGCTAAAAATATGTGTATTTTATAAAAGGGAAATATATTTATATATATAATTTTAATCTTCATGCTGACAGAAAAGTATAAAATATTTTTCTTACTCAATTTTATTTGTAAATTGTTGAAATAATCAATATATATCTTACCAATATTAGTTATATAGATTTTGTTGAATCATTCATACAATTTATTCTCTGAAAAAATCATGTTAACTCCTTTTGAATATAAAGTATATGCACATATATATTGCACCTGTTAGAGATTGAACAGGTGACCCTTCAGTTCACCTAAGTTGATAATTACTTTAAACAATAGAAATGCTAACGTATCATGACATTGCTTTTGAGATACATTGTTAATTATATCTCCAACTGAGTATCTTGCTGGTTTAACTTCATAAATTTCAGCCTGGAACATGTTGGGGTTTTCTGCCTTGCTTTCTTTAGATTTCTAAAATTACAAGCAATAAATTATGAGATCCCTTTCATAAAATAATCATTTTACTCTTTCACAAAGGTATAACATTCTATTATAGAATTTTTTCTACTGGTTCAAAGTCTGTTAGAAGAGAAAGAAGCCAGGCGTCATGACAGGAGCCTGTAGTGCTGGGTATTTGACACCGTAAGGCAAGAGGATTACTTAAGCTTGTCCATTCTAGACCAGTCTGGGAAACACAATGAAGCCCTGTCACACAAATTGTTATGTGTTTGTGCATATCTTTTTTTTGTGATTGGTGGCAAATTTTAAGGTTTGAGTTATTTTCTTTATATTTAAAATAAGGACCATTTATATGAATATGAGACATGCAGCTGTGTGTATATATGTGTGGGAGGAGACAGAGAGAGAGAGAGAGAGAGAGAGAGTGCAGGGACGAAAGGTCTATGAACATAGTTATAATGCACTGCAGGTGAGAAGGTTTTGAAAATCAAGCAAAACTACCTTGTCCTGCTAGGGTGAAAATGATACTTGGGAAATCGGGACAGTAAATTGCCCCCATGTTATAGTCATGTGGTCAATTACTACTGCTAATAAAGCTAAGCTTTTCTACTGGCTTAAATTTTACCTGGCTTCAACACATTTTATCAAACACATCATCAATAATATATTGATAAAGTAAAAATAGGAAAAGTCAAATATTTAAAATATATATCAATAAAGTTGACAAATATTGAACACAATATGTGCTAGTTATCTTTTATGCCCTATCTGATACCGAGCAGGCTTTTAAAAAAAAATGCTACATCTTTATTATCAGGCGGGCATTTTTGTAACTGTATTTTAGCACTGAAGAATATTCACTGTGGTACCAAAGCCAATGAAAATTACAGAATGTGCTCCATGGACAATCTCTCCTCTCCTCCCCTCCCTTTCCCTTCCCCTCTCCTTCCTTTCTCTTCTCTCCCCTGGGCCTTCTGCTGCAAGGAAAAGGCTACGTGGTAATCTGTCCGTCCTTCCCTTGTTCTGCTCTTCTTGCCCTATCACCCTGTCTCTGATGATTCCCTCTTGGTTTCTATGCGCCAAGATCTGTGCAGACACAGTTCCATTGTCTCAGTTTGTTTATATCACTTATAATTTTTATGAATCCACAATACTACGACATACTATGTCTTAGTAGCTTTTTACTAGGGCCCTATTTTGCATTTGTCTTATCAAGTTTGGCAGGAAATGTCTCAGTAAGTTATGTGAATAACTTATGTAGTTATGTAGGAACAAAGCAGGTATTCTAACAACTTCCAATTACTGAATTCAGACAATGAGCTCTTCAATAAGGGTCTTTAATCAGTGCCTGTCTTCAGTCCCTTGATTTTACTCAGCTGCATGAATGTGTCTACTCTGTCTAGAGATTTATCTTTCCCTTGGTAAAGTTACTTCCAAGGGGAATTAGCTCCTATCTCTTCCCTAAGATTTCAATGGACATGAGCACAATTTAGGATGGACTGTGTTCACCCATTCACTTTTGTTTTTAGGGGTTAGAGCAACATTCAAGATTGAGGAGATTTTAATTGATAGAACTGTTGGCAGTTTTGTCATCTCAGATATCTCTTATGATAGCAGATTTTGACTGCTCTGCCCTCTCATGGGTGTGGCCCCTGTGGTAAGTAATGTGCCTATTCTGTCACCACCTTTCATGATCTGTTTTGTCACTGACATTACGATGCTAAGAATCTTGTGAACACCTGGGTGAGTCACCTACCTTTCAGCCAGCGTCTATTCACAACGATTCATCATTACCCTTAAATGGTATGCCTACTCCACTGACTCCACCTACTGTGGCCTACAGACAGGCAATATGGTCACCCCATTATGGTTCATTCTTTTAATTTACATTTGCCTCTATGGTATTATCTACAGCACTTGAAGTAGCCACATCTGAGCCTTCTGCTATGCATAAGGACAACATTATCCGTGCCATTTTGTATGCATGGACTTCAGAAAGTATGTCATGGCAGAAAAGCATACAGGCACAGCTGAAGAGAGGCCTAGAGGAACCGTGAGTGCAGACTTCAGGGGAGGAATGCCAACAATTCCCCAACAGGGAATCCTTGCTGTCTTGCTTTATGAAATGAACATGAATGTACAATTGTAAGAAGACAACAAATACATTCATCTCAAGCCTCTGTTTAGGATCACACTGGCCAATAAATTACCAATTTCAGGTAACTGGAAAACTGGACTTGGGAAGGGCAGACTCTACTGGATGGAGGAGGCCTGTGACTCAGCATTACAGCCACAATCAAAAGAGGCATCCTGGGATCACAGGGACAACTTTGCTTCTCTCTCCAAAATCATACAAGTGGGCAGAAGTATTTTAAAGCATTTCATGAAAATATACTCTTTATCCCAACACAAAAATGCCATCAGACTTGCTTCTGAAATTATATATAATTTTTTGTCCATTCTCCTTTCACTAAAGATGAACCACTCTACTCTTCTCAGTGGCAAGTCATCCCTCCTACTCCATGGATGCTATCCTATATTTCTACACTCTAATGGAATGTCCTTCTTCCATCATGAAATTTCTCTTTGGCATGTCTAATTTCTTCCTTTCCATCAGACTGCTTGAATCAGCCCACACATGACCCAATATCACTAACATTTACAAAGTGAAATAAGATAAGAATATGCCTCCACCTTGTGTTCCTTTCCCCATTCTCCATCCAATGCAGCATCCTCACGTTGCTCTCTATGATTCTCTCAGTGTTTCACCGCTGCAAAGAGCCTTGCCCACTTCACTTTCCCAAACATGCCCTTACCAAGGTCTCCACATTAGTCAAATACAATGTTTACTTCAGTAACATTTTGGCCATATTCATCAAAAAGAACTGCACCTTGGGGTTGACAGAGTAGCTCAATCAGAAAGGGGAGTGGGGCAGGGAGGAGAAATGACCCAAACAATGTATGCATATGTGAATAAATGAATAATAATAATAATAAAAAGAAAAGCGTCTACTTAGCAAGCATGAGCTCCTATGTTCAAGGAGCAGTGTCACCAAAACATAAAAAAAAAAAAACAAAAAAACTGCACCTTCATTTCTTCCATTGAAGACCAGTGCACTGCATTTGTTTGCCTTTCCTTCTATCTCTCAGACAGCTCTCTTCCTTTCTTCTTTCCTAACTTCTACTTCTTTACTCTCAGTGATATTCCTTGTGGACTAGATTCAGTCCACATCTTCAAATAAAGGTGTAATTAAAATTTCTAAACACAAATTCTAGAATCACACATCCAATTCTCTCTGTATCTATCAATGTAAATATCTAACAGGTTTCTCAAATTCAATGTAGCAAAACCAACTCTATTTTCCATACTTCTAAAGTAGTTTCCCTTCCTTATTTCTATACTTCTATATGAGTAACAAACAGTTGCTTAAGTTAAAAATTAGTGGTCTGTTCATTATTTATTCTTTTGCTTTTTCTTTGACACTTTCCTAGGTTAGGATTTTTGGAATAACAGAAAAATATGTCCACTATCTTACTATAACATATTCTATTGACATGGTTTCCATGTTTATATTACTCCCTCCCCCAAGGCACGTCCATACTTCACCTGGGTTTTTGTTTGTTTATTTGTTTGTTTTTGTGGGGTTTTTTGTATGTATGTGTTACTGAAATTTGGACTCACGGTCTATACCTTGAGCCACTCCACCAGCCCTTCTTTGTGATGTGTTTTTTTTTTTTTTTTTTGAGATAGGGTCTCATGAACTGTTTGCCCAGGCTGGCTTTCACTGCCATCCTCCTGATAGCTTCCTCCTGAACAGCTAGGGTTACAGACATGAACCACCAGTGTCCGACTGCTTTCGTGTTTTGAGGAAAGGTCTCATTTAGTTGCCCAGAGCAGCCTATCATTCTCCCTGTAACTCAAGCTGTCCTCACACTCTTGATCCTCCTATCTCTGTCCGTGGAGTGCTGTGACTAGAAACAGGGCCACTACACCTGACTTTTCCCAGATTATTAAAGAACCATCTTATAACTTGCACTCTAACTTTGACCTCCCTTGTGTTTTCCATCTAGCAACCAAATTAACTTTTAAAACTACATAAAATATAGTAAGGCATTCTCATGCTTACAACCTTTAAGTGGCTTTCCATCAGTCCCAGAAAAAAATTAAAATACATTCCTCATGCTTGCTCAATGCTTTATACTCTAATCCTGTCTTATAACTTTCTCCTTTGCCTTCTCAATATGACAAGCTAATTATTGTATAACTGGATTTTCTGAGGATCACCAAGTATCCATGAATTGGGTGAGGAACAGCCTGGTTCACTATTCCTTGGGAAATGTACTTTAAATAGGCATGGAGAAGACAGTGTCCTCATATAGCTTCCATCTGAGGAGACTAAAATAGGTTGTGTTCAATCCATCTCTGCATCTTTTGTCCTCCTTTGGGTGTTCAAGTAATCTTAGACACCTTTTGGAAGTCATAAGGACCTTTCACAATTTTTTGTGTGCTTTCATTGAAACACACAAACATTCCAAGCCCCACAGTGGTAAACCTTTCTGTTCTGTCTCATTCAACAATAGACTCAATGAGACTTTTGTAGAAAGTATGTAGGAAGCTAAAATCCAATTGTAGGACCATCGACTACTGGAAAGCAGCTACTCTCAATTCTGAATCCAAATAATATAAAAGTAAATAAATGTTAACAGCTAAGTGTTGCTTTTATATCTACTACTGTGCCAGGCATCTCTTCAACAGGTGTACAATTTTTTTTGTTATTGTTGAGTCAGGGTGCATTGTGGCATTTACAAAAGTTCTTACAACATATCCCATATATCTTAGTTGAATTCATTCCCTCCAGCATCTCCAGCATTCTCCTTCGTCCCCCCATTCTGAGAATAGCTTCAGCAGATACATTTTTCCATTTACATACATGTTTGCACAGTATTTGCACCATATGCACCCTCTTCACCATTTCTCCAAATCTTCCCCCTTCCCACCAGTACCAACTCCACCCAGGCAGGACCTGTTTCACCCTCCTGCTCTCCAATTTTGTATTTAAAAAAACAAGAAAAAAGTGACATTTTTGCTTGTTTAAGATAGCTACACAGGGAGTTTTCTTGTGGCATTTCCATGTATATATGGATTATAGCCCAATTTGGTTCATCTCCTCTGTTTTTTCTTCTTTCTACCTCAGGCCCTTTCTTATGGTGGTTTCAACCAGTTTTGGTCTACATGAGATCAGAGCTTGTGGCCTGAATCATTATATTCTATCATGATGAACTATTAATGTAAAAATATTATTGCAAATAGCACTATGAGGTAAACACTTTATTTCCACACTTTACAGAGAGGAAATGAAGGCCTAAGAGTTAAGATGATCATTGTTGATAAGCTAGCACTTAACTGACAAGCTGTTGTCACATCGAGGTGGCCTTAATTCAAAACTCTCCATGTCCTCTCACGTTGTAAATATACTTCCCCATCATGCTTACTACCTTTGCCTTGGTATGAGTGAGAGTACCATCTCTCAGCCAGCAGCTCCTCAAGTGAGGAGATCCTTACATGCTAGACTTCATTTATCCCAGTTAACATGGCCCAGTCCATAGTGTGCTCAGTATGGACTTGATAAAGAAACAAATAAAAAAGTGTTGGTGTATAGCATGTGCGTCACTGAAGAGGACAATTAGGTGCTTTTGATTTAAAATATTTTCTATGATATATAATAATCTCATAATGCTCTCATGCATCTAATATTATCCTATGAATTTCTATATTAGCTCATCACATTTTTTAAATAAATTAGAAATGTTAGAAAGTCTTATTATATGTATTTCACATCTGCAGAAACTGAGACAGACACATTACACAACTGTCCAAGCAACAAAAAAATAAAACTGAGGCACCAAGATCCACATTCACCCTTCCCAGACCTGGGGCTGTGCTGCCCTTTTGGAGATGACTGTCTATGATGAATGCTAGAATATCATATTCTGGCAAGTTGGGAAGAAGTTGGAACTGGCTGTTGGAAACCGTGGTAGTTAATATCACAAGAAATTTTGAACAGTTATTAAAATAGAGAGGACTTGTATCTCCCTAAGTTTTAAAGACAGAACAATGAATTTCACATGTGACATGAATTAAAAGTCTCTGTGACTTTACAACAGACTGTATTTATCCATTCTCCTTGATGCTCAATATTTCCAAGAGAAATAAACCAAGGCTGATTATAAAATCTGAAACATATCAACACACAGTGCATGTTCCTTTCTTACATAGATATCAAGAGAGACAGACTCTATTTAAAACACATTGAGGGAATAAATTTTTGTTTGGGATGCATTTTGCATGGTGCCCAGCTAGGAAGGAATGCACAACACACAGGCATTACCTCCTCATATCCACTCTTGATGGTCCTAGATTCTGAAAGCAGCTATCACACAACTAAATATATCTTACCCAATATCATGGAACATGATGTGAATGCTGGAAAGAGTGTTTTAGTAAAAATAGTTTCCTAGATATAGCCTCTCCAAAATTGTGCTTTTTTATTCACAGTGAAATATGCAGGAATTTAGTAAGCCCTTAAAAACATGGTTTTTTTTCTTTAATACTAAACCTGAAGATTCAGAATAAAGGAAGAAAATGTTCTATATAAAAAAACTCCCAAAGGAATTTAACATATTCACAGTTGTGGCAATTATAGATAGATCTTCTGGAATACACCAACATAACAGGTGTTGTACAATGTTTTGTTTGTTGTGAACATAACAGAGTATAGCATGCAGGTATATCATTAGGTAGAATGTAGAAAATGATAATATTCTCCTCAACTGAAACATCAGAATTTTAAACCAATATGAATATATAAACATTGAATGGATTTAAATGGCTCCATCACTTGTAACATTCATATATCCAATGTGTACATTTATTATTATTTACATATAAATTTTATAATTGGATAAAAATATAATATATAATACAGTTATACATTGTATGAACTAAATTCATGTTTATATAATAAAAATATATTAAAAGTATTTGATTATGTATATAAAACCAAATTTCACCTAAATATCAAAAAATATATGACTGGTAGAGTAGTTCAAGTGGCAGAGAGTCTGCTCTGTAAGTATGAGGCTCAGAGCACAGAAGTCAGCACCACCAAAAAAAAATCAATATACACATATTGCATTTTCATATAATCATGTTAAGTGCAAAAATTCAATTCAAATGCTGCATTCACAATTTGTCCTCAGTGTGACCTCTCTATCCAGGGCCTTTCCCAGAAAATCATTCTCATCCCCATTCATGTTGTGTGAAATATGGTACATGTTGGGATCCATGTATGATACTTTTACTAGCAATTAAATTAAGCCACAAATATGTATGTGTGTGACATTCAGAAAGTTGTCATTTTCTATTGCTTTGTGAATACAAATTTATATACTGTGTAGTGTGAGAAGAATAGTTACTGCGTTACTTTTTAACATACATTGGTAACATATACTTCATATTACTTTTAAATAAGCATTAAAGTCAGATTGTGTAATGTTATGTCACATTTGCAACTGTGAGATTATGGCCAAGGAAAACATCATGTCTGCACTTGATTTCTTTCTCTCTTTTCTGTGTTGCTTTAGGTAGCATCTCTAAGTGTTCTGAGCTAGTGTTGATTGAGGTTGTTCCAGGCCAGATGTGTTCCCTCAAACAGTACTTGGTGGTTCAAAGTAAATCATTAAAAATGCCTGCAATGTATGATCCATTTTGATGTTTTAAATACAAAGTGACTTTCTTTCTGAGGGAAATTTTTGAGAAGATATTACTTGATATTTAGTCATGTATGATAAAGTTTCCTGTTCTATCCGAAATAAAATTCAACAAAACGGAGAAGCATTTAGAATTGGCACCTTTAGCACTAGGCATTCATGTTGGGAAATTTAGTGAGCTTCCTTTCTAATATTCTGTGCACAAAGGTACTCACTCTGGGCAGGGTTATGCCATGAGGTGGGATGCATTGGAAACTAGACAGAGACCCTCTCTACCCTCAAGGAGCCTATAGCCCAGCAGAGGAAATGAACATTCAAAACATTATTAACTTGTCTATTTGAGTAAATAGATAGCTACAGAAAACTGCAGAGGAAAAGCATAGGCCCTATGGATTCATTTATCTGAAAGACAATCCTACCCTAAGTAATTATGGCAGTAGTCTGGCCTCCTGGCTTATAGCTTGTGGTGCTGCAAACTCAGAAATTCCTGGTGGAAGGCTTATGATTATGGGCAATTCTCTTAGTAATCTAGTGTTAGTTTCCTGTTTTTGAAAGCAGTGATTATAAAAATTACTCCTATAGGTCTGGGGTGGAGATAAGAACATATGTTAGATAATAAATTAAATAAGTAAACACATACAAAAATAAAGGTAAATGCATGCTGTGAAGATCAGGCCACACTCTGTACTGAGCTACTCCATTTTGCATAAAGCAGTAACTCAGATTGCCTTGGGTTGAGTGACTCCATTTTATAAAGGCACAGTTCACTCCAGTTTGAGGGCAAATGTTGAAGCAGAATGACTCTGCATCTTGTTCATGAAAGTAAACAACCACCTTCTACACAGTACAAACCATGATGGACAAAGTGATAATTAGTTTATACAAATAAATAATTACCACCTATGAACTTATCAAATTAAGTCAACAACATGTAAACCCATTTTACATCAAAAGCATGGGAGAGAAACCAGGCCCATGCATGTATCAAACACACCAGAGCAATGAACGATGCATCTTCTCCCACCTGTATGATATGAAAGGAGATAAACCTAACATTACAGCACAGAAGCACCCACCAACTTGTCATCAGACCAACCAGTGTACACACCATGGATCCACCAGGCAACAACTACACACAGTTCCCACACTCAGCTCAGCACAGTCCTCTTGTTTGATGCTGCCCACTAGAAAGTGCTAGCTACCCTAACTCATGCTTTCCACAACTCTGCTCAATAACAAGGTCTGCCTGTGATCATGGTGCTTCTAACAGCCCAGCATTGGACCAGCTGAGCAGTCCTGTGACTAGGTTTGTTAACTTAATATCTTAAATAACCACCTGCAGTGAATCTCTTTGCATCTGTTAATGGCTTTCTGCCTGTTTTCAGCAAAGCCCTATTGAATCCGGTGGTTGCTTTAATCTTTTCTTAGTCAGTTTGTAACCTGCAGTTGTTATGTGAAGTAGAATGTGTGATCTGTGAGTATTAATATTTGCAGTAAAGACTGGAATGCAATAAAAGTACCTATTATCACAAAGGAATACAAGTACCAAGTGAAATCAAGAGTACTTGCTGACTAAGGCTGGAGATATGACTCAAACAGTAGCATGACTTCCTTGTAAGCACAAAGCTCTGAGTTCAAACCCCACTACCAACATCAAAACAAGAAAAAATCAAAGAAAATCACTGACTTAAACCTGATAAATTGATGCAGCTTGTGGATTCTGTTATTCAATAAATTTTGACATTATAGAAAGACATAAAAATGTCCATCTACATAACAGACATAACTTGCTCATGACATATACTTTTTTAATATTAAACATTCATGGGTTCAAAGATTGATACATAGACACACACATATGCATAGAAAAAGAGAGTGTCTGGTGCATAGTAAGTACTCTGCAGTAGATGTAATTGTGCATCTTTAAGACTTTATTGAGAGCCACTTTAAGGTCACAGAAAAATTAAGTAGACCATAGACAGACTTCCCATATATCACCTGACTAACCACACATGCAGCCTCCCCCATTATCAATATTCTCCACCACAAGAGAGCAATTGGACCTGCCTTGTTGTGTAATCATCACCCAATGTTCATAGTGAGCAGTGAGGTTCAATTTTGTTTATTTTACAGGTTCTGACAAAAAAGTATAATGAAATGTAGACAGTGTTACTGTCATGCAGTGCTTTTACTACCCTGAAATCCCCTGTGCACCAACTGTTCTTATGACTTTCCCCACACTCTGAGAATTGTTGATTTTCTGTGGTCTCCATGACTGCTTTGTCCAGACTGTCATATAGCTGAAATCATAGAGTACAGCTTTTGATTGATAACTTTTCCTTGCTAGTATGTATTTAAGGTTGCTCTATGTCTTTCATAGTTGAGTAACTATGAATAACTCAAAGTACGAATAGATTATTTCATTTTATTTAGCACTGAATAATATTGTATTGTCTGCAGTACCAGTGGTTGTTAATTCATTCACCTACTGAAGGACATTTTGGTTTCTTCAAAGTTTGGCAATTATGGATAAATGTAAAGCACAATGTGCAGGTTTTGGTGTGTACATGTTTTCAAAGACTTTGACTATGTACCTAGGAGCTTGTGGGTGGACCAAATGCTAAGTTTCGGAAGAAACTTCTAAACTATTTTCCAAAGTGGCTGTATAATCTTGCATGCTCCCCAGAAATAAATGAGCGAATAAATGTTCTTCCACATTCTCATCAGAATTTGAAGTTGTCAATGTCTGGATTTTGGCTACTATATAAAAATGTAGTGATCTTTCATTGTTTTAATTTGCATTTCCTCATGGCATGTGACATGGTAACATCTTTTCATTTATTTATTTGCCATCTGTATATCTTCTGTGTGCTATAATCAGATTGTTTCTGTGTTAGTGTTGAATTTTAAGCCTTCTTTGTATATTCTACATGACAGATCTTTATCTTTTTGCGAATAATTTGTCCCAGCTTTGGCTTGATGACTTATTCCTTTGGCAAAATCTTTCACAGAACAGAAAATTTTAATTTTAATGAAGTCTAGCTTATCAACCTTTTAAGGAACATGACTTCTGTGTTTTATGTAAAAACTCATGGCCACATTGAGGACTATCTAGGTTCTTTTCTTATTTAAAGTTTAGAAATTTTATCATCTTATGCTTTACATTTAGGTGTCTAGCCAATTTTGAGTTAAATTTCTGAAAAGTATAATATTTGTGACTGTATTCTTTTCACTTTTATTGTTCACAGGTAAATGTCCATTTTTCCCACTGCTGAAGTGTTGTTCCGTTTGTTGAAATCTGTCTTTCTAGAATTGTATTGCCTTTGCTCCTTTGTGAGATATCAGTTGAGTGTATTTATGTAAGTCTATTTGTGGACTCATTTGTCTATTCTACCACCAGTACCCTATAGTATTGATTACTGTAGTTTTACAGCAAGCTTTGGAGATGGATAGTGTAAGGTCTCCTACTTGGGATTCTCATAGTTACGCTTCTCATTAGCACTTAGGAAAATATTTAGGACAAAAGTTAGTGAAAATTCAAATCTATTCTGCTAAGGAGAAAAAAGGAAATGAGAAATGGAAAGCATCACAATTAGAGAGAGAAGATAATGTCCAGCGTCTGAATAAGAAATAATATAGATTTGGAGATCTTGAAGCAGGAATATGTGCTGAAGCTTTGAGATCATAGAAATGAGGGGTATTTGATGGTTCTGGTGAAAATAGATAAGTTTGCTTCCTTTCCTTTTTTCTTTCCTTCCTTTCATTCCCCATTTTTTTTTTAAACATAGAAAATCTCTCAATTTGTTTAGATTTTTATTTTCTTTCAAAAAAATAGTTTTCAGCTGGGTGCTGGTGGTTCATGCCTGTAATCCTTGCTGTCCAGGAGGCAGACAGTAGGAGGATCATGGTTCAAAGACACCAGGGCAAAAAGTTTGTGAGACCCTATCTCGAAAAATTCTTCACAAGAATAGGGCTGGTAGAGTGGCTAGAGGTGAATGCCCTGAGTTCAAGCCCTAGTACCGCCAAAAAAAAAAAAGTAGTTTTAATATAGAAATTCTGAGCATACTTTACTTATATCTAAGGCTTTAATGTTTTTAATTTTATTACAAATGGCACTGTTTTGGTTTTGGTTTTTGTTGCAGTTTCCCATTACAATGAATTTTATTTTATTGCTGTGCTGGGTAAGGATACATTGTAGCATTTACAAAGATTCTTACAATGTATCAAATGTATCCTACTTGAATTTATCCCTTGCACTTCTCTCCCCCATCCCCACTTCCCTGATTTCTGAAACGGTTTCAATAGGTATCATGTTTGCATTTACATACATGTGTGTACATTATTTGCGCCATACCCATTCTACCCTTTTCCTCACCATTTGTTTCCTGTTCTTACACAAAAGGGAATACTTTTCAAAAAAGAGAGGGAGAAAATTCAACATGAAGAAATAGTGAGAGATAAAACAGAGATCTAAGGAAGTGAAGTGGAAAATAGGGATTTTGTGTTAGGAATAGAAGTGAAAAAGAAGTACACAAAGGAAAGGAAGGGGCTAAAGAAGCAGTTGGTCTCTTAAAAACAGAAAGCATCAACTCTCTTCTTAACATTTTTGGCCCATGATTCATATATAAGCATTTCTCTGGCTCTGTTATTGTTCAGTCATTTGTCCAATTAGAAATCTCTTTTCTGCTTTTATTGAATATAGAGATGACTGGTACTCATCAAGCCACTAGAGTAGATTCCATGTCTTGCCAATTCCTCTCACCTTCTCACACCCTCCTCACAGACAGGATTCCTCTTCTGCAGGATGGAAATTTTTTTCATGCTCCAAGAGAAAGAGAAAAAAGTGCAGTGTGGCTCTGAGTCTTTCTGAACTTTTCTGGTATCTTCTCAGAATTTTCAGCAATGGCTGAGGTTTTAGGCAAAGAATCAATTAGGGTATTTTTTTTTCAATCACCAGCTGCTGATAGTTCAGTAAACACAATTTATTAAACAGTTGCATTCAAGGCCCTGCACTGTGGACTACAGAGTCATGCAGAATGCATTGACCAATGTGAACTCCATACAAGAGAAGTTGAAGAAAGACTCAACTAAAATATGATAAACAGGGAAAAGTTGAACATTTGAAGGTGATATAGGAGAAATGGAGGAGTAGAAATTGGGAATTTTGAGCTGGATTCTACGAGATTCTACAGGATGTAGTGAAAATTGCTCATATGACACAAATCTTTTTCCTGGTAAGGGAAATGGCCTGAAAGGCGGTATTCATACACATGAGGATAGTTAAGTCTGAGTAAAGCTAAGCACTTCCTGAACTTTGATCCCCACTCTACTGTACAGAATTTTGTAACTGTGACCATGACATTAAATCTCCTGCACCTCAGTTTCTTTAGCAAGAAGATGTGGCTGGTAATGAATAACTCTCAAGGGATTTAGTTTGTTATTTTACAGGAATTGGAGTATACCTTGCTATAGTGTAAATGTTCAATAAGTATCATGAGTGTGAATCATCTCTGACTTTCTGACTGGGATCTTCTGCTGACATTCTCAACCACATCTAATTGCCATAAAGCATTGCATCCAAATGACCACTCTGAAATTAAACTGCTGCATGCTACTCCATTACACAAAATTCTTCAATGGCTTTCCACTAGCAAACATTTTTGTACCAAGTTATCTAAAATCTTTCCCAATTTGGGTCTTGCCAAAATTTTTAGTTTCATCATGTATTATTATTATTATTTGTTATTTTTTGAATGAGTGGCTTTCAGAATTACTTGAATATATTCAGGTATAACTGGATTCGTCTCATATCCTGACCATTGCACATTTAGAGACCTGGGCTTCTAATCTCCCCATATGCACACCTTCTTCATTGTGGGGAGGGCCTCTTCATTATTTCAAGGCCACTTTAAATTTCATCGTGTAAGCATAGCTTCTTTCACTACCAATTGAATTAAGTGCACTCCTCTTTTTACACAAATTTCACTTTTTAGATAAATATGCACCCACACTTAAGTGATAGGAATAAATCAGTGTTGTCTCCTTCATCAGTTTAGTGCCTAAGCTCCTCATTGACACTGCAAATACCATAAATTTGGAGACAATTTTGCATTCCTATTTCATTCAAAAGGGAGACTGACAGCACAGCAGATATACAATGAAGAGTTTTAGAAGACTGATTCACTAAACAAGTATCTGAAGTCTTCATAAAATGGATTTTTCATGTCTCTTTCTATACCCCTATTGTACTTAGTAATACCATGCAGACATTGAGAGATATAGATATTTTAGATAATTTTAATACAAACATTATCAGGCAGAATGTTTTATGTTAGATGTGGAACAATGGGTGCATATTTTTATCTGAGGAATCTGAAAAAAACTGTATTTTGAAGTAAGATTTTTGTATTAAAATTTTAAATAGACTGGATAAACATAACCTCAGAAAACTACAGCTCCACATTCATGAAAGTAGAGATCTAGAAGGTATGAGGCATATCTTTGGCAGGTCACTTAGAGGAAGGGCTGATTGTTGGACATTAGCAAATATACTCCTATTAATTTTAATTCAATCTAAGCTGTGAGACTGCGGTAAATTGTCCAGTAAGGCCACTGATTCTGTACGAAGTGAGTCTCAGAATAAATGATTCAAAAAATCATTTATCCAGGTTGTCATAAGCAATTTTTTCCTATGATGAAAGAAGATAGCCACAATATGAAGGAGTTGGCAAAAGTATTAAAACAGAAGCTCATCTGTAATTGATTTTATTCAGAGCTCCATTTCTTAAAATGTTGCCATAATTCAGGGTATCTTGATGCAGGAGACAGCTGGAATTGATAATAGCATTTCTCAAGGCTGTCATTAGTTCTGCAATATTAGCTTAAAATTAGTATGGAGGAGAATGCAAAGTTCATACAGATTTTTGGTTCAGTTCCTTCCAGCACATAAAAGATAAAATGACATATTTTAATAATTTATCAGAACTTGTTTTCTTCAGAGAGAAGTAGCCCCTATTTTTAAAAATGTACTATTACAAAGTATTTTTACTTAGTATGTAAAAATATTTAGTCATATTATAATCTAAATACAAAATAACTCCATAAACAGAAGTTTTTACTTAAATGTATACAATAAATTATTTATTACAAATACATTATTTATGTGTATATATTAGTAAAACATTCATATTATCTATTCAATAAACAAGGTAAATTTGGTGTCTGCAGCAAAAATTGTCTGCAGACATATATTATATGTCACCCATTGAATCCCAAAAGCTCACTATTAACTCTAGGTTAAGCCTCCCTTAGGAGGCTACCACTTTCCTACAAATGACAAGTGCCCAGAATGGATACATGCATGTAAGATATCTCATCAGGCCAATTTTTAATATCTACCAAAAAAGCTAAACAGAGGGTACTTGTTTGCTTCAGTCATACAACTATGTCTAACATTTCAGGAGCACAAAACATTGTATCTATAATAATATAAAAGCAATATAAAGCCAATTTTATATTTATTTTCTGTGGTAACAACTAATTATGAAAAACAATATATAAACTTTTTTAAAAATAAAAAAGATATGTTTAACTGATAATCAAAGTAGAATTACACTAGTAGCATAGCTTTAAAATAATGGTGAAAGGGTTCTAAAATACAATATATTTACAGGTAAAATACCAAG
Organism: Castor canadensis; assembly: GCF_047511655.1. NCBI lineage: Eukaryota > Metazoa > Chordata > Mammalia > Rodentia > Castoridae > Castor > Castor canadensis. Next base: position 6,843,627 of record NC_133395.1, read on the forward strand.
GCAAGAAATCACTGAAAAATGAATAGACATTTAAACTATGAAGGACAGGAATGTAAAACAGGTCAGGTTAGGTGAAGGTTACTAGTGGGAAGAAGAGAGCAAATGAAGAAAGTAAAATAGGGTAAAGATGTTTGATGTGTTTTCTACACATGTATGAATGTGGAACACTGAGGCATTTTATGAACAGGGGGGAGGAAGAGGGAGAATAATGGGGGACAAAACAAATCAGGGTGTATTGTACACATATATGGAAATGTCACAATGAAACCCCTTCTATAACTATTATGTATGAATAAAAACATTAAAAATATTTTCAATTATAGAAACACTAGTCATGAATTATATGTAATTGCCCACCCATTATCTTATGTGTAATCTGTTTACCTATTTATCTGCTTTTGCTTGGTGCTTAAAAGAGTATAGGAATAAATAAAACAATTTAAAAACTGCTCATTATCATTTATAAAGGTCAAATTAATTAAATCTCCTTACCTTTATGTATATTGACAACCTGTACATGAAATTTTAAAGTAGCATTTCATGATAAATTCTAACTAGAGCTTAAGGGAAATGCTCTATGTGAAAGTCAGATAACCCCTCACATATATTTTAACATCTTCGTGTTCTACTGGAAAATTGAAAGTGGATTGTCTCGTATTAATGATGCAATAAAAGACTAAAGAGCCTCATGTTCCCAGAGGCTCATAGAGAAGAAGTCTGGATGTGGGGACAGAACTGATAACCCCAGCACAGTGGAGTCCCCACCAAGGGATGGTGGTCTCTGTGGCTTCAGATTGCAACAAGTTTTTCTTACATAGAGCATTCCAATTTTTGGCCCATAGAATTCCTATAGATGAAGACCAGGCAGTGAGTTCAAAATTAAGAATACAAACACATCAGAAGTTGAGCTACTCAGAGTCAAAACCAGCAGGTAAGATGTCTGAATATAAGTAAATGAATGTTTTCATGTTCAAAAGAAGTGAAAATATCATAATATTCATGTTCAGACTAAAAAGTATTTATTGACAAAAGTGACACAGGTCAAAGACTGGGGACAGTATCTGAAATAAATAAGAAAATCTGAAAGCAAGTGTAATTTCTAGACTCTCTTTACAAACATATAATGTGTACATTATATATGAATACATATATATTATATAAAATCTATTACATATGCACATTTAGACTATGAATGCCCTGAGTGGAAGGCATCACTGTTTAGAGAGAAAAATTCTCCCCAAATTTGTCTATACAATCTGTGAAAATTCAAGTATCAATAGGCTCTCAAGCTAAGTCTGACATGTGAAAATAGCTAGAAAATTGAAAAAGAAGAAGGTGGAATGTTAAACATGCTGCACAAAGAACCAAAATTTAAAATCAAACTATGGAATTCAGAGACATAAGCAAATCAACAAATGTAACTGAAAATGGGTCTTTGAAAATACATGCAGACTTCAGCTTAAGACAGAGAAGAATGGTAGATCTGTAGATCTTATTTAATAAGTAGGTATTATTTTAACACAATGGTTAAGCAAAACCTGAAATCAAGATTCTATAACAACAGAGAGAGAGAGAAGGAGAGAGATCCTTTTTAGAACAAAATACCTTTCTTCTGGAATTTTCTTATCAAATACAAAATTGTTAATTAAAAGAAATGAATTGATACATTTTGATACACTTAATTACTTATAAATATAGAACATCTGTTCAATAAAGGACAGTTGAGTGAAAAGATGAATCTAAATCTGAGAGGAGGGATTTGCAACATATACAACTAACAAGTAGTAAAGTCTAAAATGTATAAATTATTAAGTTAGAGATACTCAAAAGAAATTTTGCCAAGAGTTATGAATAGTAAAATCATAGAAGAGGAAGTATATATGCTCAACTCCATTCCTCAGTAGGGAAAAAGTTATAACCACAATAAGATACCATTCCATACTTGTAAAAGAACAAAATAATGGTAATGACAATAACAGCAGTGAGTGTAAATGTACGACATATTGGATGGAATAGAACTTTTATTTATTGTTGTAGGAGGATAAATTGTTACCACAATTTTTGCAAATGATTTGTAATTTTTGTACCACCCAAATTCCACTTGCAGTTGTATTGCAGAAAAATTTCTACATGTGTGTTTCAGACATCATTTACTTTTCAGAGATCATGATTTCATTAGAGAAGGGATAAATCATTTGCTATACAGCTAATGTGGAAAATTTTACAACAGTATCGGTGAATGAACTAAGATAAACCTTAGAGCACATGAACAAAAGCAATGCCTAGAAGACTTCAGGCATAACAGGGCCATGAGTATAAAGCTGAAACTAAATAAAACTAAAAATGATTTCTTTTTCTTAGGTAAAATGATGCCACAGTATCTTCTTTTTTATTGTCTTGTTGGTGTACATTGTTGCGTTTACAAAAGTTCTTACAATATATCAAATTATTATATATATATATATATATATATATATATATATATATATATATATATATATATAATTCAACATAGTTGAATTCACCCCTACATCATTCTCCTTTATCCCCACCCCCCCATTCCTGGAATAGTTTCAGCAGGTCTCATTGTCACATTTACACCCATGTGTACACAGTGCACCATTTAATCTCCTACACCCTTCCCACATCCTTCCCCTTTCCACTACTTCAAACTTCCCAAGAGAGGACCTGCTCTGTCTTCCTGTTATCTGATTTTTAAAAGAAACAAGATGACATTTTTGTCTGTTTACGAAAGCTATACATAGAGTTTCCTTGTGACATTTCCATGTATATTTGTATTATAACCCAAATTTCTTCATCTGCCTTTTTGTCTCTTCTACCTTAGTCCCCTTCTTATGATGATTTCAATGGGTTTAAAAATTTTACATTCATTCTTGTTCAGGAAGTACATCAACCATACTCACCTTCTTAACTTCCTTCTTTTAGCCTCCCTCACTCATATGTGACCTCCCCTCAGTGCGACCTGTTTTCATAATATGACTTGTATTTGTATTGAGCCTGTATTCTGCATGTGAGAGAAAACAATTTCTTTATATTCATGCAATGTGACCAAATAATTTACCAGGCCCAGGGAAAACTAAGCACACAGCTGAAGGTGTGGTTATCTGTGAGTGAGGGTCACAAGTTGACCTAAGAGAACTGAATTATTCACAAGTTACGTTCAGTTTCTAGGGGGAAGTGGTGGATTTTACAAGTATAATACGTACTTTTTTGTAAAGGGAAAATACAGAACATACTAGCTTTGGTGTGTGTTAAATATATATCAACACATAATAAAAAACTAAAGGCAATTTGTATAAACACTAGCAAAGAATTTATTAAGATGGAATTACAATTTTTTTGATGAGGGGCAATGACATTCCCAACATTTAATTTCATGGATTTATATAAAAATAGTCTGGGAATTTCAACTTTAAAGAACATTTTGTTTCTTATTAGTTTTATGCCAAGATCCCCTCTAGGTGTGTTCATGGAGCATGGAATTTGTTCTGTTAGTGGAAATTGTACTGCATTGGAAATTGGGAAAAAATGGGCTCAAGGGGTATCCTCGCCATTACCTCTCAGGAGCGTAGAGCAAGTCAGTTTACCTTCTGTTAATTTCCTCATTAATGAAATTAGCAACTTGATAAAGTACTCTATCAGGTCACTTATTGCTCTAAAACTTTATGCAAGTGTGATCTTAAATTACTATAAACACAAATTTTGATGCACTACTAAGGAAATCTTATGATTTCAGTATTATGTTAAATGGCTTATGGATTATTATTAGATGTTTTGAACATTTTGTGATAGTTTTCATAAATAAACATAAGTAAATCTGCTACTCAGTCTGAAAAACTGCTGATCATTGCTATAAATGAACCAAACATCAAGGCCAAAAATAATTGAACTCCCTGTGGTAGTCTCAGGGAGTTAATACTGCATCCAGGTGAATATTTAAACGTTAATGCCCCAGCCTGAGGTAGGTCATTCACAATTGCATATGAATTGCATTCAAGTCAATTTCTTTTTCTCTTATAGGAAGGAAGCATTATCAATTGAAAATAGATGTTTTCCTACAGTGCAAAAGCATCTTCTTCTGCACATGTTTTTATGTGTAGCTGAACAACAATAACAAAAAGCTTTTGAAAGAATATACTTTAAAGGAATGATGGGTGAAAAAAAGAAAACATCAGATTTTCCAATATTTCTATCTACATATCAACTAAAATATGTGCTTCTTCTTCACTCAATTTTTATATTCTATGGGATTATTTATATCCATTAAAACATTAAGAAAGCCTCAAGCATGATCACTTGCAAGGTATCTTAGAAATCACTAAGTAATATGGGAAAAAAGGAGATGAATTACCCATTAAATGTAAAAATTTCCTCTGGAAACAGAATTTGACAGAGTTCTGACTTTTAAGAGAACCATATTATTACTTTGCCTAGTGTAACTGTCAAATGGATATAAAATCATGAGATAATTCACAATTTTCTTCAAAATGCAACCTTCATGTTAGCTTATATTTTTTACTTGAATGATTTCTTACATATTTTCTGAAAAAAAAAGACAAAATATTTATCCTAAGAAAATATTCATGTTGTTTTTTTCATTGTTATGTTTATATTGCACTACTTCCTGGTAAGTAGAACTTTCTATTGAGAAACTGAATTTACAGAGTAAAATGTGTAGCTATATTCATAAGTACATGCCCTTGCAAAATAACAGACTCAACATATCATCATTTTACCTCCTTGTGGCCTTTTTGTGTTGACCTACATGTTTTAAATATCATGTTTATTATCCAGAATAGACTACCTAAAGAGAAATAAGGTTACTTACAAGGTTAGCTATATAAATGAGTCAAATAATCATTTCAACAGCAAACATATCCATTGCCTGTTTCTCAAGCCTTGGTGGCAGATCTGCCTCACCTCTGGAGGTTTTCTAATATTGCATGTCCTCCAGGTGACCCAGTGCATGGCCTGGAAATGGATAATCAGTTTTTAAAGCAGATATTACCGAAAACTTTTAAATTTCTTTTCTAATATGTAATGCTAGACTTATAACACTTGCTATAAATCTTCTTTATTCATCAATCCATTTCTTCACTGAATCTCATTTAAGTCTTTTTAACTTGCTGTTTTCATAAAATATTTTACTTTGCCAATCTCAAGATTTATTTTAATTATTTTCTGTATTAAGTACAGTCAAAATATTTATGTTGGTGGCACAGCAATGCTTTCCATGGGATTATCTATCTTACTTTCTTCCTCTTAGAAGGTTAAAAGGAACACAGTTGAAAATTAAGTTGTTATAAAATTCTGAACCAAATTATTTGGTGCACATTTGTAGTATTTATTAATGTATATTCCTTCTTTTCCTTTTTAGACACATAGGTCCATACTTGCCCTTCATTCTAAGACAGAAATCTTTCTTGTGGCAGTAGAAAATACAAGAAGAATACTTTGTCCAAACTTGTGGAAATGATAGAGAAATGAGACTTGTGATAAGTTGGTTTAGTCAAATAAAAATGGAACTCTCGACTGCTGGGTCACAACCAGAAAAGCTGCTTTTCAGTGTGGCCTGGGATCTATGGAAGTCCTTTGTAGGTGAGAAACCCATTTGCATTGTGCCGATGAGAACTCTGCTTTATTCTTACTTCATTACCATTAATAGATTGACTAGCAATTATATTGCAGTTTTTACTGTGACCATAAGAAATTTTTTGTGATTATAAGCATATGAAACACATTCTTTTATGCCTTTGCTTCCATTCATCTGCCAAAATAAGAAAAAAGCCAATCTTTACAAGTACAATACACAGGACTTTTCCTGCTTTTTCTCCTGTCTAGGCAAATGATAGTCCAGGTTTAATGAGTCCTTTGCTCTGTTATTTTATTTTTCAAAGTAAAGACTCCAGTAATTATAGAAGATACACTTGGGTGATGATGGAGCAACTAGAGAGGTGACTCTAGTCCCATGGAAGGTATCTTCCATCGTATTCCTGGTTATGGTTAAAAAAGTTGCATAGTTAATAAGAATCCATTTGCATTGACATTGAGGAAAGCTTATTTTTTGTTCTTTTTAGCTCTTTCCTGCTCAGTGATATATTTGCCAATATACTCCTACTATAGTATAAAACTTCCTCTTCAACATTTGCATATTATTTATTGATTTGTTTAATTTTCATTTTTATTGTAATTTTTAATCTGTGAGCTTTTGGGGGCAGGAGATTAGGAACCTAATGAAATATTTGGAAGTTAAATTGAACAGTTAAATACTGCCCTAAGCTTAGTCTCACTTAATATAGTACAAAACTGGTTAGAAACCTCTAATCAAAAAAAAGTTCCTCCTTCATAATTAGTGCTTAGGTCAATAATGCAATTACAAAAATCAGATACTTAAAGCTATGAGCTCTTTCTTTAAATTAATATTTTATTAGCATATATTAACTTTACAAAATAATGGGTTTCATAATGACATTTTCATAAATGCATTTAACAAACTTTCATCATGTTTGTGCACCCCATATGAGTTCTTTTTAAATTATTCCACAGATCAATCCAGTTGAAAACTTCAGTTGTACTTTGAGGAATATTTAAAAAGAAAAAAAGTATTGTTAAGTGTTTATATTAATTCATATGAAACAATAGATATAGTTAAACAATGTAGTTATGCAGATATCAAGATGATATTCTCCATAAATGCACTTAGGCAACATTAAACTTTTCAGGAAAAGACTACTCAATACTTTGTGTGTTATTTTAAATACGATATGAAATATTTCCTATTGTATGATATCAAGTGCCTATCTTAAATATTTTGCTTTAGAAGTCACATTCTGCAGATTTTAGTTTTCTATCAATTGCATAGATTCCTGTATTTTATGACTATAATGTATTTTGTTACTATAGAGTGTTAAGAGACAGAGTCTTTATTATAAACACTAGAATATAACTGATTTATTTCCATAAGTATTCCAGGAATCTTAATCTTGAGAAATCTTTGTTTCAAATGCAAGTTTACATAGATTGGAGTATGGGGAGTATTGATAAAAGATGAGGATGAATCAAAAGTAGGGACAGATTTGAGATAGTTTATCTACACTTGGAAAGAGTTTTGGAAGACAAATACACAATTATTTTCATATGTGTCCACTCAAATTCTTTCATCAAAGAGGATTGATGACCATTTTCTGTGGTGGGGTTCCTTTGAAAGGACGAGAGTGGAGTAAAGAATAGTGATACATTCCTGCTTCTGATGTTGCTCCAGGACAGAATTCTCTTACATTTAATTACGGTAACAGTGAATAAGTCTTTGAGAGGTAATTGTGAGAATGCACAATGGTGCTGCCCAGATTGGACATGGACTTCTGTATTGATGTCCTTCAGGTCAGTGACACTAATCAATCAGTGAATGTCATGCTCTGCTTCAGTCTCTCATCCAACAGGCTTCTCTGAACATCCCTGGTGAATAATGGGACTGCTTTACTATTTGGGCATTGGGACTTATCATTGAGGTAAAAACTGAAGACCACAGGAACTGGTGGGATGTTCCCTCATTGCAGATTAAATCAAAATATACTTTGCTCATGTCAGTCTTCTAGTCACAAATAGGCACAACTCAAAGCAGTTTCTTTCTCTTTTCGTACTGTTACAACTTTATTTTCACTCAGCTGTTAGCTCTCGTCCACACTGACTGTCTGCAGGTTTTTGAATGTGGTAACAGGGCAGAGCAATTTTTAAGTTATAATTTTATCAGTTGAAAACTGCACTATAACGTGCCTTAATGGTTATTCATCTGTAAGATATCAAAGCCATACATCACTACTTTGTGCTGTCTTTGTGAATAGCAGTAGCTTATGATATGGCTTTCATGTGCTAAAAATAGAAGATTATAATCTATTATAATGAAATGTTCTTAAATCAGTAAACGAAATGCTAGCTTGCATAACCACTTAGCACAAGGCACTTGAGAATATCTGTGTCGCAGATAATTAGATGATAATACTCAGGTAATTTTCTCATCTTCACAGTCAATTCTATTCCTTATACTCAATGGAGAATCACATGGTTGATACACACACCAGGGTGCAAATGCCATGATGATTCCTGCTGTATGGCGTACAGATATGCTAGTCTCATATTTAAAATGTTACATTGTCAAGGGAAGTCTGTGTGTGTGCAAGGGTTCAAGTGAGTCACTCCTCCAAAATCCCAGAATTCTGATCTTCATTTTAAACATAATTTTCCTCGATATTTGAGCTGACGGTTTTTCCTATGGAAACATCATTGTCATAATTAATTGATATCTGTAGTCTGCTATGAAGATAATTTTTAATGAGGAAATCTTAGCTACAGACCAATTAATGATAAGGCAAATGAGAAACAGTTTCACAGTCAAAACGTCATCAGGTATTTTCTTATATCTCTGTCCTTTTTTTATTAATCTTTCAATGTTATACACACACGTTAAGCACAGATATTATTCAGAAATATATATCATGAAAGTAGGGTACTTTATCTAGGGTTATTTATATTTAACTATCTGGAAGTAATATTAAATTTTCAGGATAATGTGTATTATTAAAATAGTTATATGGTAAGCATAAGGTTTTATGAAACTGCATTTTATTTAAACACTGTGCAAAATATGTTTAAGAAAAATTTTTTCACAGTCAAACTTGTTAGTCATTAAGAAGCTAGGACACATGGAAAATATTTGGGTGAAAATAAAGCAAAAGATACAAGAAATAATGTTTAAATTCATGTTTAAAAAACCTGTGAGAGAAAACTTTTGTCATTTGATTTCAACACTTGAATTCAACATTTGTCTTGAAATATGCAAAGATTTAGATTCAGTGTGTTAGGAAAAAGTTCCAAGAAAGGTTAAAAAGTGAATTGGGGTGACAGTTAGACCGACATAAAAATATAAAAAGAAATAAAATAGCTATCTTTGTCTTAATATTTCCATAAATTGCCAGTGGTTGATTTTTCCCAAATAGATACCTAATTGACATTTAATCAAGCATTCACAAGTGTATGTTTGATATAAATTAATTACTGAATGTTAAAAATACACAATTTTATGGTGTGTAAACATGTGAGTACATGTTAGTTACCATTTAATTACTGATTTCACAGATTATAAGTGTATAATTACCTAACTAACAATTCACTACCTTTCTACAAAAACATTTTTCAGGTTTAAAAAAAATGTAATGTTAATTAGATGTTATTTCTACAATAATACTTAAAAAGTTTTAAGTGATGTAGCCTACCTGTTTCAGTTCTGATTTAGCACATCCTCGCTGTAATATATGTGGAAATTAAAGTGTTCCTGATGAGTACTTATAAATGCATAGCTGCATGATTTTGGTTTGATTACCCATCAATGCAACATGTTCATGGGAAATACCCCCAAAAATCTGAATTTTGAAATAAAACTAGTTTCTATTTTAAAATTATGTTAAATAAATAAATATGATTAAATAACCTATGGAAAACACTATTTGTAATGAAAATTTCTGTAAAAATATGGTGATATTAATTAACATATTGCATTTTTTTCTTGATTTTTTCCTATTTTTGCTTAGTGATTTTGTAGACACTGATTTTATTCCCCTATTTATCTTTTCCACCTATTTTTACAGGTTCAGATGTTTTACTACGTAAAGAAAGATACTATTGCAGCAAACTGTGTTCATTTGTAAGTATTCTGTTTGTTTTGGCAGTTTCCTATCAGTGAAGGTATAGGTTTCTACAACATGAAGCCTGTAACTGGTTGTGTGATGATAACTAAGGCTCATTCCAGACAAACCTGCTACTCATACAATGTTCACCAGCCCACCAGCAGGTGGTCTGTTATTGCATCTTGATGGTAAGGGACTGAAGCCCTGGCCATTTGGTCTTTCATGTGGAAGGAAAGAAACTTGCATGACAGGTTCAAAAGTGGGCAACAGTGGTCTCCCAGCAAGATACATCTGACCTCTAACTGCAAACACATTTTCTGTTTGGTTGTTTGAACATTAGATTGTTTCAGAATCCTAAAGGAGCCTTTCCACCAAAAACAGTGTAGATGTTGTGCTCAGTGTAGTCAAGGCACATACAGAGCTCATAAAATAAATCAAGTTGAGCCTGGTGCCAGTGACTCACACCTGCTATCCTAGCTACTTAGGAGGCTGAGTTCAGGAGGCTAAGACTTTGAGGCCAGATCAAGCAAATAGTTTGCAAGACCCTATCTCTGAAATAAACAGAGCAAAAATGTACTACAGGTTTGACTCAAGAAGTAGAGTGCTTACTTTCCATGTGGGGAGCCCTGAGTTCAATCCCTAGTCCCAATAAAAAAAATTCAGTTTGCCCAGGCAATATTTCTAGTCAACACATATGTCTTATTACCACAACTAATTTTAATATCCATTTCACTTTTGAATCATTTAGTGTTGACCAAGATAAAGGTAGGTGACACACTTACAATAATAACACAGTTTTTGGATTTAGTCTTCTGATTGTAGTTCATACATGACTTACACCAGTATTACCCCACTTCCTTAGGGTGTAGGTTCCACAGATCACTGCATGTGAATGTGCAAAAATATACATGCTGAAGCATTTGAAAACAAATGACAGATAATATGGCAGATACATAAGCAGTTACATGAGGAGGCCATATTTAATCACTAAATATGCTATTATTATTAATTCTGTTACTGTTATTAGGATGAGATGTTTGGGCACAAAATATTAAACACTGTTCTTTTAGACATTATCTCCTCATATAATTTACAAACACCTGGTAAATCCTAATTATTTGACCAAAGAAATGGATTTTTAACATAAATAATGCCAAAGAGCAGCACATGTTTTGCTTCCCTGTTCCTCTCTGCTAAGGTTAGGCTTGTGTCCTCCTTACTAACAAGATGAGGAAATGTCACAATTGTCCTTTCCTCTTTTTTTGGGTAGGCCTGAAGAGAAATCTAGATGGGACCCTAGTTCCAGGGTACTGAGGCAGAGCCTTGAGGACAGTTCCACAGCAGAAGTTAAAATGCCAGAGTAATCTTCATCAAGAAGACCTGAATAGACAAGCACAAAATAAAAACATGTGAAAGCCACACTTTAATCAATTCTGCACCCACTCACTGTCCCATGAAAAGTATGTAGATGCAATGGTTGCTATGTTTCCCCATTGTTAGATACGACAAGAGCTCCGAAGCAAAGGAATCCATTGCCAGCTACAAGGGAATGATTTTTTCATATTACTTTATGCTTAATTAATCGGGAAGTTGACAATAGAGAAAGTTTAAAATTCAGGAAAAACCCCCACTATTTGTAAGGAAACAAGTCAGCAAAAGATTTTAAATTGTGCTGGCATTTCTAGGACATACCTCATTGGCATTTTCATTAGCTCCAATTCTCAGATCCACAATCTATTAATGTTTACCAAGCTACTAATGCAGAATTTGGACACACTTTTAAGGTAACCTGCATTTAGTTGCTTCAATATAAATGCTAAATTAATGTAATCTTATAATATAGCCATGTGACAGCAAGAGTTCCAGTACACCTGTGCATGAAAACATGAATCCCCCTCCAGGACTCAACTCTGATCTCTTTCCTCCTAGCATTAGTCCTTGTGTGCAGACGTCATCCTGTCTCTTAGAAAGCAGTGCTATTTTTTTTTTTTTTTTTTTTTTGCCTATGCTCTCACTTAACAGCAGTCATTAATTTACTGATACCCTGTCTATCAGGCCCACATCATCTTGATTAGGGCTGTTATCCTAATCAAAAGGCTGATAATTAAGACTATCCATCTGTAGAGTTCTAAGCGCTAAGATGAGTTGAAGATCCTAATTAAGATGATTTAGGTGTTACTTAAATGCTATCATTTGATTCAGCTAATCATACCAGCAGGTACATTAGATTTGCATTAATGTTCTACTGAACCCAACAGCTATTTAGGCAGATCAAAAATGTAGATTGCAGACACTATTTCAAATGTCTTTATTTGAAAGTGATATTGAGACAATACATTAAGATAAGCAGGATGTTAGAACGGCTTCGGTTATTTCCATGTTTCTTAATTTACTTTATGGTAATAAGTGCAGTATTTAAAATAAACAGTCTATTTATTGAATTTGCTGTGTATCTGTCATCATCCTGCACCCTCTCTCATGCACAGATACACAGCCTAAGAGTGAGACATTTTTTTTCAGCATCTATCACTCTGTCACTTACACTTTCTGAGGCCTGGAGAAAATGCCCTTTAAACTAAGATTCTTGAGTAGATTTCACATACATTGCTGCAAACGTCAGGATTTCCTTTTTCTTGTGGATTAGTGATATTCCATTGTATAGTATATATTTATGCAACTATTCATTCATGAGTGGACACTTAGGCTGTTTCCATATTTTGGCCATTGAGAATAATATTGCAAGTGAACATGAGAGTGAAGACATTTTTGAGCTACTCATTTCATTTAGATAACTATTTACAGGTAGGCTTACTGGATTGTATGGTAATTCTATTTGTAGTAGATTCAAGAAACTCCTCAGTTTTTTTTCTATAACTCATCATTAATTTATATTCCTATCAACAATACACAAGGGTTTCCTTTTCTCCATGCCCTTCACAACACTTGTTATCTTTCAAATTTTGCTAACAGCCATCCTATCATCTGCAAGGTGATACTTCATGGTGGTTTTGATTTGCATCTCCCCAATGTTTACTGAAGTTATTGATCATTGCATGTTCCTGTTGGCCATATTTTTGGCTTCTTTTAGAGAAATGTCTATTTTGGTCCTTTGCACATTTGCAAATAAAATTGTTACTTTTTGCTATTGAATTTCATGACTTCACATAGCTTCAAGATTAACCTAGTCTCAGATATATGACTCATAATTACTTTCTTTCATGTATATGTCATTGTGTTGATCATTTTCTTTGCAGTTCAGATATGTTTTTGTTTGACATTGTTCCCACTTAGGTATTTTTGTTTTAGTTCCTTGTGCTTTTAGGATCATGTATTAAAAATCATTGCCAAGCCTAATATAGATTACTTCATTTTTCTTATATTTTCTTCAGAAATTTTGCAGTTTAGAATCATCTATTTCAGTAGTTAGAAAAGTTTTGAATGGCTTTTGAATAGTTTTTAGTAAGTTGCTTTCAATCAGGCTCCAATTTCATTCTTTTGTGTGTAGATACACAGAAGCTAACTTTCATTTACTTTGTGTTCTGGAGCTGTTGTCAAATATTAGTTGACTGTTTATAAAGGTATGTGTATGCATTTTATGTGCTCTCAATTCTATTCCATTGGTCTGGTTTCTATGCTTGTACAATTCTGCTATAATTTCTACAGCTTTCTAATACAGTCTGAATTCAGAATATGAGATGTGACCACCTATCTTTACAAAAACTGCTTTGAGTATCCTGGGAATTTAGTGTTGAAAAACACACTTAGGTTTGTTTTTCCTATATCTTTGAAAAATGTCATGGGAATTTTGTTATTGAATTGAACCTGTAAAATGCTTTGTGTTTTATGAGTGTTTCAACAGCATTAATACTTCCCATTCATGAACATAGTATAAATCTGTTCTTTTAAGTATATTTTCTTGATATTTTTTGGCAATACTGGGTTAAGCTTTGTTAGATGCTTATTTTGTATCTATTGAGATAATTATACAGTTTTTATCTTTCATTTTACTGATGTGATGTATCTTCTTTATTGATTTGCACATTTTGTTCTACCCTTGTACCCATGGATAAATTCCACCAGATCATGGTATCTGATTCTTTTAGTGTCCTTTTGATTTATGTTTGCTAGTATTTTTTAAGGATTTTTATGTCATGATATTGATCTGTGTGAACTCTGTGTTGTCTTATGTATCATTAAAAACATACCTACATCCCAGATCCTGTGACAAATGCAGCTGTGTGCAAGATAGGTACCAGATCTGGTGCCAAGAGAGATCTTCTCAAGTCAGACTATTCATGGGGGAAAAAGGAGAAGTTAAGGAACCCAGCTGCCTTCACCACTGAGGGTTCTAACAGCTCAAAGTGCTACAGCCACTTAGATACCCAAACCTTGGTCATTATAAATCCTCAAAGTCTTTGCAGACATTGACTTTGCCTGACATAGGTGCATGGAAACAAGCTACTGTACCTTTTTGAGAACAAGAGATCTGGCACAACAACCAGTTGGTGCAGGTGACAATTTTCTCACTGAATCCAGTTTGAAGAGGCTGGAAGTGATGACTGCCACCCCAAATGTACATACACTAATGCAAGACCACTAGAAACAAGAGAAAGAAAAGACATAGAAACACCAGTTACTATGTAGTAAATGACCTTAAAGAAATGGAGATCTAAGAGTTACATTACAAGGACTTCAATACAGAGTATGTGATATATTTCACTTTCATGATAGATATATGACCTTCAAAAAAACTGTCAAAAATATGTCAAATTGTAGTTTTAAAATATAATTGGTTGTTTTCTATAGTTCAAAGTATACTTTAAAATCTCATTATCAGTCATAACTGCTAATGTCTTCCCTATAAAAGTTTCCCTGATAAAAAGTTATAATTAGCCTTACACAAAACACAATTTTCTTCAGTCCTCAGTTACTAAAATGTCTCAGCTAGTAAACTTGGAGGCAGTGCTTGGAAACAAGAAAGAGTGAAAGAGACAACACAGCTAAATGTTGGACTAATCCATCCTTTAATAATTTACAGTTGAAAATATTAGGAACTACTAAGACATTAAGGCCACAGACAACAGCACTTGGATATATCATTTTCTTAGAAAATGTGCAATAATTCCTTACTTATAGCTCCTTTACTATCACATCACCATTTTTGACAGAGTGGTTTTCCTGAAATTAGTTTACTTTGATTATAAAGGGTATACTTAAACTTTTACTTGCATTGCATAAAATCCTAGTTATATGAATTCCATGTCAACTCCTTTCCTTTCTCTGTCTTATTTTCCTACTTACTACTGGTATTTTCTGGAACTTAAATAAACTATTTAGTTTTAAACCCTTGTCTCAGGTATTGTTTGAAGCTGTTCTCCAACCACTCACACCTTGGCCACAGAAAGTTCTTAGAATATCTTTGCCCCAAGAGCTTTCCCTTACTGATTTCCTCTATTTCTTTTCTTTTAGAAATTCCACTTCCCTCACACACCAGTGATTCCACCATTTCAGCATTGGCTCTCAACCTCTTTCATTTACCTTTATAGTGTTTTTCCCTGCTCCTACAATTCTCCTCAACCCTGCCTCTTACTCTTTCCTTTATCCTGTTACATTTTTCCTTTATAACCCTCAACACCACTTGGGATCATATATATCTGAATATGTTTATGGCTGTTAACACTAAGCATAAATATCATGATTTTACTAAAACAGATTTTCTCTTTACTAACTGAATCCTCACTGAATAAAATAATCAGTTGAGCACATAAAAATTACACAATTATTGTTTCATGATAAATTATCACATATTAATGTTATGAATTTGCACAAACTAGTTTATCTTTTAGAGACCTTGTTACTGATAAAATGAAGATAACTGCCTAATAAATATTAGGTGGAAAATAGCTGATGTTCTTTCTTATGCTTAATAGTTTTATGTTATTTTAAACATTAATATACTGTTTTGGAATATTGTTATATATCCTGAAAAGAAGTAGAAATGTTTTGAACCACAAGAAATTTAAATTATATTGATTACATTATGATAGAATATCTAGAAGTAAAGTATGAACATAACACATTAACAAATCACAGCCATAGTGTACACATTTTCCAGTTGACAAACTCACCTTACTTAGAGTGTTCAAGTCTAGCAATAGCAAAAGTGACCAAGTTTGCAGATGTTAAGCACTAAGACAGGAGATGTTTAATGGAAATGGTTGTCTACCTTAGAAATGAGACGAGATGACTTATCAAAAGATTAGAAGATTTTGGAGAATGAAGAATATTCAAACCGTCAAACTATACATAAATATGAAGTAGTGTAAGTAAGCTATGGAATATCAGGAGACCATGGTGTTAAAGAAAAATTAAGTAATGGGGCATTAACTTGACTAAGTAAGACATATATATATATATAAGTCTTTTCAGTGGGTGCCTACCAGTGAGAGGGGGTAAGCATAATGAAAAGGTGAATGTGGTGGATGGATTTTGTATTCATGTATGAAAATAGAAGAATGAAACCTATTGAAATTGTTCTAAGAAGGTGTTGTAAGGGAAAAGGGAGAATGATGGAGGGGATAAATCTAAGAAATATTGTAAGTGCACATATAAATATCACAATATATTCGTTTGTACAGTGTTATATGCTGATAAATTTAAAAAAATAAGATTAGAAGAATTTATCAGAGTAAAGTTTCATAATTTTTATCTTATCTTGTGTTCTTAGTGTGGAAGGAAGCATAGTAAAATACTGAGTAAATGAAACAACTTAAAAGGTTGACATTAATGTGACTTCTAATAAGTCACAATAAATATTTAATATTCTCTAATAGAATTTAGAGGAATGACAAGTTCAAATAAAGGCTAAGTACACCAGGTAAATGAAGAGGGAACAGTTCTTTACAATGTACATACAATATTACACCCAAATAAAGAGGCACAGCTGAACAATAAATAATGATCTCTATGTTTTTACATTTTATTTTCCCTGATCATTGGCCATCAAAATTGTGAATCCTAAGGACTAAAATAATATTTGTAGAAACATTTTGTGAGATGAACTTATGATTATGATTGTGAGGGTAATATGTCAGACATAACCTGGGTATATCCTCACTTACAGTTACAAAAACTTTTAAAATTATTCTTTTCAATAATGCACACAGACACACACACACACAGACACACACAAACTCAGACACACACACATACTGCTTCATGAATTTTAATAAACAGAACATAGCTTCTAGATCTGGAATCAGACTATCAAGAGTATCACAGAAGCTCCCGTGAGGCATACCCACATGACATGAATTTTCAAATAAGCAACTTAACGATCTACAGTATGGGTCAGTCATTGGGTGGAAATAGGTGGAGGAGACTCAGGCAGTATGAGATGCACCCCAAATAATTTACTCTTTGAAATTTGGCTTTTACAAATGCTTTGGGCTCAATTTTCTCCTTCTTAACTCTATGATGAATTCCTTATTTTCTCTACCTCAGAATATCACTAAATTTTGAGATAGAGTCTTAAAGAGGCATTAAGTTGAAGTCAGGACAAAAACACAGACACACACTGAGTGGACCTGCATGAGAAGGCAGCCAAGGGGTGAAGACTTGGGAGAAATACATCCTACTGACACCTTCATTTCAGACTTCGGGTCTCCAGAATTTACTTTCTGGAAAGTGAATTTCTGTTGTTTAAGTCTCCTACTGTACACTATTTTGTAATGGCAGCTTTAGTCAACTAAGGCAATGGACAAGAATGGTGAGAGATGTCTCAGTGTGAGTAGTTTTGAGGGAGGGAGAAGATGGCAATCATAGAATTCCATAGAGTGAATCCTAGTGGGAATAAGGGATAAGAACCAATCTTTACCTGATGGAGGAGACTCATATTACAGTGTGATTAAGTCACCTCACTCCAGAAAGCAAGACTTTAACACAGAACACAAAATGGAAACAAGTAAACACAAAATCAAATGTTACAAATAGCTGTTTTATATCTGGTACACGGAAACCCAAAAACAATATCCTAGAAAAATTTTATTTTTCAGTTTTATTAATCTCTTTGTTCAAGAAGAACAAGAAGAACAAGATAAAATGAATACTGTCAACAAATTGTCTCGACAAGATTACATTGACTAGGAGTTTTAAAAATATATCATGGTTCAGTCAGGAGACTGCCTGTCTTACAAGCACTATGCTATGAGTTTGAATCTAGTACCACCAAAAAAAAATTTTTTAAAGCCCTAGAGTTGTGTGTGCTTATTTTTAACATAGATTCAACCCTAACTGAAATTCATTCACATAAATTTATAAATGTTCAAGAGTTTGAATAAAATTATTTTCAAGACTAAAAAGATTTTTTAGATAGTTTACATTGATTTCTTAACATAAGGATACTTACTTCAGAAAGCACATTTTGAAAAATTGCATCCATATTAACTAATATATACAAACCAGTTTTCTGCACTTGACCTTAGAAGTTCATCTTTCTGAAATATTTCTTTCCATTTTGTCTAAGTGTTTACCTTCCTAATTAACCTCCTGGTGCATTTGTTAAGTTCCCACATGCAACCTAAAGAGTTCTTCTGGCCTGTAGTATTTGCACATGGAAGCTAAATATTTGCCAGAGTACTTGCCCCTGCTCTTTCCTTCTTAGTTAGCAAATCAAACATCACTTAGTCTTGCTCAGCCTCCAGCACAGAGGGAATACCAGGTATTCTTGGGGTGTTGTTTATTTGTTCTATTGACAACATCCGTTCTTAAGCAAGGGTCACTGTTTAGGCCGTCACTCACCAGTCATTGACAAGCACTCACATATAACAGGGACAAAATCTAGTCAGTGAATTTAAAGAGTTTTACTCTGATGTTCAGAGACAGATGTGCGTAAATACTTAAAGGTGATTCAACAATTTCTGCTTTGCACACCACATCTTGAGCACAGAGGATGGATAAGCAGAGTGACGGAGAGCTGAGACACCCTACTTCAAAGAGTAGGGATGAAGAAAAATGTCACTGAGTAAGGCACACAGAAATAGAATTACATATTTATCCCCCTTTTTTAATAGATTGAGGTAATTGGCATATGACACATTACACACATTTAAAGTACACAATTTGAAATATATTTTTCTTATATATATACATTTTTGACACCACCAATTGAAAAGGTAAATGTATTCAATGTGTCCACTGATTGCTTATGCTTTCTTAAAATTTTCCCCTCCTGCTTTTCCCAGAGACTCCCATCTCTACCCCCAGGACATACTGATCTGCTTCCGTCATTACAGACTAGTTTGGAAATGCTAGAAATTTCTGTGAATGAAATTGTCCAATATGAACTCTGTTTTTAGGAGGTCTGGCATACTTTACTCCGTACAATTATTTTGAGATTCATCCATGTTGTAACATGTATCAATAGTTTGTTCTTTTTATGACTGAGGAGCAAACTACATTTTGTTAATTTAGTTATGTGTTGATGGACATACTGTTTGTGTCCAGTTTTTGCTTATTTCAAATAAAACTGCTATGAGGAATTTTACAGATTACAAGTGAAATTATTTCTAAGTACATATACATTTGTATTGTTTATTTCCTTTAAGTACATATGGAGGCCAAAGAAATATTGGATCATAGCACAGTTTAAACTTTCAGAAATTGTCAACCTTTTTGCATATTCTATAAATTTTTTTTAAATTAAGGTTTTTCTTACATATATCAGTTTTACATATTAATTGAGTTTCATGTGATTTTTCAGTACTTGCACTGATAACATTAGTTGATCAATTGTGGCTATAAGCACTCATTCAGTTATGTCTGTGACTTTCCTTTGCATCCTGTTCACAATGTCAATGGATATCGCATTATTTTGATGATTTTCAGTTTTTCACGTTATTTTAGGGCTCATACTTGGTATTGGATCTAAGGAATGGTTGTAAAATCCAATGACAGACATCCTTTCTCATGTTTTCATCTTGGAGATTTGTAGATTTAGGTATTATATTTGGGACCATAACCTATTTTAATATTTGATATTTTGTGTATGAGGTATACACAAAAGCTATTTTTATTGTTCTTTTTGTCTTGGTAACAGGTCTCCAATTATTAATTGAATAACAATTTATTTAAATTTTTACATTTTCTCTACTAAACAACCTTTTCACCTTTATTGAAAATCATTTGTTCATACTGTAAATTTGTATCTAAACTCCCTGTTTGTTACACAGATCTATTCAATTGTGTCATTACACCATGGCCACACTCTCTAGTTTATTATCACTTCATAATGGCTTTAGAAATCAGGTGGCTTTGGTTATCCAGCTTGCCCCTTTTATTCAAAGTTGTTTCGGCTCTCTAGACTGCTTTCTCTGTATAAGTTTTAGAATAAGCTTGCAGGTTTCTACAAAAGAACTGCTAGGAGTTTGGTTTGGTATATATTGAGGCTATACATCAATTTGATTCATATATTTTGCCTGTTTTTCTTTCTATCTGGGGTAGAAACAGAAAAAATACCTCTGCTAAGAATAGCTTGTTTTTATGGAGACTTTAAAGTCAAACTGGGTTGCAAAATACATTATAGTTTCCATCAACTGACGAGTTTGAATCTGACAACCTAAGGGAAAAAAGTGAAGGAAACCACAAGGGCAAGGTTTACGTATGCTGTAAGGAAAGATCCCCATAAGGAATGATTAACCGTCAGTTTGATAATTTGTTGAATTCTTATTTGAATACCAGGAATTAACTAAAGACAATGTTTTATATTAAATATTGATTTTAGGACTTCCAGTTTTATGTCCTGGAATTCCTTCCTCATACAACTGTAATTCTCATTTGTTATTTAACCTCTCTGACCAAAGTTTCCTCAACTATAAAGCTTAGTTATTGATATATTATAAAGCAAGGGATTATCATGCAATTAGTGTTATAAAATGAATAGAATATGTTAAGCACATAAAGTGCTCAGAGTAATTATAGGAGTATTAGATTTTTGAAGATTTTTAACTTGTAAGGACAGATGTCTCATGGGCACCAACAGTCTTCCTCATCACTTCAATCATGATTCAGGCATTTCCAAGCCAAAACTGAGACTAGAAATAATGTGAACAACATACCATAAGCACATGCTGGTTGAGAAATTTCCTAACAGGACTCAACAGTCCACAGACTTATGACTGTCCAGCACCTAAGTCTGTCCTTACCTGCATAGCTTTACATTTTCTTCCCTTTCCTCCTCTTCTCTGTGGCACCTGGCTACTTTAAACATCTTTCTTTCTATAAAAGACTTTCAGTGAATTTATACACTCTGCTTTAGTGTAATTTTAAATGTTTTTACCCTTGGTGTTCATTGAGCTTTTTTGGACCCTTAGTATTTTAGTTGTTAACAAATTTGAAAACTATTGGCCATTAATTCTTTAAATGATTTTCTGCGTACATTCATTTTTGAGCACTCCAATTACACATATATATACACATATGTATGTATATGTATATATATATATGTATATATAATGATTGCTCCCCAATCTCTTTTCATACTTTCCAGTCTCTTTCTGTTTAATTTTTTATTATTTCTAGTATGCCCTCAAGTTTGCTTCATTTTTTTTTCAAAATTTAATCTGTTCATCAAACTCATTGTATTTTTCATGTCTATATTGTGGGTTTCCTGTTGAGACACTCAACTTAGAATCTTTGTGTCTTTCTTGTCTCTTCTTAACATGTTCCATTTCTTGTGTAACTTCTTTAGCAAGTAGAATGAGTTATAATAATTATTTAGCCTTCTTTCTTACTCATTAAGCTTCCTGCATTGCTTCTATATGGTGGCAATGAATGAATGTGTTCTTTATCTGTTAGGTTTTCCTGGATGTTTCTTATTTTAGAGGAAATATTTTAAGAGTCGAATATATTTGTGTGTCTATGAGACTTTAATAATTATTTTCCTTAGAATAGGTTTAATCCTTTCAAGTCCTGTCTTAAAGTGTTATTAGAAGCAACAAGGGCATATTTTTTTAAAACTAGGACTATTTTCCTTCTATTGAGACAAACCTTTTTAGGCTCTCTAGTTCCTAAGCATTAAACATGGATCACAAGATATTCCCACTTAGCCTGCTAGAAAAAGGTTATTCTCACCCTTGTGTTAGTTCCAGAGGTTGTTCCTTTGAATGAATTCTGTTTGCTATTTTCCTGATCTTGGGTACTTTCCTTCCACAGATTTAAGTAGTAGTAACATGTGTTTGTGTTCACTTTCACTCCAATGCAAGTTAGATCACTACTTTCTTAGGTAGTGGGGTGAAAAACAGCAGAGAAACACCACGTGTGCATCCTGTTACACCTTTTGATATACCCATTCAAAATCTTAAAAACAAAATTCTTAGTTTTCTGGATTTGTTCCAATATTATCATGTAATATGGCAAAATGTGAGGGAAATGTTCCTTGTATCTGAGGAGGATTGAGATACCTGCCAATAAATGTTAGTGTTTACGTCTTCTTGACTTAACCATAGCTATATTTGTAGTGTGTTTTGAATTTACTGAAATGTACAAATTATATTAAATAAAAGTGAAATTAAGGAGAAAAATATTTTATAATAATTGGAAAAAGAGTGGACAAACTTGTTGCATTCTTATTTAGAGGCTATACTACAAAAAGCAAAACTAGGGTTTTATTTTGTTTTTTGCAGTACTGTAGTTTAAACATGGGGTCTTGCATATGCTATGTAAGGGCTCGACCACTTGACCACACTCCCAGCCTTTTGTTTTGGTGGTGGTGGTTGAGACATTCTGACTAACTTGGGAGGGCTAGCCTCTATCTCCTCTTTACAAGGATCTGTGATTAGAGGTATAGACCATCATCCCCAGACTTTAAATATTTGCTTTGTTTGCAGAAAGAAGTCTTCTGAACGAGCAAACAGCTCCTAGCTAAAGAATTAAAACAATGAAGAATTATGACCTATGATTTAATGAAAGAAAATTGTAATTAATTCTTAATGATTCCTAAGGCATGCAGCTAACTACTAAGACAGCAGTAAGCCTGTAAGCCCTTGGAAAGCAGAGGTAATTTACTCCAGAGAAATTAGTTCATCCTCACCCTCTGCCTTGCAAAGTGCTCTGGGACCAGTTCTGTACCTCTTCCTATAGAAACCTGGGATGAGTTGCCAAGCTTGCAAAGAACACCACCTGCTCCCTGTGACCCAGCTTCTTCCTCTATAAAAGGTATTGGCATGAAGCCAGGAATTCTGAAATCCTTGTGATAACCAAACAATTAGACACACACACACACACACACACACACACACACACACACACACACACACACTCTTTGCCTATCAAGATAGTTTTGGGAGACTGTGGAAGGGAGGGCTCAACATATTTTGATGAATTCTCTGTGGATTCAACTTTGTTTTTTGCTGAGAAATGTTCTGGTGTTAAAATATTTGTATGTAATTTCCTAAACAGATGGTACTGAGACACAGCAATCCTGATTCTAATACTTTAAAATGTATATTATTTACCTTTCTTCCGACTTCCTTACACTCGGACTTTCTGTTTGCATATAGGCATCATTGTCTCAAAGCTCTGACACATTGAGTTAACCCAGCCATGGAAATGCTGTCAACGTCAAGTATTTAAGGAATGCATATCAGGAGTTTCAAAGACATTGACTTTGTGGGTAAGTATATCTTATTAGGTTCTTGGTTTGTAGAATAATTGTACCACTGGGAGTATTTTATATTTTATATTTAGACCCATGTGAAGCATTTGTGTTTACTAGCAGAGCCCTAAAAGACCAAGGTAATTTCAATGTGCAAATGAGAGTACTTATTACACAAACTATTCTCCTAATTCTTTAACTCATTTATAATATTTCATCAAAACTTCTTGGCAAAATTCATATTAGATATTAAAACAGAAGTATGTGTATTTGTTTGCTATGTCCAAGCAAAAACACTGCTACATTTTCAGTGGCTAGAATAGAGAATTAGGAAAGTCTTTTCCATACCATCAAGATAACTAAAATAAAGGGTTTCCTCATGGAGTGCAGCTTGCCCCTGACCTAGAGGAACACCTTGATCCAAATCTGTGCCAGGTACTGAATGTTCTTCCTGCTTCTGGAGATAGCGTGGATGTGTTCTGCATCTCTTTAGCTGTAGCTTGACTTCAGTTACTTACTGAGGAGCTCAGAAAAAGACTGTGTTTTTCTCGATGAGGGGTGATGATGAGAAAGAAAGAGCAAGTAAAAAATACAGACTTTATTTCTTGTTCTTGTCATGATTTTTCTTCTACCTGCATGCCTTTTTCCTATGAATTTTTCTTGTTGCAGTTGTGACAAGAAAAAAGGAAACTTTTGCCCTGGGAGATTTTCACTTCTTATCACTCTTCAGACTGAATCCCTGTGGTACTTTTTGTCATCAATTTTCAACCTTCTCCTGCTCTGCCTGAACTCACACTCCTAGGAAAAGCCAGTGTCATCTGTCTTCCAACTTTCCCTTGTGGTTAAGATGTCTGACTTCTTTGTAGGATTACACAGACCAATAAATTGCAGAGGAAAGGAAGTCCACAGACAGACCAAATGCATATTCTACATGTACTTGAAGGTAGCATGATAAAGATGACATTTTGCATGAAAGGAGAAAAAAAGGACTTATTTAATATATAGTATTGGACCAATTGGCTGACCATTGGAAAAGGAAAATAAAGTTTAATCCCTACCTCACAACATACACCCTAATAAAATCCAGATGAATCAAATGCAGAGAATGGAAACATAATAGCTGAAATAAGACATATTAAGATGTATGCTTTTGGCATGAAATAGGCAAATCAGAGACAACAAGGAAAAGAATAATAAATTTGACGTTATATGAATTTTCAGTACATTAAAAATACAGAAAATACTATTGGCAAATAACTTGAAGCATATAAACTTAAACATAGACATTATTGTATAAGCATCTCTTAATATTAACAAAGAAATGCATCAGTAAAACACCGTGCAAACCTTAACTGTTGCTGAAGAGTAGAAAATAAACAGCTATAGTCCAGAGGAGAAATTATAGGGAGATAAGCAAAAATTATAAGTAAAAACATTAATCAAACTGTATTTTATCCACAAAATGGGGAACCACACATTATTTATAAGACAAGTGTGAACATACTCTCCCTTATAACACTACAGTTTCAACAGATGTTTTGTGGTGGACAACTTGGGAAAATTTATCAAGTGTTTTTTTAAAAGCTATACATTTGAAGCTGAATTAATTTTAAGAGTTTGTTATCAGGAAAATTTACATGTATATTGTTTAAAATATTTACTGTTGAAGGTAATTTACATGCTCTTTTATAGAGAATTGAATAAATTATTGCACATAAGAGGGGATTTTGGATGTCTATATACAATTTTTATAAAAGATATTTGAAATCAGAGTGGAAAATTATGAGTTCCTCTATTTCCTAGTAAATAAAATGGGAATGTTATTGCCAAATTTCAGGATTATTTGAGAGATAACAATAATACACGTTACTATGTGTCTAGTGTCTGACTAGACTTTGAAATTCAAAATCAATTTCTTCTTCAACTTATGGCAATCTCTTACTCTTCACATAGCAGTCTGGTGGGATTCTATGAAAGCACTGTCCTCTTATAGTTTCCCCAGATACTGGGGACAGCAAGTCTGGAATTCTGCAAGTGCTTCCCTGTTCCATCCTTCAGTATCCATATTGCCATGCTTTTACCCTAAAAGACGATTGTGTTCCTTTTCTTGGATGCCTCCTCTTCAGTTCTAGGCACAGTGGTTAGCATTGTATGGAGTGCTGCATACAATGTAGTAAATCTCATAGATTCGCTCCTCTAATGGACCGTCTCTTCCAACAATTGGCCCCTGCAACAACCAGTAGAGACTTTGGAATTTTTCTATTTCTCTTCTTTCCTTCCACTAGATGCAGTGAAAGAATAATTTGCAAAAATTTATCACTAAAATTAATGTTTTATTACCAGAATATTACATTTTCTCCAATTTATTTGGAAAGGAAAAAAAAACCATATCATATATAATAACTGATACTTATTCTGCATAATTGTTCTGTAAAAGTTTTCCACGCTATTGTTTTTAAATGAATTAAATTTGTGTGCATTATAGATATTAAGGTTGTCAAACAAAAAATCTTTCTCCCCTAGGAGTAGTGCTCCTGGTCTTAAGCAGAAGCTGGTTTGAACATGGCAGGGCGTACCCACACATGCTTGTGTTTCTGTGTGTGCAGCAGAGGTATAGAATAGTAGTTGTGTTTCAGGAAATGTCCTTACAGGCTTTTAGGACATGTCAAACTTAAAAAAAAAAAACAGAAAGGATAAGATGTGAGAAAATACTTTCAGGGTTGTAGCAGGAGACTTAAAATGCACATCAAGTAGAAACCTTGGGAAAGAGCCCCTTGCACTTTTTTGGAGTTAGGCTATCTACTGCATTCAATATCAGTCAATTTGTTTTTTAAATTGAGGATAGATTTGAAGACTGTAATTAAATTTGCTCTTTCATGATGCCATCTTTGAATATTGAATGAGATCTCCAAGGTCATTATACTCCTCTACAGCTTTCCTAAAGATCAGTGATCATTTTTCCAGGGCAAAGGGCTCTTTGCTTTACTCATAGTTAAGAAGATAGGGTATTCTGCCTCTACATTGGTTAGATATTTACACCTTCATTGAACTAGAAGTTATTCCTTAAGCTTATCTTCAAAAGATGGATAAATTATTCTATGTAGATTGGAATTTAAGTATATTTCATGTGATTCAAGGATGTGAAAAGTGCTCATGACTATTTGTCACCTTCTAATGACCTGTCCATAACCTAAATTTGGAATCAGAAAGCAAATTCATGCCACACCTTCATTGCCCATTCATTGTATAACTTTTATTACATTTCAATTTCTCACCTCTACTGGTAGAATCTACTTCATGAAGTTGTGAGAATCAAATACAATAATTCACAAGAAAGACTTGGTGAATTTGCAAAAAGAGATATTATACACAAATGTTAGTCACTTTAATACAGTGAATATCTTCAGTCAATATGTCACTTTGAATTATTCTTTTGTAATAATTTAAACATCATTTGATTTTCTGGTTTCCGTATAGAGAGTGTAAAATTCTGTGCATGTGTCACTATTAGGAAAAGTATATCAATCCATGTTAAAGAATATTGGAATAGCCAAAGCTCCCTCTTTCCTTGATAGCACATTTTATTTGGTCTAGTCTTTTGCTCATTACACTATCAGGGGAAATGAATCTTCCTTCATGTCTCCATAGTCTCTTTAAATGAGGTTACCAACTCTAAGTGAAGAAATTGAACACTTCTCATTCAATACTCCCTTTCTACCAACGAGGCTGCAGAATAAAAAGAAAATATGTAGTATTCATTCACCCACAGAATTCATTCTTATAAAGGTTACCAGACAATGGCAAAGCTGTCTTTTCAATGTTCCACTCAATATTCTGCTCAAGCTAACAGGCTTTTAAAATGTTAATGTGTTTATAATTTACAATCATATGTAGCTATAAAGCTATATGAAGAAAAGTGTAACAGAATGGTTTCTCTTCCACAAAACTTCACTATTTCTAGTACATACAATAGTACAGTGCCCAGCAGTTAGCTCTCCATCATGCTGGTTAATGACCAAATTAAAACATATTGTACATGTTATCTAAGTGGATTATTGCTTGATTAATTACATTAAAATTATCAGTATTTGCATGGCAATCTTGATTTTCCTTTTTTTTTTTTTGAGCAAAGATCCTGAATTCTGAGCACTCAGACAGGGCTGGAGAAATGACAGGAATGGTATTTATGAGAGTGCCCCATCTCTGCGAGATTTCAAGTTCTAAGAACGGCTGTGATTGTGAAAGGAGAGGTACTTCATTGTAGACCTGTATCCATTTATTCAAGGTCAAAGCAAGGTTATGAAACTGACCATGGGATGCTCACAATGAATTCATTTACCACTTGTCAAGAGCAAGACAGGTAGTGGATCAAAAACTGCGCAGCCAGAGATGAACACAGATGAGATGCTAGAGAAAATATGGAAGAGCTGTACCAGAGCTGCAGGAAAAAGACAAAATACGTAAGAGGCAGAATATCTCATGAACTTGGGCCCTTATATTTGCATATATAGAGATCTCAGAGAATTTTATGAAACAAACAGTTGGCTTGATAGGAACAGATATATATCCAAGAGAGTCTGCATGACTAACTTGAGTCCAACCTGTGAAATCCTCTTGTAGAGTTCCTCACTTAATTGGGGGAGAAGGTAAAGAGAATAGAGAAGAGTAGGAATGTATTGTATTTATTTGAATAGCCAAAGTGAAGAAAGTGTACTACAGGTAGACAAATTAAATCCCCAAATCAAAGTCAGCTTTGTAGTTTCACCCACAGAGCAGCCATGTTTTGAAGAGTCAATCTTTCTGAGTGAAATGCTTATCAATTTAATTCTATTGGGAAAGCTTAACTGTTTCTGTGTTTGTTTTGCTTCACTTTTATTGTTTAATTCTCTTACTCTTCAACTATACAAAGAGCAAGAAAATTCTCAATTAAAGCATATGCGTTCTCAGCCATAAGCCCAATCCCCAGATTAACAAAAGAAATCTTGGTCGTTTTTTAATGGGCTGTCAGTTTTACATAGGATGAATTTAAATTGTAAGGAGGAACAAATGGAATTTCATCTGTTGTAAACTGCAAACAATGTTGCAGGATAGGGACCGGACCATTGCCAAAGCTGGTGTTATTTGTGATTTTATAAGTGATCCAGAAAAGGGTGCACAGTAAAATTGCTTTGTTTGATAATGCTAAGCTTCTTGGAGTAAAGAAATGCCCAGGCAATAGAAATGAAGAGAACTATCTATGTGAGCTATTCCTTTTGTATGCCTTACTGTCTACTTTCTTCATCATACAGCATTGAATGTAACTTTCTAAATTTGTGAATGTGAGTTCTTATTTACAGATTCAAAAAACAAGTACTCAAATATGGTAGCTGTCATATGATTATCTGAACACAGATGCTGTTGAAATTCATTCTTGAAAAACAAAGAAAGAAGTTTGCAGGCAATATGACAGCACCTTTCCCTGATATGTTTTTATAGGCAGGACTCAGGTCATATCTTTTTAACTCAGAGATATTTAATCTAAGACAACTAGTGCACAATGGCTTGGTGAGGAAAAAATTGTCCTAATCCCTTATGCTAAAATTCACTGATTTCAAAAGTTATGCAAATCACTTAATCCATCCTTTAATTTACTTTTTCTTTTAATAACAAAGTTAACCATTAAAAATAGCACTTATACTAATGAAAGTCAAAGCAATTTTCAAACTATAGCTCATGTGTTCTTATAAGAAAGTAGAATCATATTGCTAAAAGATCTTTGTTACTGATAAGTATGAAAGTATTATTGGGTTTTCATAATAACTAGCTATTTTTCCTACTTTACTGTACTTTAGTTAATGAGTTATTTGTGATGCAGCCTATCTTAAGTTTTGTCTTCTTTTAAATGTATCTGAAAATTTAATAATAAATAAAATGATAAATAAAAATACTCAAAGGTTATATTTGGCTAGGTTGAAATATTATTCATATAATTGTGTAATGAATCTTCCTAAAATATATTTTATAAATCATTTTAAATTTTTGACAAAACTTTGGTTCCTTTTCGAAGAGAAATGATCCTATATTTCAAAAGGTTTAAGATATTTTAGTCTAACTCAATCTATGAAGTAATAATCATTTACAAACTGTGTCTACATTAACAATATCCGAGAATGCCTTTTATTCAGTTTGATACTGTGACAGAAGCTTGAAGATATCTGCAAAATTTGAGAATGAAAATGTAGCATTAGGGAGACCCTTAGCATTCTTGTAGTTTGACACTCTAGGCCTCCATCTGAGCCTTGTAGAACCCACAGGTCAGAGGTAGAAGAGTAAGCACTGGGAAGAGTCCCTCTGGCCTTACTTTGTCCAAAACAAATGTCATCATCGTGAGGGAACATAGTAACCTTCTTAGCTGTCTTGTTATGAGCCCCACAATAAATTGAAAATTAATTTTATAGTAGTCAGTTTCTACAACAGAATGCAAAATCACACATCTTGAAGGAGAAGAACTAGGATTCAAATCCTGTCCCCATTTTTACAATATTTTATGCTTAAAAAGTAAGATGTTACCAATACAATGGCTGGAATAGTTACAATGTCTGTACTGTGGTAAATACAAAGAACTGACCTAAAAGAAATATTTCGAAAGGCTAATCATACTTTCTTTAAAGTTTGTGCCCGATATGTGGTCCATTGAATGAATATCTTGATTATAGAAGGAAAAAAATTATCTTGTGAGTAACTCTAACAGGTTTGTATTGACCATGACACACTACCGTACAGTGGTAGAAGGTAATTGTAATGATCCCAGGGAAATGAACTTACCTTTCATTTTCTGATTATGCAGGACCTCATTGTGTAACTAAACATTGCCTAGAATATTGGCAGTGATGATGTGGAAATGCTGACAAAGTCAATCTTCAGATGAAGGTAGCTTCTGGCAGTTCCTGACACATTGGAAAAGTTCAATGATTCTAGTACAAAGACAGAAAAGCAAGTGAACAAAACTTCTCAAACTTTCATTTTTCCCCTGACCTACACATTTAAATCCTAAAGCAGAAGATAGTATACCATTATTCTTGTCAACATAGGTTCACCAAACATAGGTTACACATTCTTAGGACAATAGAGATATTTCTCTCTTGACAATTCAGATGGTGTTGATTTACTAGCAGAAAACATTTGTGTTTATGATGTTATCTGTGTATATATGAATATATATGTACACATTCACTAATAAAATTCATCATCCAGATTCATTAACTATCTGTGTCTGAAGCTGCCCTGACAAGGACATTGCTATGACCTAATAGCTTCCTCTGCTACAGTTTGCTGCCTTTTTTGTTGCTGTTCAAATGAAGATAAATTTCAATATTTCCCTTGCTTGCATAATCAGGTGTCACTTTCCAGACTGTTAGTAGCTTTTCCATGTATAAATGATTGGGCCATCACTGCACAGAACCTGGTGCGCTGCTATTTTAAGCATTTCACACTTCTTTCCAGCTCTCTCCATGGTGGTACTACTGTTTCAGACCCATTAGAGGGAATAGAACTGCTGTCGGTGCCCTGCGTTAGTGGTGTATATCAGGGATCAGATTGCTAAAAGCATACATATTTGATGAAGCAATGCTAAATAGAAGGTTATAATGTTTAGAAGCCAATAAAAAGCCAAATAAAAATTCATGGGAAGTCATCTCTGTATCACTGAATGTTATTACCCCAAACTAGGAAAAACATTCTTTGTGAGCATTAAGGAAAGTATACTATGGTGTTTTTCAGTTATAACAACAAGTAGTATTAATTTCCTATTTACGCGATAAGAGTATAAATACATGGCTTAATTAATAATATTGTGATAATAATTATACTTAAAAATTTTTGTTTCACACTGATAGTGTTAACTAGATTGTTTCTGAAGTACAGCCTGTCTAAAGCCCTCTGTAAAATGTGTATCAGTTTGTTTTTATGATTTCAACAATTTTATCTCTGAATAACTGAGAACTTGAAATCATTAAGCAAAAAACAAAAGTGCTTTTTATTTGCACATACCCTTTTTTTCATTAAAAATAGTATATGGTGAGAGGTAAATAAATCTATAAATGTGCAAACATTACAAAACAAGTAGTGCTTCTTTTAAAAAAATTGTACTGGTTTTTAAAAATCAAGGATATGTTTATCCATCCTACAAGTAGAGAAATAGTGTCTGCAAGAATCCCTTCCTAGTGGTAAGTTCCAGATGGACATTGAGTATAGATTGCTGGCTATTTCTGACCTGGCCATCTGACTAAGAACAGAGTTGTGTGTTCATGCTGAAATGTGCATTATTGACCACATAATACTTTGAAATAAGGAAAATGTTCATAGATAAAGTAAATGGCTTACAGTTTTGCAGTTAATAAGAAAGAAAGCAATCACTAATAACTAATCCTATTTTTGTTCTTTTTTTCTTTTTTAGAGTGAAGAAATGCTGAAGCCCTAGATTTAACAAAATAGCTTATTCTGAGGTATGTCATTATGACTATAGATATTTACCAAAAGCATGTATTTCTCAGAGAGCTGAAGAAAGTCTGTGGACATAGATTCAAGATTCATTGCTCAAATGAGCATTCATATAATTTCTTTTTGTTGGTATTAATGCTATTTTTTCCTCTTTCAGCACCAAAGTTGTCTTACATATTCCTGCCTATAATTTTCAGAGTAGAGTCTGCAGTGCATAACATGTTTAAGACAAACTACACAATTGTTGGAGTAGAGAAATGGGTCCTTTTCTAGATGGTGTTTGAGATAAATGGGAGAAAGGAAGGATTTATAGATGTCATTTATTCCTAAAAACCATTTTAATAAAATGCATTTGTAATTGTAATTTATTTCAATTTCCAGTGTATACATTTTTAAAGCAAAGATAGTTAACATTTACTTTGTGATAAGATCAACATCCCATTAATCATTTGCTTCTTCAAAGCCTTGCAAATTAGAATTTTTATGTTTCCCATGCGTTACACCATTCTACCATTTTTTCATTTATTTTGCTTCTCCTTATGACAAAGCTTTAAGGACATTCCAAAAAATAGATTATCAAAATGGTTACGATGTGGGAAAAGATCTTGACAATAATTTGCAGCATAGTAACATAGAAGAAAATGATCACTTTAAATAATTTTGTAGAAATTAAAAAATATATGCAAAACATATGTATGTATCCTATTTACGTACTCCTAACCTAACTGGGTACTATTATTACTACTTTTGTTTGCTACTGCTATCTTATTAGCTAATCACTAAGTAGAGTTTTATTGTTTTGTTAAATTTTCCTCACTCTTCTCCTTACCTGAAGTAAGTTAAACACACTCACAGAACTACATGGTTAAGCTGAGTAAACAAATGATTTAGTTTTGAAATCATATTTACAGAGCACATTATGTTAAATTATATAAAAGTATTTCCCCAAATGATTTTTCAAGCATCATATCTATAAGCTTTATTTTTGAAAACAAGTGAACAGTTGAAGTTATAAAGCAACTGAACTGCTTATTGACAATGAAAATGGCATTTTCCAATATATGTTTTATGTCCAAAATCCCAGGCTCATTTCTTTCTGCTGTGAGTGGATAGCTATGCTCATGTTCCCTGGGTATACTTGAGACCGGGTGAGGCAGACGGTCCACATTTCCTCCTTATTCTCTCAGATAAACTCCTTCCCTCAATTTTCATAATGTCTTCACAGGACTGTCTTCTTCCTAAGGAGCCATGAATTAGGTTTTACTTTTAAATCTGTCTAAAGACTACAAAAGAAGAGTGGGAGAGTTTTATAGGATGATTCCATTCTTAAAAAATAAAGTGAATAAGTTGATGCTGCAAATAATGATAGGTGACATGGCACTTCCTCTTCTTCACTGTTTGAAATGATCTTCTTGGTAATTTCAAACCTTGGAAGTAAATATTACTTTTTTCTCTTGCATTTTTTTGCAATGACACACACCGAATGTCCTTGTCCCTTGTCCAAAGAAAGGAAACAGTTAATATATAGCCCATGCTTACTAACTTTGTGATACTTCTGCAAATAAAGGAATCTAAACTAAATAACAAAGTTACCAACTATTTCAATTTATTGATAGTAATGAATCAGTTGTCTTGCTTTATTCTCACATGACTGTGAATGACATATTCATTTAAAAAAATCTTTATCAGAAACTTAATAATATTCTGCTCTGCATCATCTGCTTATTCTAGTTCTGTTTGTTGATAGACTAATTTATTAAAAAAAAAAAAAGAGCAAAGTAGCTTCTCTCCTACAGTTTATCTTCCAGGGAAGGAAGCAAGCAAAAGCACACATACAAGAGTAAGTTAGAGTGGAGAAAGAAAAAAAAGTCATGCAATTGTCATGATTGAGATTTTTAATGTCCCCTAAGGCTCATCACTGAAGCTCATGTGGTGCTATTGGGAATTAGTAGAACTTTTAGGAGGTTGGGCATCATGGAAGAAAGTTGGGTCATTGGTGATGTGCCCATGAAAGTCATATTGGGCCCTGATTCCTTTATCTCTCCTGTGAATAGTCCTCTTGCTCCAAGTGCTCTCTACCATGATGTTCTGCCTCTTTACAGATCCAAAAGCTGCAGAGCTAAGTGAAAATGGACTGAAACATCTAAAACTTTGAGACAAATCAATCTTTGCTCCCTTAAGCCTGACTAATACAGAAAAGTAAGAGAAACAGGAAGCATGCAGGATGGAGTGGTAGAGATACAATCATGGCTAGGGATGCTCTCTGTGACAAGGGATCAGTTGACTGGAGGCTGTAATGGGGGGGAGGTGTGCTATGTGGCCATCTGGTGGGAGAGTCAGACCGGCCAACACAGGGTGACCTTCAGCTAGGTTATGCTGTGCATGTACTGGGAACCACAGAGAAACCACAGTGACTGGAGCCAATTGATCATGAAAGAGGTCTGGATAGAGAGTAAATCAGGACTTAGAAGGGAGAGTCTAAATGGTTTAGAGCTGGCCATAGAATTTAGATTAAACTGGGAGTAAGATGGGAAGCAACTGGGAACACAGAAACTTGATCTTAGAGAAATCAAGATATTGGGCCAAGAGCCAGAAAGCAAGAAAGCCGTATGCATATCCATTTAATTGCATGGTTGTGTAAAAAAACATCTGCTATTTGCAAGATAAAGATATCTATACAATCATCTCACTGTACAACTGAAGTTGTTGAGAAGGAAAGAATTGATTATGGCTTACTTTTCAGAAAAAAACCTGCTATCGAATAGAGTGTTGAAAAAATCATGAATGCTGTCACGGTTGCTATAAGAGATCAGCTTGAAACCAGTTTAATATCATATCAAGTTTATTAGGAAATGGCTCTAGATGTAAGAAAGAATAGACACAGAATGCAAAAATTCTTCAGATTTGCTCTGTTGGGTGGGGGAATGTCATATCATTTTAAGAGAAAAGTTGGATTGTGCTAAGAAAAGGCTTAGAAATTCTGAATAAGGAGATTATGAACTTTGAGTTCTTAGTAGTTATCTGTCAGTGCCAGAATAAAAGGAAGAGATGGGTCTTCAGGATAATTACCTGGGAGTGCTGTAGTTCGTAAGAAATTTCCCACTCTTCAAATCTCCCAGGTCACAACAGGGTTCTCCCTGCAACTCTCTTATTACTAGTGGTTCTAATTTTCACACATTTTAATAATATCTTTGTTCTTTGCTGTCATTTTCTTTGAATTTAGTTTCTTAATTGTGTAGCCAATCTCTGCCACACTTGCCATGTCTTTCCTTCTCAGTTGTAGTGATTTACTCTTTGATACTGATATTTCATGCTTCCTGGTGTTTTATGTAGATAGGACCAGGATGTCCTTTTATTTTTATAAGAGAAAGGAGCCATCATGAGTATAGACTACTTCTGCCAATTTCCACCGGCAATAGTACAGGATGTTCTCTTCTTTTTCTCTTAAGTATGTATTCCTTTCTTCCATGTCAAAGTCCCAGTTCCCAGTGACATATACATTTATATTCATCTAAATGCATGCACAAATCTCTATGCAGTCATACAGTGAAGGTTTGAAGACAGCCACTTGCTGATCAAGAATATCTGAGTGAAATTCAACAAAGTAATATATTAATTTCTGTAATATAAGCTTTTGGGACTGGAAAGTTATTTCTTCTAGCAATTATTGCTTCCTTAATACCTATAATATATTTTGGCATAAACTACTTCAAAATATGTAATGTCAATGTGTACTATGAACGCATAACATTATTGTATGTGGGAGCCAATAAGATTACTTAAACATTGTCTTTCTCTTTCTCTCAAATATATGTATATATGTGGTATATGTATATGTATATACATATGTATATATACATATACACATACACACATGTATACATATACATATACACATATACATATACACACATGTACACATATACACACACATGTATACATATACACATACACACATATATACATATACATATACACACATGTACACATATACATACACACATGTATATATACACATATACACACATATATACATATACATACATATATACATATATATATATATTGAGATCTACATCAATTCCAATAGAAAGAAGGATTTTCTTTTCTATGTGTTTCAAAAAATACTTTATCTTTAGTAGAGAGAGAAGAATTGGGGCATATAACCAGGTTGAGAGGTGGATTTATAGCACGATTCATTGTTAGGTATATTAAGCTTCAATTCTTTGGTGGAAAGTTCCCTGATGGAGAATTGAGTCATAGAGTCTCAAGTGACTTGCCAAAGATAAGAAAATAGATAAACTGTAAAGTGTTGGATTCATTTGCAACTAGGTAACTATGCAGGAACTCCATGTATGCAAAGGTAAAACACAAAAGACCAACCATGAACACTTGAGAAATATCCAGATTTCAGTGGTGAGAAATTTGACAGAGATACAGGTAGAAAACAACCTAATGTCAAGAATCCCACCACAGAAAGCTTTCAAGAAGTAAACAGTACAATAATGAGGCAGAGAAAGCAATAATAAGACTACTGAATCTAACACATAAGAAATTATTTGTGACCTCTCAGTGAGAATACTTCAAGTGGCTTGAATGGAAACAGCGTTGGGAGCTGTCAAGCATAGACTAAGAGGTAAAAACTTGAACAGATGACTGAAAATACAGAGTGTCAAGACCCCAGCAGATCTACTAGATCCTGAATCTAATGGCATGTCAAGGTTATGCAGTGCTGACAGGACTGTTTTTTGTTTGTTTCCACTCATGTTTTCTACTCACTACCTAACTACTCTGGACTCAGAGTGAGAAATAGGCCAAGTGTAGACAATCTGCAGGATAGTAGGCTGCTAGTGATCCATGACACACCTGGGCAAAACAAAATCTGTCAGAAGGATTCCTTAAAAAATTCGAGGCAGGATATACCTGTAACATAAGGCAGTACTGGTAGAAACTAAACAAAAATGCCAGAATGTCAGCCATTACGGAGAATCCTAATGGACCATGTACAGGCTGAGTCTACAGGCCATCAGTGCCTGTCTGAGGAAGCAGGAAGTCAGCACATAGTGAGAAGAGAGTGATTCAGGAAGTGAAGCAGGTGTGTGAAGACCTTCAGCCCCTGACACAAAGATGAAGGAAGGAGGTGGTTTAGATGTAGCCTCAGATTCTTACAGATTGCTTCCTCTAGCTCTTAGTTCTTAAAATAACCCCAATCAGTGACTCTGGCTGATGTTTTGCTTTGTTCTAACCAAAACATCTTGGAAGTATTAAAAATCTTCTTAGTCTTGATTCCAGCCTTGCCAGAGCTAGATGACTCCTATATATGAATTCCTGAACGGTTGATAAATGGTTTGGAGCAGGCCTGGGAGAGGTGCAAGCAAGCAGGAAGATAGCTAGCTTTGGCTTAGTGAGAGTCTACAAGAGAACAAAGCTGCTTCCCATGTGGCTTAAACCACTTCAGCTCCTGATCTGTCTCCCTTACTAAACATGACGCTCTCAATAGGCAGAAAACAAACTTCCATGTTTAGAATCAGACTGAGCAGATTATATGCCTTTTCAACACAGCCCCAAGCCGCCCCCCCATTCAATGAGAGGAAATGACCTATCTAGTTTGCGTACTAAGTATGTCAGGGTGCTGCATGATTCCTCAGGGGACATAAGGCAGCGTCTGAACATGGTTGTCAAGCAATAAATTATGGGGTAATCTGATCACAGGAAGAGTTGAGCAGAAAAGACCTGTGTCTTTATAGATCAAAATCCAAAATAGCAATGGTGACAGGGCAGGTTATGAGCTTAGCCATTTGGGTAAGGTAATAAGACCTCCTCTATGTATATTTTTGGGACTTTCAATCCTGTGATAAGTCATCCTCTCCCCAGTGTAAGGAAACAGCAGGGAAACAGCTATATGCTAACTCTAAATTCCTTCACCCTTTGATGGAGGTACAGCTCAGGTCTTACAAGTCTCTGCGGGTTTCATATGGTAACTGAAATTAATTGAAGAAATTTCCTTCCTAGTGGGCTAATTTTCTAAACCTGAAAACAGTCTTTTGATAGCCAGAAATAAATTTTGGAAAACTGTTTTAAGTAGCAGAGTTAATAATTTGGAAAAAATTTCTCTTCTGACAAAATATTCCCCTTTTCCTTTAGAAATATCCTTGCATAAGAAAGAGCAAGGAATACTCTGGAATTAATAGGCATAGACAATGATTTCCTCAACAGAACTCAAATATCTCAGCAACTAAGAGAAAGGATTGACAAGTGGTACTATATAAAACTTAAAAGCTTCTGCACAAAAAAGAAATTGTCACCAAACTGAAGAGGGTAGCCACAGAATGAAAGAAAATCTTTGCTAGCTATATACTCGACAAGGGATTAATAGCCAGAATATATAAAGAGGTCACAAAACTAAACTCCCCCCAAAATACATGACCCAATGAAGAAATGGGCAAATGACTGACTGGAACTTTTTCAAGGGAAGAAGTCCAAGCAGCCAAAAAACACATGAAGAAATGCTCAACATCCATAGTCATAAAGGAAATGCAAATCAAAACATTAAGATTCCACCTCATCCCTGTTAGAAAGGCTACCATTAAGAATCCAAACAGCTATAAATTTTGGCAAGGATGTGGGGAAAAAGGAACGCTCATACACTGTTGGTGTGAATGTAAATTAATACAACCACTATGGAAAACAGTACGGAGGTTCCTCAAAAAAACTAAAAATAGAACTGCCACACGATCCAGCAATTCCACTCAATCCTAGGAATATACCTTAAGGAATGTAAGTCAGGTTACAATAAAGGACCTGCACACCCATGTTTTTTGTGCAGCATTATTCACAATAGCGAAGCTATGATGCCCCACTACTGATGAATGGCTTAAGAAAAATGTGGAATTTATATACAATGGAATTTTATTCAGTCACAAAGAAGAATGAAATTTTGTCACTTGCAGGTAAATAGATGGGATTGAAGAATATCATCTTAAGTGAAATTAAGCAGGTTCAGAAGGCCAAAAGTCACGTTTTCTCTCATATGTGGAATAGAGACCTAATAGAAATAAATACAGCAATATTTTAAAAAATGACTCACATTAAGGGGAGGTTACATATGAGGGCAGGAGAGTAAAAGAAGGAAGTTAAAAGGGGAACATGGTTGATGTACTCTCTGTACAAAAACGAATACAGAATTTTTAAAACTGTTAAAATCACCATGAGAGGGGGACTAAGGTAGAAAGAAAAATACAGGAGATAAACCAATTTGGGTTATAATACATATACATGGGACTGTCACAAGGAAACTCAGTGGATAGCTACCTTAAACAAATAAAATGTCATTTTTTTCCTATTACAAAATCAGATAACAGGAGGGTGGGATAAGTCCCGTCTGGGTGGGGTTGGTACCTGTGGGAGGGGGAAGGTTGTGCAGAAAGCATGTAGGAGGATGAATATGGTGCAAATACTGTGTACACTTTTATGCAAATGGAAAAATGAGACCTGTTGAAACTACTCCAGGAATGAGGCGAGAGGAGAATAAAGGAGAATGATGAAGGGGGTGAATTCAACTATGATATCCTTGATATATTATAAGAACTTGCAAATGCCACATTGTACCCCCAGCACAACAATAAAAAAGAAAAAAAGAAATATCCCTTCCTAAAATGTAATAAGCATTCAGGGAAACCAGGAACAGATAAGAGAAATCGAGTCAGCAGGTGTCTGACAGTAATTTGTGTGTGGATGTTACGTATTCCTCCAGCTCATAGGTGACAATACATATAAAGGGAAAAGAAAGAAAGCTGATTGCACAAGTCTGGCATGTGCAGCCTGTCGCAGTTCCATTGGGAAAGCTGACAGCTAATTCTTATCTTTAAATTTACACTTCTGTTTAGGCAGTCACTGTGGAATTACCTTGGTGTCAATAATCACTGGTAATTCATATTCAAATGACTATTTAAACATGTCTTTTTCCTTTAGGCCATGAAAATAGGACACAATGGTTAATAAATAAAAGTAACTTTTTGGAAGTCCGCTTCAGCTAGGGAATTGTGTATTTTCAACACATTATTCAGCCTTTAAGTCCGGTAGGTTATAAACAATAATAACCATACATGGATCATAAGTTGTATATGTGAAAAGAACGTTTTCATTATTAGAAGATAATACTCCTAGGGGAAAGACTTCTGAATATTTTTCATATAGAGTTCCAAGTAAAAAAAAGAGAAATTAGCATTCATTGAACATCTATTCTGTAATTCATCTTTATCGCTGCTCTCCAATACATAAAATAATGAGTTAATAAGTAAAACATGTTTCACATTCATTCAAAATATTTTAATTATCTAACCATATTACTTATATAGAGTATTCTATTTTTGTATAAAGATCACAGGAACAATCTGAGCAACTACAAATTAATTAATACCTACCATGAGCCTTGGCCTTTATGTGTGGTTTCTTATTTAAATAAATAACAAGTTAATTTTCGTATAAAGAAATGAATAATAATAGAAGTCAAGAGGGTGGCCAAGAAAAGGTCTCTGGATAGTCTCACATTGCCCCTATGGCTCTCCTCTCTACTTTTACCCTGTTAACTATCTCGGGAAACTGCTGGGACCTGGTTGCTTTGTCTTCTGTCATCTGGATGGTGTCAGACAATAGGTGGAACCCACAGTCATTCAATGGTAGGAAGAGAGAGAAGTCAGGGTTTTTATTTTATCGGTTTCTCCCTTGTCAGGACTGAATCTTGGCTTTGGTTGTTTTCCACTCCCAAAGGCACAGCCTCTGTGAGTCAACCCTCTCATTATGTGTATTGAAGAATAATTACGTTTAAGAATAAATTACAGAATGGATATTCAGTCAATGGTAATTTCTTTTTTATTACTTGGAACAAAAAGTATTCACAAGTATTTCTCCAGGAAGTAGTGTTTTCTGAGACTGAAAATGCTTATTTCAAATATACAACATGTGATCATTGGATGATCAACATTACAACATGTAGAACTTACTGGTTTCTGTGTCTGGGCAATGCTCCATCTCCATACCTTCCTCCCTTTGTTACACACAGGGCCTTATTACTCACATTCAGCTGACATTAGCCATCTACACCATTAGAAATCAGTCATTCTATTAAAATGACAAATATAGAAAATGTCATCAGGACTAGACATAGGAAACAGACCTGAGTGGAATTCTGGTCTTGAATAACTCACATTTTTTATGAGGGCACTGATTACTCCTTTTCCAGGAAATGGACATCGTGATCTGTGGCCTATGGTACCATTATGAGGGCAGGCAAAGGGCAAGACATTTGGAGAGCAAGGGACTGTGACTCAATCCCAGTAGCTAGAATGATAAGCATAATAAGCAAGGCATAGATTGAATGCTTCTGATGACCTTGGAGAGTTCACACAGAGAAACAAGACATACTGAAAGACTCTGAGGATGCCCCAAAATAGGTGCATGTAGAAAACCCAGAGCCACCAGGACAGTTTTAAAAATGGTCTTAATCTTCGATAGTTACAGGGCAGATATGTCTCTCCCAGTTGCAATGATTGCAGACACACAGCATTGGTACCTGTACACTTCCAGCATTCTTTTACTAAAGTAAGAGAACTAAGGGAAGAAGAGCTGCTAATATCACAGAGGGAGACACTGTAGCTGACAGAATCAAGGCTAAGAAATTTTAACACCTAAATCATCCTAATGTTCCTTATTTCTTAAAACTACTGAATGAAGAAATCAGATTTCTTACCCTCAAACTTTTGCAGTGTCCACACATGGAAGTCATCCCTTTTCCTCACTGCCTTGGCTCCCGGACCCATAACAAAACTTAGGTATTAACAGAGTCTAGACAGACAATGGATATGTCTCCTCTGGGCAAAAAGACTCTATAAACACAAACGAAGGTACAGAATATTTTCAACATGATTTGATAGCAACCTGGGAACTACATTGGAGTACATTTGAACAAGATAAACCAAGAAGCATCGAATTTAGGTAGATACATTCACCAAAGTGCAAGAATTCCATGTTAGTAAAATGGGCAGACTGCTGGTTTGGTAATTTACTTGTCATTGGAATTATTTTCGAGAGCTGCTTTGGAAAACTTATTTAAAAGATAAGTAAGTCAATGGGCCAAACCTGGCCAGATAGCTAGTTTTGGTAAAGAAAGTGTTATTCGAACACAGACAATAGTATTGTGTTATTGGTTGACTTTGGATGCCTTCCCACCACTGAGGCAATTATGTGCTTTCAATGGAGATCATACAGTCCACAAAACCCAAAATATTTGTTGTCTTCCACTTTAGAGGAAAAGTTTTCTGGCAACCCCACGAAAAACCTAGCTAAAAGTAATATTTTAATGCCTTAATTTTGAACAACCACTGATTTGGTAGGGCTAGACAACACATCTTCCACCATGGCCTTGAGACATAAAATAGTTCCTCTACAACACAGATAATTTGAATGACGCTGCAATACAACTACACTTCAGAGGTAGAGCAGGGTTGGGTGGTTCTATGGTGCGTTCAACTTTGAAGTCACTGTTTACGTAAAATGTGTAATATTTAAAAAAGTGCAGAAGTGAGCAATGATTTGGAATAATAAAAGCAATGAAGACAAGTAGAGTCTTTAAGAAAGGTGCCAACGATAGCTAAATTACAATATTCTAAAAATCTTAAAATAATTTGATTTTAAATCAGTTCATTAAGATTTTTTTTCCCTTAGACTGGTAGAGTGGTTCAAGTGGTAAAGTGCCTACCTAGCAAGTGAAGGCCTGTGTCCACACCCCAAGACTGAAAAAAAAAAGTTCTCTGTTGGGAATTACTGCTTTTAGTTGAGTTAGGCTTAATTTTGTTTTGCTGATTTCATAACACTGATCCCACAGTGGGAGAAACCAAATGGTAGCAAGTACTCATAAAGTGACCCAATTACCATAATAACCTTCAAGTGTCTATGTGGCAAATTCATCACCAATTCCAAGAAATGAAGTATATCACTTGCTCCTTTTACATACTGTTTGACATATATAATTGGATAATTTAAAGTCTGTTGGTTTGAAATTGTGTTGAATTTCATTAGTGTGGATTAATGAACCAGATTATTGTGTCCTCTCAAAATATGTGTGCTGAAACCTGCCATGGTTTGGATATGCTGGAGTGCATCCATTGAGCACCCATGCATCAAACATTGGTCTTCAGTGTTAAAGGGAGGTAATGGAACTTTAAGATATGGAGTTTCCTGGGAGGTCCTTAGGCCATTGCGGGATTAAGGAAGCTCTGGTGGGACTCCTGAGCTCTTGAAAGACAAAGGTGTAAGAATGATCTCAGCCCCTGAGTCTTGAGTAAGTCC
Source organism: Castor canadensis (assembly GCF_047511655.1). Classification (NCBI taxonomy): domain Eukaryota; kingdom Metazoa; phylum Chordata; class Mammalia; order Rodentia; family Castoridae; genus Castor; species Castor canadensis. The sequence continues at coordinate 6,886,803 of NC_133395.1, forward strand.
AACCTCTGTCTTATTGGTTGACAATCTGATTTCTCTCTCTCTTCTTTAGTCACTAAAAGATCCTCATCAGAGGTGAGCTAATGTTGATGTCATGCCATTAAATCTCCAGAATTATGAGCTAAATAATGTCTTTTCTTTATGAAGTTATCATGCCTCAGTTATTTAGTTATAGTAACAGAAAACTGACTAATATAAAACTCTAAATCTCAAAGTGGTAGAATTTACAGATGGGCCTTTGGAAGGTCATGAAAGCAGAGCTCTCATGATAGAATTTTTATCCTTACAAAGAGAGAAATATCTCTCTTCACCATGTGAGGATACAAGAAGAAGAAATATATCTAAAACCTAGAAGGAAACCCTCACTACACAGCACATTTGCAGACACCTTGATCTTGGACTTCCTGGCCTCCAAAATCATGAAAAATAAAAGCTGATTTGTAAATCACTTAGCCTGTGTTATTCTGTTACAGTAGAATGAACTAGCATATCATCCTAGGTCAATTCACAGACTTGGTGCCTCTCATTTAGTAGAAAGTCAAGTTCCTTACAGAAGAACTTTTATCACAGTGTTCTTTTGTTCTTAATAATTTTTCTCCAAATCTTTCTTGTGTGAATGGCTACATTAGTAAAGGGGCAATAGCAAGAGTTTATAAATTTTCTGTGCTTCTATACTAATCTGCTGAGCTTTTCCCAAGATTCACTGCTCAAGGTAGAAATTTACAGAGCTCAAGTGATGAATTGACTTGGCCTAACTCATCTTCTATGAATCGAATTGAATAGCCAGTCCATCCCCTGGCTATTTTTCTTGATTTAGAAAGTATAGTGAGAGCAGACATACATAGTGGCCTGTTAGGATCTTCAGATTGGCTATCAGATTGTATAGTGTGTTATGATATGTGGGAGGGTAAATAGGAAGATCTGAAGTTCTCTTCATTCCTCAACCCTATGGGTAGCAGATAAAAAGAAGAAAGCAAGGAAGATTTAGGGGCCACCATGAAGGTCTTGAGTGTGCTGTGGCTTTCTAACATATCCTGTATGATTTGCCTGAATATTCAGTTGAAGAAGGCTGGCGAGCATTGCAGACTGAGAAGTTATAATTAAAATACAATTAGGTGGTGATGTTAATCCCACCCATGATTGCAGATGTATTATCTTTACTGGGTCAGCAAAAGACAGCTTTGTCATATGACATGAAGCTATTGACCCTAGTACTAATGCCTACCTTTCAACAAAGATAACCAGATTGCTTTACCTGTGAGTCTTTGGAGAACACCAGAACTAACTTTTCTTACCTCAAAAGAATGTAAACTCTTCTGCTCTCTGCAATATACAGGTCTTAAGGACCTCAGTCATCTTCACAGAACATTCAACATCATACCCTGTTCATGATGGAATCCTACTAACTGGACCTGGTGAATGGAATGTAGCAAAGTTTAATAGAATGCATGACAGGAGAAAGATACAAATCCCATGAATGTCTCGGGGCCTGAAAAATTAGGAAAGATCTTAGCAGTTCCATTGATTCCAGAAATTTAAAAATATACTGAAAAATAATTTTCTGTATCTTTCACTGGCTATCATAATGAAAGGGGCCCATTTTAATAGGCTATTATGACGCACTGTCCAGATCCTGCTAGGGTGGTGCATATAAGTGGGACCTGGACCAAGGAAAACTCTACAGTCATTCTAGATGTAGTTAAAAGTTCCCAAACTCTAAGGTCCTGTGACACCAAGTGTCAATCACCAATAAGAAAAATCTATAGTCTCCAAAAAAATCCCAGGAGGGGAATTACAGTGCTTGTCCTTTGCTATTGATAATTATTCTCCACTTCAAAAGGAATTCCAAAAGATTGAATATTTGACCCCCATGACAATTGTAACAAAGGGACTATGCAACTTAACTGCCCACTACAAGCTGCTGTTCTGTGATCCTCAAGATACAAAATTGGATGTGCACAGCAGCATTTTGTTGTTAAATGGAAATGACATTTGCAAAGCTGGACCTGGATGAGTTCAGAGGGACCTAAGTAAACTCCAATTTGTGATTGAGAAGTATTCACTTGGAGAAAATTGTCATTACAACATCCCCTAAGAACAACAGCACAAAGCAGCTGCATGTGGTTTCCAGTTCTCCGTACCAACTTTGGATAGAAAGTGAGGGGAAAACTGGCCATTATTTGTATTAATCATTTGAATAACGTTCCTGAGGACAATATTGGCTCTGAGAGATGAGGCTTCACCTCACTTAGAAGTGTTTTCTTCTCATTAACCTAGGTAATGTTTATGTCACAGTCCTTTCTCGCTCGTAGAAAATGAGTAACAACCTTATTATTTTGATGAGTGGTACGTTCTTTTCTTTTTAATTGTTGTAATGTTATTTATGGCTTTTGATGTGTACCTTTTTCATCTCTGTTATGTTTTTTAAAGCAACTGATGTACTCGATAAGTATTTCATTCACACTGATAAGTCTGCCCAAATTCACAGTAGCCTTTAGATTAGTTTTAAAACCAAAATCACTGATTGCTACATTTAACTGTGTCATTCTTAGTAAACAGGCAAGCGAGCATGTATACATGTTTGGAATAGCTCACCAGATGTTTTGGATTTGTATGCACAGAAACCGGCCTATTTAGAAACCTTTTTAGTGGCCCAAATATTTTACAACTTTTCTTAAAACAATTTCCTTCAGATTTGTCACCAGCTATAAGAGAACTTTGACACTTCTCTTGGAGTCAGATGATTCTTGGTATTCTTGACAGATCAGCAGTGATTAATCTTCTTCATATACCCAGAGTCACCTTGGGCTACATGCTAGCTGGCCCTTTGAATTGCAGCCGCCTGAGTGTGAGTCATTATTAAGCCTCGTACTCTCAGCCATGTGGTACCCATGGGGAGGGGGGGATGAAGACTTTCCTTCAGTGAGCTTTTCCCCGAGTCTTGCCAGAAGCTAGCATGCTTTCAAAGAGATGGCAAATTGCCAGTACAGCAAGACCAAGTTGTAAGAGGGCTTAGGGAAATCCTCAGTAATCCAGACTGATCATTTCTTGCTGTCTGTATTTCAGTGATAGTGAAATAATGGTTTGTTGAGGGACTGAATATTGCACATTCATATGCATTGCTAGAGACCTGAGTATCAACAGGTATGAGGACATATGGAGATAAAGCATTATTGAAAGATATCTAAAAAAGGTTAAAAGAAAAAAAAAACAGGAGTTTTGGACACATTTGCCTAATTCCTGTTTCTTAAAACTTGTTTCTCTTTACAATGGTATTTTCTATTCAACATGATCATTGTATTTACCATGCATGTTTCTAATAGACTCCTACATCTGGCAGAATGCAACCCAGCCTGATAGTCCATCTGAGCCTGAATACAGACATCTGTGGTGAATAAACCTCTTAGAAAGCACCCTGCCGGAAGGAATCATCAATCTGAATCTGATTTTCTTAAGATATCTCTTATTATTGCAATTAACTAAGGAAGTATCCGAAGCACATTCTCTCACCTTCTGTACTCCAATACCCATTTTAGTGAATTATACCCATCTCTGAATTCCTTTAAATGACTCAGAATAATAGGTAGGGGGTTGAGATATTTAGGATCCCACTTACATATGTGAAGATTACTCCCACGATAACAGTTTATCATTTTAATTTAATTTTGCTTAGTCTTGCTGTGAAGATGCAAAACGATTACTTTCTTTTTGATGGTTGATAAAGAGGAATAATATGGAGTCATGTTCTCAAATTCCTACTTCATTCATTGTTTTATTTCATTGCAATTCCACCAGTTATATGTTATATTAATCTGTCTGACATGTGTTTCTCTCATTGTGATTTCTGAGAACGCTTGTGTTCTTTTTTTGTTTGTAACGTATCTTTAAATTATAATCCTGGAATTTTGGGGTAAGTTAAGGAAGTCTCTTCTTGATTCCAACTTCTATTTTCCTCTTGGGGCAAGCTATTGGGACTGCACTATTCAAATACACACAGAGTCCTAGAGCTCTGGGAGGATGGACCTTTTTCTTTTGTCATTCCATGATTCTCTCCATAGTACATTCATCAGAAATTTCTAAGGAAATATTAGTCTACAAGTGCTGTCATTTTTAAACTACAGAGGTATGCGCAGTAAGGCAGAAAAATGTGCAAGTACAGATTTCAAGCAGGTGTGCTGGGAATCATAAATTTTTGTAACACTCAAAACTCCTCCTTTTATTTTTTCCCTTTGGAGACTTCACTTACTTTCCCGCTTGTGCTACTCTAGTTTATAACATCTTTTGGGGAAATCTAGCAGGTGAGCAGGTGAGTAGATTTCTGTTGTAAATACATGACTTTTTAGTAATTTGTCAATACTTTGGAAAGTGGCTTATTATAGTCTATCTTTTATGATGAATGCACAATTCTTTTTTGATAAGGATACTAATAATATTTAGCTTGTTTGATGTCATGCTTCTGTGATCAAACTTATGAAAGAAATAGAAATATACATTTGGTTTTGTCTTAGAGATGGTACTTAATATTAAACAGAATTACCTGTTACTGATTTTTGTTTTTATTTCTTTTTTTTCTGTTTTCGGATTCTTTTCCCATAGATTAAGTGTACTTGTTTCCAAAATGTTACTAGACATGTGATGATTTATTAATAATCAATTGTTGATAAATTTTCATTATTTTACTTATCAAGGGTTTTTATATAATAAATTATAAGTGGGTGAAACTAAAATGAACTGTTAATACAAGGAATTATAATGCACCATAAAAGATTGTTAGCGTCTTTCCCGTATTCATCAGGCACCCAGCACAAGGCCTGAGACATAACACAAAGTGAGTGTGCATTGGACCCAGCACACAGCCTGAGTTCAGGTGTTTCACGTAATTGCCTAACATTGGGCAGGAAAATCATTTAAACAGAGAAATGCTTAGTTATCTCATGGAACTAGAAATAACATATGGTTACCATTATGTGCATTGATAAAATTCTACATCCAACAAGAAATTCTCCTTTGTGAAAAAAAAAAGATTATCTTCTAGCAGACCAAGCCTCCTACTGCAACTTGAAAAATATAGGAAGGATAGGTTTTAAACAACAAATAAAAGCAAAGTTTGAAGGCATTCGAGAATTACTAGAGTTACGACTCATTGTGCAGTGGCTGATTTGGTGTGTCTTCCGGAGACACTCCACTCCTCGATTCACATGTGGCACCAGCTGAGAGGCCAACTCCAGTGGAAAGTGTGTTCTTGGGGTTGGGCATGGAAAATTACACAATCTCATTAGAATTATTCCTTATGTAGTCTGACAAATTGGAGAGTAAAGACCAATGTAAGAAATGTCCATTTTTATATGCCTGGTAACAGTTTAATTTCCTTTTGGGGGAAAACATGTCATTAACTAAATTGAGAAGAGGAAAATTATCTTGGCATGCCTAGAGTAGCATTAGATACTTCCATTTCATGGTCTTTATTTGACTTGTTTCCATCTGATTCTACTTTTTATCTTTGTGATGTTTGTTAGGAACATTATAAGAAAAGTTGCTATACAGTCTTCTTCCTTCAATGATTACTTAGGATATTCCCCTGACAAGTATATGCAAGGAAAGTTAATAAGACAAAACACTTTGTTTTGAGATCTCTGATTCATATCGTGTATGGGAAGTTAAAATATGACTGGAGTACTTGACGAAGAGAAGAGATTAAGACCAGCTATCATAAGCTGGACATAAATGTTTGCCTGAGTCTCTAAATTTTCAAAGAACACAATAATCCTTATAATTAAAAATTCCAAAATATAGGGAAAGAACTATTCTTATTGATGTAGACATATGCATAGAAAATTTTTAAGTTTAAAATATTTTATATCAGCATTATAATGTGGTCTTTAAAAGCTATTATGCATCAAAATATCTCACAGTGGTTATCAAAATGAGGAAGAATTCAAGATGACTTTTATATCATTCTTCATAGTTACTTTGCTTTTTATCTTTTATTAAACATGAATTATGTCAATAAATTAAATAGCAAAAGTTCCCAATGTTCATGTTGCAATCATCATTTATATTTGTGCTTTCTCAACTGTTTAGAAAATACAGATTGAATTTTGATTTTTCTTTTTGTTTTGCTTTATTTGTGACTTTTCCTCTAATATGGATGGACTCCTTGTACATGTTCTTCACTGCTGAATCAATCAAATATTAATCAATCACTTACCGAGTACAATTTGAACATTGGCTCACTGAAGATTGTCTATTATGTGCTGGGGGGTGTCTCCACCATTAATGCCTCTGTTATCATATGTGAGTCTTAGATAACCTTGTGAGGTAGGCAAAATGCCTAGTGTGAGTACTATAAATCCAAGACAAGTTGCTAAACAGACATCTTGTTGAAACTAATAGCAACAAGTCAAGTATATACTACAAGTGTAATTTTACAACAAAAGGAAATGAGGCTCGAAGTGTTTGTGTGAACCACTGATAACCATTCTTTCCTGAGTATCACAATTGGAATCACATGCATTTGACAGGCACCCACACACTTTTCTCCTCCCTGTGATCCTTTGCTCAAGTTCTGAAGAGTGCTCTGATTTTCAAAGTTTATCTTACTTGTCCAAGGGTACTTAAATAAGAATCAAAATTGGGACTGCAATCTGTCTTACAACTTTTTCCAATAAAACTGTTAGCATGCTTGGGTAGGTCTGCCTGACCGTCTTTTCTCTATATATATTGATCTATTTTTCTGTATATGTATCATCTGTTCCACTTACCTCCTACATCCCATATTCCTCAGAGATGTTGCCATTAAAAGGTATCATAGTATGCCACCATGTACTACAGGATCCTAAGTAAAATTTCTGTCAAATACATAATGATCAATGTGGTTTCTTTGTAAAGCAGAAATATCCGTAGCTCACTAATATTCCTGGTTCTACCTTGCTTTGGAGCTTTTGAAAAGGATTATACTTTCACAATGTCTTGAGATTAGATGTAACTGTGTGGCATGAGAACACATTCATTTGAGCAAGAAACATGTCAGAGCTGAAGTGCGATTTTTTTCATTTTCACCATAAAATGGTGAAATCTTATTCTATTTTAAACAAAATAGAAGAAATATTAGTTACTACTTCATTTATGACAATATTAGCAATAGCTTACAGGAAGGAATAGGTAAAATATATACATAGTAGCCTTACCAAATTGTTTGTGAAGCACAGTTTTTGTGTGCAAAGATGTACTAGACCAAAATGTTAGTCTAAGAGTAAAGGCACAGAGAAAAAAATGGTAGATCAAACTGTTTACGTTGCTTACTGCTCTTCTGAAGGCCTCACAATTCTCCACATTATTCTTTACACATTATTTTCCTGCTTGTTCACCTACATTAGATTTATTTTCCTCTATGTGGTCCTTTTCCACATTTAATCATTAGTAAATATTCAGAAACCATAGATGAAACAAATATCAAGTATGTTATGTTATTATTAACTCTACCTTTCATGGTAAATGTGTTGACATTTCATTCTTTCTTCACTACCTCAAAATAGACATCCCTTTAGTGAACCACAGCTCCTTGCATCCACCTGCATGCATAGCTAACTGGATGAAGACACTGATCCAAGAGGCAGGAGTATGACTGGCCTTTCCACTCTCGGCTTCTCATCTGGCCACACAATTTAGTGTTTAATTGTGTTCAATGCCCTCAGAATTTTCTGATCAAGAATAAAAATCAGTATGTTTGAGATGAGAAAAATTTCACCAAGGTTATTCGTATTCTTAATGTTTTTGTAGCCTATTTTAATAATATTGCATGAGTTTTGTGTAAAACTAATGGAAGAACAGTTGAAGCTACAGAAACACATTTAAATTTTTAGGTTAATTTCCACTGAAATAATTTCCTTTGTATTTTTCTGTATGTTTCGCCTTGAAATTTAGCAATTTAGTCAGAAGCACTTCAAAGTTTGACCCTGCAACTTTACTGCTCATTTAAAAGTCATTGTGGCATTGATATGAAAGAATACTATTTGGTAATGAATGTTAATGCGAACTTAGTACATACAGCAATGCCAAAAATTGCCACAAAACCAGTATTAAATATGAAATACAAATATAATTAAATGACATTATTTGAGATGTATGTAAAAAACAATAAAAACAAATTATATGCAATATCACTAGCTAACACTTGAGAGAAGATTGTAGTCTGAGAAGCTTCAATATTCTGATAATTTTGCATTTTTGAATCAGGTTTTTTGTTTCATGGGTTGAATCCCGTGATTGTCCAATATGCTGTACCTCTATGATTTTCACAATATGCATACTATAGCATGTGACTCTCACTATTTCTTCATGCTTAGCATTTCATTTTTGTTATTTTCCGTAAACTTCCATCTGTGGTTCTTTTCTGCCTGTCTAAAAAAATCATCTACCTTGTTTCATTTGGTGCATGAACTGCTGATGAGTTCTCTCCATTCATGATTTGTTTGTGAAATATATATTTTCATTCGTGTTAATTTTGAGGCTGCGTTTTTTAACTAAAATTATAGGTTTATTTTAATGCATTGAAGAAATAATTCCATTTTATTTTATGTTTCATAATTTTGTTTTGATTAAATAATCAGCTGTCAGATTTCATATCTCTCATTTATTTTGCTATTTTTGATGTTCCATAAATTAGGCATATCTTTCTTTTTAAAAATCCATCTTTTTTCCCGGGTGGACGTCATTTGTATGGCTTCTTGAATCTATAAGTTGGTGTTTTTCATAACGTATGGAAAATTCTGCCATTGTTTCTTCAAAACTCTTTTGGCTCTTTCCCTTCTTTTACTCTTCTAGAACTCTAATACCAATATGGTAGAATTTTGTGCCAAACATTTGTGCATTATTCATGAATTTTTAAATGAATTTTCTATCTTTTGGTCTCAGTGTTTCACACAGAAGTTTCTTCTTGTCTCACTGTTTATTATGTCTTCTTCAGTTTAGTCCATTAGGCTTTTAAAAAATCACTTGAATTTATAATTTGAATTAAAATTGAAATTGCATGTTTTTGAATTTTTTGAAATATATTCCCACACTTTGTTAAGTTGTTGAATTGTGTTTGTTTGTTCTTGAACTAAGTTACTCTGCACATTTTTAAGCTTGTGTCTGGAAGATACTCAGTGGAAGAACTGTAGATTGTTTCTGTTTCCTCAAGCCTCTGTTGGTGTTCGTTCATCTGGCATTCCTAACTGCCTAAAAGGATGTGGAACAGGCCTGCTGAGAAGGGAGCAGTCATAGCCACATTCTAGTGCTGGGCGCTGTTATGTGTAACATTTAGCATGTCGTCCACTCTGTATATACAGTTAAATACACATTTATATAGTTAAAATTTTACCCATTTCACAAATAGCGTAACTGTGCTACATGGAAGCTAAGTAACAATTTCAATAAGGATTTGACAGATGCTAAAGCTAATATTACAGTTCTAGCAGTGTAATCACAAAAGAATTATTCTCAATCTTATATTGTATACATATTGAAAAGTAACAAAAATACTTGCCCGTCATCTGTTCTTTTGTATCTTTAGTAACTTACAGGAAATGAAATAATTGATAATGAAAAGTAAAAAGGGAAACCTTTTTTACCTTCTTTACCCATAACAAACTTTTAGTTTGTTTAGTAAATGCTTTGGAATTATTTCATTAAATTCTCAGTCTGTTCTATGACTATATATTATGATATCCAAATTTATGAATGGAAATTGGGGAAATTTATTCAAATTCTCTTAGATACATAGAGAAGAAACAAAATTTCAAAGTCACATTCATTGGACTGTAAAACTTTTGTTCTTGATTTCTCTCGGGATTATTTCTCATATGCATTTAAAAATAACAGAAATTTAGCTAACAAGAATTAAAAAGTCAGTTTTCTTGTTAAAATTTGTTCAATGGAAATATTAATGAATTACAAACATATGCTACAATTATATACCCCCAAACTACATGTAGACACATGGCATGTGTATTAAAAGTCTAGCACTCCTCACATCACATCTCATCACATCTCACGTCATCTTAGGAGTCCTACTACACTACTGGCTCTTCTCCCAAAAAAAATGTTAGCTTTAAGATAATATAATCTTCAAGTTAAATTCAAACTTACCAAGCAAAGAGTAGTCACTCATCTTGTCAAAATGTTCTTAGAGAGTATCTTTGACAAACAGTTAATTGTAAGCTTCATAAGGACCCTGAGAAAAACTGTATTTTCAGGTGTATATTATATAAGTCTAAATGAGAATAGACAGCCAAGATTTAAAATTGTGTTTTAAATGCATAATTTTTCTAGTGAATTTATCTCTTGTAAATGTGCAGAAGCATGAATATATGAAAATTTGTGATTACTAAGAATCACCCTTATGTTCTGAAATCAAACTAAACATTTAGAAATGTCAACTATATTTTGAACATATATATTTCTGATGGGTGTAAGTTTTAATTCTGACTTTATTCCAAATAGACTTGTAGAGCTGCAGCACTGGGTGATCTGTGTGTGCACATGTGGTTTCTTCTTCCTTTACAATCAGGACAGGAACCTGTCATGGTTAGGTTGTCCTTCCCCAAATAGGATCTCACCCTCTGCTTCCTTTTGCCTTTGGTTCTCTTCCATTCAAAGACTCAGCCCTGTTATCATCATCTCTGAGAACACCTTTTAATTGTTTTCCACTCTTCATGCTCTTGAACTCCTTCTTTGTAAGGTGCTCTTGTCTGTGATTCCCTACATCATCTTCTTCCTAACCAAGCATTATCATCATTAGTCATATTATCCTCAGTTTTATTGTGATTTGTTTGAAATGAAGATCATTCATATTAATTTTACCACGAGATAATTTACACATCAAACAACTCACCGATTTAAGAGGTACAATACAACTATCTTTACTACAGTATGATGATGGTGCAATGATTGTCATTTATTTTTAGAACTTTTTATCCCCATTGAAGGCTCTGCACACATTAGCGGTTAACCATCTTCCTCCTCCCACCTGCTTCAGCCCTCAGCAACCATCATCAGTACATCAGTAAGTAGTACATTGAAGAATGCTTAGTGAATCCTAAATAAATATTTGCTTTCGAATGCAGGAAGGGAGATATATTAGGTTCTTTGGGCTGTCTTTAAAAAGTACCGCAAATGGTGTGGCTTTAAACAGCCAAAATATGGTGTTTCATAGTACCAGAGGCTACGATTCCAGGTCAGGTTTGTGATGGCATCATACCGCCTGTGTAAACTAGAGGGAAGCTTTATTTGTTTTCCTCGTCTTACCTTCTGGTGTTTCTCAATTTTCAGCTGAATGTCTTGAATTCTGCCCTTCCTAATCATGTTATATTCTCTCTGTTTTCATATGGTCATCTTTTTATAAGACCATCCATTGTATTTGATTTGGACACATCTTGTTCCTGCCTCACTTGACCTCATTTTAGCTAATTTCGTGTGCAATTCCCTTATTATTAAGTGAGGTCACACTATAAAGTACTATGTGTTATTACTTCAATATGTATGATATATATTTTGGAGGACATTTGGTTAGGGAATGGATTAATGATCAATGATATTTTCTTGTTCATTTGTGCAGGCTTTTATCTTAAAGATGCTGATAATGTGTAATGTTATCATTTTTACCTTTCCAGATGGAAATCCACTCAGAACATATGTGTTTTTAAAGCAATCGTTTGAGCCAGTAGCAGCAAATAATTTCTAACTTAGGTTACTACACTGAATGGAAATGAACTGGCTTCTCTTAGTCCAAATTTGGTCATGTTCCTGCACAGAATATATGATCTACAATTTCTCCTAAATGATATGCCTTGCAGAATTACATGTAAGATATTTTATGTACCATAATCCACACTGTGATTTTTTTCAAAGAAGTAATGCTATTTGCTAGAATAGTTAAATTCTAGCTGCATTACTAAAAAAAAAAAAACGTCGTTAAATTTAGTGTCATAAATTGTAACTTTTCTTCTCCATATACAACTTTCTGATAAAAATCTTGTTATAACTCTTAAGCTCAACAATAATTCTGATATCCTAATCCAAAAATCCAAATCAGAACTATTGATCAACAAAAGATCAGAAGATTTGCTTTGGAATTGGGCCACAGTTTTTCTTTTTTTTAAAACCACATGATGGTGCTTATTAGATATAAATAGTCAAGCCCAATATGAGCATTTATTATGAATTAGGCAAAGAAGAAGGAAATAGAAGAATTAAATCAACATTTATGTATGTGAGCTAGTGGGTAGTTTTGTAGTTGGTACAAAATGGTAGCAACCAAAAGTCGGAAGAAGTGAGATTGCTAAAGAAGATTGTAACAAAACAAGGAACCTGAAAAAGACAGACAATTCTTTAGGTCTGCATTTACTATTTATATAACTACCATCAATTATGTGCAAGCTTCTAAGGCCAGACTGCCATAGGAACTCGCTTGAAAGGAGTTTCAAGTACTTATCTAAGTGTGCTATTAATCTTGTGATGCATAATGTGAACTACCAAAAAACTTTTATGCAATTCAAAGTAGAAATACCAAATAAATCACAATTAGACTTACTGTATATTTTGTAATTTTCTTTTTATAATTAGTTTTTGATTTATAAGATGTCACTTTCAATTTTTTCAAGAAACTTGAAACCTTAAGTTTAATGTTTATAGTGACCTAGCTCCTTCAAATATTTCTTTCACATGTAATCCTGTTTTATTCTTAATATCTACTCCAACGTTAAAGCAGAAAACTGTTAGTAAGAAATGTCTCTATTGCAATATAGGTGGTATAAATGCTTTCAAGCTGTATTTTGGTTAAGATTCATTACCTTTTTAAATTCAATTTGTTGTCTCATGTTCTGATATTTATTGAATCATCCTGTTTGAAATTATAACATGTTTGCTTGAGAGTTTAAAATTTATCTGGAAAACAAAGTAGTTAATATTTTTACTTTTTTTCATCATTTGATTCCAGAAGTGAATGAAGATGGATTTAAAAGAAAAATAAAAAAAACTTTTGCTAATTTCACGCTTAAAAGGTTAATGCACACATTTTCCTTGTGGCTAAGATACTGTTCTGTATCGTATGAAGATAAATCTTGTGAATAATACATGGCTATTTCCTTTAAGAATTCTTTCATTCTAGGAGTTCAGTAAAGTAGGGACTTGAACAAAAGTACTGTGGGCCTGGAAATAGGTGAAGGGTGAAGGATCATTGTAGGGGTTGTGTTGTTTGTATAAGTTCAGATTGCTTACAAATCTAATACATAGATTCTCTCTGTCCTAGAGGTTTACTTTGGGTAATCTGACCTGGATATTTAATAGGAAAAATTATAGCAAAGAGCGGCTATTTGAGTGTTTGTACAAGTGGATTAGTGAACTTAATACAGAGACAAAGTAAAGAAGACTTGGGTGTCAACTGAAGTAAACATTCTTCCTAGAATTAAAAGCTTTCTTAGAAGTTTCATTTGCATAACTATCCTTAACTCAACTAGCAAAAACGCTTTGTCTTCCTTATTTTGCTTGTGTCTTTTCTTCAACAAAATTAGTGATAAGGGTAGAACAGGACCTGCCTGGAACTGAGGTGGGGAGGAGGGGAGAGGGTGGGCTACAGGAGCAGGTTGGAGACATGACCCAAACAATGTACCGACATTGTGAATAAACAAATAAAAAAAAAGTTTCATTTGTTTGTTTTCCTTATAATTAGAAGATAAGATTTGTAAGCCCTCAAATTTATTCTCCATCTCTCAGTTTTTAGAACTAGTTTTCTTAGGTCAATACGAGAAAAATACAGCTCATCTGCCATTTTTTTTTTAAATGTATAGACATAAGAGTTCTTTTTACTCATCAAATTTCAAGTTATTTTAAGAGCACAAAGTATAGTTTATAGAAAAACAATATTCCCTGAAAAGAAAATCTTGCTCAGAAGCATGAGTGACTTTTTTATGTATATTGTTTCTTTTTAAATATGGAGAATGACTCTTAACTATGGATTATTGATGGTAAATAATGGACCCAAATGTAGGAAAGGCTAAATGGTTTATATGATTTTATATCTGGAAGAATCTCAGTGATGGCCTGATGTCTGTCATAGTGGGTGAATCAGATCTTCTCAGTGCCTAAGTTACTTCCTTAGTATGAACTAGCACTTACTGGTTTTCTGTAATTCCATATCATAATTTACAAGATTATAAATTTTTCTAAAACCCAACCCATCTAAAACCACTACAAACATGGACCATATCTAATAAATAATAACAGAATTTTAAGTTGAAAAGTAACTTGACTAACTTAAAATTCATTACACTTTCTAAATGTAAAAAAATATTCTTAGTTTTTAATAAAACTATAGGCATATCTTAGTAATTATGTGAGGGTTATTTCTTGCAGGAGTTTCAGAATTTCACTGAGAAAAAAAGGAAAACAGGAGTTTTATATAGACCTTCTTCATTTGTTTGATTTTTGAAGACAGGGTCCTGCTACCTCGTAGTATAGACCTATACTCCATATTCCCATTAGCATTTGGTATTTTCGTAATAATGTGATTTTAGTCATTCTAATATGTGTGTAGTGGAGTCCAATTAAGGTTATTGTTTGAAATTTCTTAAAGACAAATTTTGTAAGTATATTTACATTTTTACTTTATCAATCTGCATATCATTTTGCTGAGGAATTGCTTCAGATCCATTGCACAGTTTTTAAGGGTTTTCTCATTTTTTGATGAGATATATGGCTTGTAATTACTGTCTTCCAGCCTCCAGTATATCTTTCTTGTCTACCTTTATTCTAATTTTATAGCTTCATTTTAAAACTTTGTTTTAATTGACATAATAATTGTACATAATTATGGACTAAAGGTGATATTTAAATATGTTTACCTTATGTAAAAAATAAATTAGCACATCCATAAGTTTAAACATTTACTCTTTCTGGTGGGAGCATTCTTCTCAATCTTTAAATAGAATCTTTTCCAAGCGGAAGAAGTTTTCTAATTGTAATAAAGTCTAACTTAGCACTTTACCTCTCATGGATCATGCTTTAGGCATTATATCAAAATTGAGTGCCAAAGCCCAAGTTTCATAGGTTTTACCCCATGCTTTCTTCTAGGAGTTTTAAACTAATGCATTTACATTTATACCTGTAATACAATTTAATTCTATTTTGGGAACTTGGTAGGATTAAGTGTAGATTTTTGTTTGTTTATTTTTTCCATATGTCATTCAGTTGTTATAGCACACCTTGATAAAAAGACCATACTTCTTCTATTGAATTCCTCTACATCTTTGTCAAACACCCACTGCTCACATTTGTTGAGTCTATTACAGGAGAGTTTATTCTATTTACTGATTATGTCATCTACTTTTTTTTTTTTTACATAAGATTACATCAATTCTGTAGTTATAGGATGTCATATTTAGGAGTTTAAGTCCTTTGATTTTATTGTCTCCTTAAATATTTTGTTGGATATTTTAGGTCTTTTCCATCTTTAAGTGAATATTATAGTTAATATTTTGGTATCCACAAAACAACAAATTGGAATTTTGTTGGGATTATAATATATCAAAAACAAAAGGATTGATAGTTTAATCCAAAAATTTACCTTCTAAGTAGCACATGAGTAAAAGGAGAAAGCTCTAGAGAAACATTTTAAATATTTTAACTGAATGATAAGATTAGTAATATAATCCACTAAAGGCAACAATGAAAAAACAAATTAAAACAAAAGTAGAATTAAGATATGAAAAAGAGAAAAATATTCTAAAAACTCAATAAACTTATTTAGAAATCAATACAATTATAAACTTTGTAGAAAATGTCAAAAAAACCCAAAGCTGATTTTTCAATATGATCAATACAATTGATAGGCTTGTAACCAGGGTAGGTCAAAAAAGAGAGAAGACTCAAATTACTAATGCAAAAAATTAAAGAGGTGATATCACTGCAAATTCCATGTACATTAAAGGGAACATTACCAGCAAAACGATATACACAAGTTTGATATTCTGGGTGAAATCTTACAATTCCTTGTAGTACACAATCTGCCAAAATTTACAGAAGGAAAAAAGCACAAACTGAAAAGACTTAAGTCAAGTCAGTAATTAATAACCTTCCCAAACAGGAGGCACCAAGTTGAGATGGATTCATGGTGAATTCGACCAAAGAACTTTTAACAAATCTCTGAAACATCAATCAGCATAGGGAATGTTTTCTAACCGATGCATAGCGTTATCCTACCACCAAAATCACACAAAGTTATTGCAAGAAACATAAAATGCTAACCAAAATCTTTTGTGAATATTAATGTCAAAATCCTCAACCAAATATTAAAAACTCAATCCAACAATGTATGAAACTAATTATATACTTCAACTAAGTGGGATTTATTCCAGACATGAAAGTTTTGTTAAACAATGAAAAAATAAATCAGTGTTTACATCAGCAGGCTAAAACTGATAAATCATATACCACAGCAATAATGAAAAAGGATTTAATAAAGAACTGACAGCGTTCATGATCAAGACTCTCAATAAACTAATAATAGAGGGGAGACACCCTCAATATGATGCAGAATTTCTATAAAAAGCTACAAAGAGTTTTAAATTCAATGGTAAGAAACTTAAAGCTTTTCCACCAAGATCAGAAGCAAGGCAGAAACCTTTTTTCTCACCAGTGCTTTGTATCACTGAGCAGGAATTTCTAACCAATGCTGTATGTTGAACTAATACTTAGTACATGAGACATTTTGAGAGGAATGCTACATCCAAACCATAATATTCCTCACCTGGTGCCCAAAGGCTTATTTAAGTCATCTCATAATGACCACAGTTAAATATTCTCATTATAAAAGGGAAGGATGAGGGCATATAAAGGAGGGAAAGGACCAAAGCAAGATCAAAGCCTAGCAGGGAAACTATTAAGTTCTGTAGCTTTCATGGTTGTCACACAGGGCATGCGTTGGTATGATCGAATCTCCATAGAGCTCTGCAATCACACCCCTCCAGCCTTGTTGACTGCCTCCACATTGTCTTTCTCCTGGGCCTGATTTGCTTACAAGTCTGATGCTTGGGCATGCGTTGGTATGATGGAATCTCCATAGAGCTCTGCAATCACACCCCTCCAGCCTTGTTGACTGCCTCCACATTGTCTTTCTCCTGGGCCTGCTTTGCTTACAAGTCTGATGCTTGCTTGGGCAGAAGTCCCATATTTGGCTGTTAAATGCCTGGGGTCTCTACTGAAGCTTCTCTACTCATTCTCACCATTCACACATTGCCTACGATTCTGACCGTGCCATATACATTGCCTCGCCTCTCAACCTCTCCTTTAAAATCTGAGTGGAAGTTTTCACGGATCCCACAACTCTTGCATTCTGAATGCTTTCAATACCAGCATCACCTGGGTGACACCATGGTCTGCCACCAGCTTCAGCAGTAACTGGGCCCACTTGGACAATGACTGCCATGATAGGAGTGTGTGGATGGCTGAATGATGGTAAACACTTCCCTGGGTGACTTTGTGCTAGCATGGTATCCAGGAGCTCTCTTCTCAAAGGAAAGTCTTTTAAATGAGTTGATATCTCTACCCCTTGAGCTTGCAATGCCTGGAGTTCTGGCTAATTACTAAGATGCCATCAAGGCCTTGTTCCTATTGTTCCAAGGCAAAGTGCCGGCTTCTTTTTAAAGGCACTAATCTCTTTATCAATAACACCTTCCTTGGCCCCAGTTAGAAATACCTTCTTTTTCTAGGCTCTTCAAATCCTGCTTTGTTTGGCATTCCCTTTCTCATTGTAAATCTGGCCCAAAAGTATCCAGTAATACCATTGCAACTGATTGGTTGATGGGCTGCCTTGACATTTACTCTGCCAAATTAGTCTGTCATGTTTAAACTCAGCCTCCCACAAAATTTCAGGGAATGGACAAAATGTAGATAATTTCTTTGCCAGCGTATAACATAAATGGTTTCTAGTACATTTCCCAATAGAGCCCTTATTTGTATCTGAAATTTCATGAGCACAGTCTTTACTGTCCATATTCTTATCAGCGTCCTGGTGTTCTGAGGGCACTCCATAATTGCCCATTGAGCTTTACTGCATTCTAGGATTTCTCCAGCTTGTTTTTCCAGACATGTCCAAATTCCTTTCACAATCAGTTCCAAAGGTTTCTTAATCACATGTTAGGAATAGTCACAGAAAGGACCCTACTTCTTGATACCGATCTTCTAACTTAGTCACTCTTGATTACTGCGACAAAACACAGAGTGAATCAGCTTAGAGAAGGAAAGATTTATTTTAGTTTATGGTTTCAGTGCATGGTCTCTTGATGTTATTTCTCTGTACAATTCAGGACATGATAATGGGAAGGAAATGGAGGAAAAAAACTGAAGCAGAGAAAAATGGAAAATTAGACAGAGGAAAAGGCCTGAGATAAAATGTTCTTTTCAGAACATGTGCCTGCCAAAATACTTCCTCCAATTAGGGCCTATCTTCCATATTTTCTATCCCCTTCCAATATCTATTCAATTATGAATTCATCAGTGGATTAATCCATCAATAAGTTCACTCTCCATGATTCAATAATTTCCCCCAAGATTCTACCTGTTAAAATTGCATTGTAGACCAACACATTGAATCTTTTGTGGATCTACATTATGCACAAATAATAATATATATTGTTGAACTGCTTTTAAGGTTTATAAAGAGAAGCAAAAGATCCAATACATGTACAAGATATTTCTTCATCAGGGTTTCTTCGTATACAGTATAATTCTTTAATAGTTTTTTTCCCTTAGGTATTCTAATTTTGGTGCTATTATAAATGGGATTATGTTTTTAATTTCAAATTTTAATTTTTCATTTTATATGACTTCTGTGTACTAATCTTCTATCTGATACCCTAGCTATAATCACTTATTAGTTCAAAGAATGTATTTTTTGTCCTTTGCTGTTGTTTGGGATTTTCTCTATAGATAATCATGTCATCTCTGGAATCTTCTGATCCTTAATCAGAAGCGTTATTCATTGTACCACTGGCCTATATATCATGTTATCTCTGACAAAAACTGACAGTTTCCTTTCTTTTCAATACCATAAATTTTTCTTTTCTTTTCTTATTGCCTTAGCTAGAAATTCTAGTACAATACTAAAGAAGGTTGGGGAGAGGGGTGTCCTCATATTGTTCTTGATTTTGGTATGATGCTATCTGTAAGGCTGTTAGGTTGAGGAAGTTCTTTATTCCTAGGTTTTTGGAGCAATTTTATCATCAGTCTGTGGTGAAAAGAATATGTGTTGATTGAATCAGGTGTTGATTTTGATTCAGTTCCTTGTAGTGTAGCTTACATCTATAGCCCCTAGTGTTTGGATTTCCTTAAATACACCTTTTTATAGAGTCTCTGTCTTGCAATGTGTTACTTATAATCTGCTGTGATTATTATAGAGTTGGCTTGCTGTCATGGTAAATTGTGGGGGAAGGAGAAATATTGTAATTTTATGTTTAAAGCAGTGTTTCAAAGTCTTTGAACTTCAGTACTGCTGCTCACCTTCCTCTTCTTCTCCCTTAGGAGATGCAGAAAGCTAGAATGTGCTACTGTCATAGAATTCTCTACCCTCAAGTACAAAAATATCAGGTAAGTCTCAGATCTGCGTAAGTGTTTATTGTCGCAAACACTTTTAGCTCTTTTCAAAGTGGTCTTTTCACAATCCACCCCCCAGAAACAGTACAGTGTTTTAGTTCTTTAAAATGAGAAAACTGGTTGAATTTTAGAAAAAATCCTATGAAAGTTTGGCTACTTTCTGAAGTATTTTCTCCGAGATTTTCTTATTCTTATGCTAGTCAACACTGATTTCTCATTTATCGTTTAAGCACTGGACCAGCTGTGGCTTCAGTGGTTTCTTCTGTAGGTAAATTATCTCAGCTAAAATCCTTTGTATTCCTTCTTTCCAGATTTTGGGGTGGTTCTTTTCCTTCCATTCTCATTTTCTGATGGATCTAAAGTCACTGACTTTTGGAGCTTTTTCAGTATTTTTGCTATTATATGGAACAATTTATAATCTCCTCACCTGTTAGAGCTGAGCTAGGAACTTAAGTGGTCATTCTATTGCATACTTCTCAGCTAATTTACATGCTTTCATTAACACTACTAACTAAAGTATAGCCATCTTTGAATTATATATTTTATTAACAGAAAACTCAAAGCAGCAATTTTAATATACTTTTGCGCTCTCTCTCTTTCTCTGAGACAAGTATTAAAATGTTATTTTCTGCTGGGCACCGGTGGCTCACACCTGTAATCCTAGTTACTCAAAAGGCAGAGATCAAGATGGATGCAGTTTGAAACCAGCCCCTGACAAACAGTTCACAAGACCCTTTCTCAAAAATATTCATTACAAAAAAGGACTGTCAGAGTAGGAGTGGCTCAAGCAGTAAGAGCACCTGACTGGCAAGTGTGAGGCCCTGAGTGCAAATTCCATACCACCAAAAAAAATTGCTGTCCTCTGTTTGTGACTTACAAATAGCACAAACAACAGTATACATTTGTAAGAGAGGAGACTTTCACAAAACAAATTAGATGCCACATTTGTACCAGGGAATCAATCAGAGAACACGAACTACCTTAATATATAAAGTTCACTCTGCAGTGAAAACTCACTAAAAATAGCAGTAATATAAAGTACTCTATGATCTTAAGCCATAGTCATCCTCCACTGGTATTTATACAGCTTTGAGCCTATACTGTATGTAAATTGCTCACTATCAAATACTTTTTTTACTTTTAGAATTATTGCCATTATTAAAATGTAAAATGTAAATGATTCCATTTCAATCTTTATAGATGTATGGAAATGTAGCATTGATTCATTTAAACATTTAATTCACAAGCTCTGGAAATTCTTGATCCCAATTCACATATTCCTATTTAAATTAAAACTCAAAAACAGGGAAGTTCTCCAGTGAAGTAGAGTAAGTGAATCAATTTTAGTTTTCTAAGCTTTCCATCAAAACTCAAGATGAAACAGTATGATCTCTGAATAGCATGTATTTTTCCCTGACAAATTTCTGGTGTTCTTTACTTGGTAACAAAACTTTCACTATAAAGATTTTGAAAGACACTGTAGAATTGAAGCTTCATAGAAAACTGAAAAGCAAAGTAAAAAATCACATTTTTCTGCAGAAAGCTGAAGTTAAAAAAATAGTCAGTCAATTGTTATTGGAAGGAAATTTGTCTGCTGAAATAGAGCGAGATTTTTAAATTGGCATCACAGGATTAATAGTTTCTGAGAAAATCATCTCTTGCAAGTAGTCATTTGTCTTAACAAAACCCAAAAGTGTTTTTGTCTAATTTTCCTTTTCCTGATTCACACACTAATGCTTAATGAAGCTCAATAGTTTGTTTTTTGTTTTTCCTCAGATCAGAAAGATATTTTGTGTTAAAAATCAGAGCCTGTTCCTAGGTCAATCATGGAATGATGTAACATTCATGTCTCATGTCCCTAAAATAATGATCACTTTCCTTGGTGTGTTTGTCAGAAAATCTCAGGGTTTTAGAAAGCAGTTGAGGCAGGAACACAGCATCTCATCTTCAGAGGCTGTGGCTGCTTTTTTCCTCTTTAGGGTACCGTGATACAGTCACTCTGGGGAAGAACTATGTAGATTCCAGCTCATAAAACAGTTCCACTGCCCTCAGGAGAAGGTACCAATGATTTGGTAGACTTACAAGATAATGCATTTCCTGGTCTTGTTTTCAGAGATTTTTGAAAAATTCTATAAAATATTTCAAATGTGAAATAAAGGGAAAAAAATAGCCAGCACTTATTTAGTTGTCATTTTAAATTGCTTCCTCCTGTTGTCCCTGGAATACAGCTCTTGATCTCAGCTAAAGACAAATTTTCCTCCTTCTTCTTGGCTTAGTAGTATCCTGCATTTCATATCACTATCATGAAATATTGTAGACTTTTCAAAATGTATCTATACCTACATTTAAATATAGGTCTTTCTACAGATGTTAGATGACAAATATATACAAAATAATATTAACTTTTGCTTGGGCTACTTGGTTTTTAATTTACATAATTTATGTTATGATTATGTGGTTTATGTCAGTTTGTTCAATTCATTCAGAATTAATGAACTGAAAGACAGACATTTCATAGTGTACCCTGTGTACTTAAACTGTCATTATTACATTGTACGATAAGATCCTTGTTTTCTGCTTAATTTTAGATAAGTTTCCACTATATTGTAAGCAATGCTTCCTTAAATAAAAGAATCCTTACTATGTGTGGATTATCTTTTTACTTAAGACCTGATATTTATTTTAATATATAAAATATATTTAGCTTTTTCTGTATATTTTCTTTTGGGTCCTTATGCAAAATATCTTACACTGTAATTTTTTCCTGCTAAAGTTTTATTTTTTTCTTTCACATTCTATCTTTAAGCCTTGAAGATGATATTTTATATAGATTACACAATCAGAACCTTTTCTTTGCATGGATGCATATTATGTCCGGCATCTTCTCGTGAATTATGCTGATCAATGACTTCACCTACCTTAAAAATTTCTAATATGTGCATGAGTTTCATGTGTGCATATGCTTCGTGGTTAACTCCTTCAGAAGGTTGGCGGTTAAACCAAGAAGAAACTTCTCCACTATAGCACACAATGAGCGTACCTGAATACTAACTTAGTCATTCAAGCTTGTTAAGCCCATTCTTGTGTGTTTCACAGAAAACTGTGGTAGAAGTTTCATTGAAATTGTATGGAGGTCTGAGATTCATTTCACAGAAAAGTATTTTAAGTAACATATTTTTGTCAGTGAGAAATATATTCCTTACTTTTAAGTGCTTTGACAATTCTTGTATTTGTCTTTATCAAAACCTAGCCTAAGGGCTGGAGGCATGGGTCAAGTGACAGAGTAAATGCTTAGCGAGTGTAAAGTTCAAACCTCAGTTCCTCAAAAACATAATTTTAAAAGCAAGCCTATATTTTTTTAATTTTCTGCAACCTACAAGTATGTAGCAGAATTCAATGATATTCAATTTAATTCTAATCCAATGTTAGTTTTAAGAATGCTATTATAGATTCTTTTATAATCCTAGTCTCTGAATAAACTATTAGAGTATCACATTTTTTTGAAATGGGACTTTTGTTCATTTTTTTATATCTTCAGTTTTCTTGCTTGTATTTAATTTTGTGGTCTGAATTCTCAAGTGCAATGTCGTACACAAGTAGTAATAATGTTTCCTATTGTCTGTTCCATGATTTAGTTGCATTGCTTCTAAAATTTCACCCTTGGATATCATCATCTCAGAAAGTTTTTTACATTTATTTATTTTTAATTTTTATTTTATTGTTTTTACATTTACTTTCATGTCTATGCATTATTTGGGCCACCTCCCCTTGCCCCAGGCAGAACTTGTTCTGCCCTCTTATTCTCTGATTTTGTTGAAAAAACATAAAAGATAATAAGAAAAGCATGGCATTTTTGCTAGTTTGAAATGAAGATAGCCAGATTCCTGGCATTGCTTCCATCCACATATGTGTTGAAACCCACATTGGTTCATCTCTGCCAGACCTCTTCACTACTTCCTGGTCCTTTTCCCATAGTGACCTCTGCCAGTTTAGATTACTATATTTGCTCCTCTACAGTGAGCACATCAGCCACATTCAGGTTTTAGTTACCTTCCCTTTCCCTATTCCCCCCGTGCACATTCTCCCCTTAGTGTGTGACCCATGTCCAATCAGTTAGATTTTTTGATACTAATAATTGATCAAATGAAGGGAATTTTCCTGTAGTCTTAGATTCCAGATACGTGCTTTAAGTACTAATATATATACTTTCTATATTCTTAATTTTTTTACATCTGTTAAAATGACCACATTACATTTTCTCCTCTAATATGTTAATATGGTGTGAAGAACACCATGTACAGTTTATCTAACATTCATTTGAAACCTTTGGGCCAATTTGGAGAAATCTAGTTGGCTCACAGTGTCGTATTACATTCATAACTTGGTGAGAGTGCTGGAATGCCAACATTCTCTTTCCAAATTTGCATTTAAAGTCTTAACAGTGATTGGCCTATAACTTTCCTTTCTCAAGCTATCCTTGCCTGGTTTTTCTATCATAGTTATAGTAACTTCATAAAATGTGTTTGGAACTCAGTTTTGATCCTCTGGAACAATTTATGTATTTTACGGATTATATGTTCTCATTAAGGTTTTATAGAACTCGGTATAAAGGTGTCTGAGCCTGGTGGTATAAGTGTGGGGGACAATAAAATTTAAACTCTACCTTCTATAGAATTAATTTAAAAATGTTTTACTAAGTTTCTTATTTAACTTTCAGATCAATTTGAATTATTCCTACTTTTTAAAAATGTCTAATTTATGTGCCCTGTCAGGCTACATATAAATTCACTTTGCTGTTTAAGGTATAGAATACCAATTTTGCACTTTTATTCCTAATGTTTGCATGGTGGATTTCATTTTATTTCATTGATTCACCACACCAGAGTTTCATGAACTCTGTTCATCATTTTAAAAATCAGGATTTAAAAAATATTTTTCTGTACATTTTTTGCTTTTTATTTTATTAAATGTTTCATTTCTTTTACTTAAATATTTCTTGGTTAGTTATCTCTCCTTTTTCTAACATTAAGTTGGTACTCTTCTTTTCAAGACAATGAATTTTAAAACTGGAAACTCCTCTCACAGTATTGGGACAGCTGCAATCGTCCGCCTCCCCCTCTCCCAGTTCTGACACACTGTTTCCACTGCTAATCTGGGTTTGCTCTTGTGTCCCTCCTCTTCTGATCTTCTTTCTTGTGAGGACAGAGCTCCTCTCCTTGCCTTTCTGCCTCCTGCTGTGTAATTTTGCAGTAAGAAATTCTTCATAGATGCCAGCATCTTGATCATGGATTTCCCCATCTCCCAAACTGTGAGACAATAAAATTCTGTTCATTACAAGTTACCAATCTCAGGAGTGTTGTTACAGCAGCAAAACTTGCTGTAACAACAAAATTGAATCTTTTCATGCAATTTCTGATATTTCTTCTTTAGCCCAGAAATTATTGAAACATGTATGTTTTTAAGACAAAATATGAAATTTGAGGAATTCTTTTAACGTGAATCAAATTTTTGTGGTGTGTACATGTATATCTACTACTGTTGAGGCTTTTTTGTGTTCTCTATTGGTAACTGAGATATTCTATGATGACCTCATCATCCCTGTAATAATTGCCTGTAAACATTGGTTCTTTTTGGACCTATGTCAATCACTTCATCAACATGTCATGAGAAACGGTTGTTATAAAGAGAGAATGTAAAAATGTCTCATTGTTTTGTTTATTTTAAAGTTGTCAGTATTATATAACTGATCACATGAAAGCATGAATCTACTGGTTTACATTGTTAAATTTTTTCAGCATTGGGTTGAAATTCAGGCCTTGGACTTGCTAGGAAGGTGCTCCAGCATTTGAGCTACACTCCCAGCCCTTTTTTGTCTTAATTATTTTTCAGATAGTCTCTCATGTTTTCCCCTGGGCCAGTCTCAGACCACAATCTTCCTACCTACACCTCCATTATAGCTGGGGTCACAGGCATGTCCTTTCATATGTCCTGTCTTGTTCATTCTTTTCTTTTCTTTTTTTTTTTTTCTCTTTCATATACTGATTTTATTTCCTTTGAATATAAACCTGGCAGTGGGATTGCGCAATCACATGGTAGAGTTCTATTTCTATTTTTTTAAATTTCAGTTTTCTGTACTGTTTTTGCATTGTGGCTATACTAATTTACATTCCCACCAATACTATATGAGAGTTCTCCTTATTTTTTGTCTTTGTCTTTTTTTTGGCAGGAAGAGGGAATCCAGGGTTTGAACTCAGGACTTTTGCTTGCTAAACATTTGGGCCCGACCTACAGCCCCTGTCCTTATCTTTTTGATAGTAGCCATTCTTACTGAAGTGAAGGATGTGTCAAGACATCTCACTGTGGTGTTTGAGTTAGGTTTTCCTGATGATTAGTGATGCTGAGCATTTTGTCATGTAGTTGCTTGTCACTTTCATATCCTCTTTTGAAAATGTTTATTCAGGTTATTTGCCCATTTTTAAACCAAATTATTACATTTTTTTGCTGTTGTTGTTTGAGTCCCTTATGTATGCTGAAAATTATTCCCTTGTCAGATGAATAGTTTGCAGATATTTTAGGTTGTTTCCGTACTTCCCTCCCTCCCTTTCTCCCTCCATCCCCCTTCTCTCTCTGGTAGTGCTGGGGTTTGTGGTGCTGGGGATCAAACCCAGGACCTTGCACATGCTATGCAGGTACTCTATGGCTGAGCTACATCTCCAGCCATGCTTTTTTTTTTTTTGGTGTTCATTCTTTTCTTGAGCCCTTTTGGGTCAAGGACCTCTGTGATCCCATCATGTACTACCATATCTGACTTTATAGGTTGAGATGAGGCCTTGCTAACCATTTGCTCAGGCTGGCCATGGACCCAATCCTTCTCATATGACCTCCTGAGTAGTTAGATTATTAAGTTTTATGTGTAATTTTTCTTTTTATTATTCTACATGATCAACAATTATATTTATTTACAAAAAATCTATTTTGTAGAATATTAATATTGTTTGCCACACATCTTTAATGTTTCATAATATAGGTTTTACATCTTCACATATATTATTTAATTAATTAATTCTCTTTTTAACAGTATCTAATCTATTTAAGCCACTCATTTAAAATTAAATTTGCATAAATATTTTTGTTGCCCTTTGAAGTCATATTTAGTCCTTTTCATGTGTATCCCACTTTTATGTGTATTTTTCCTGTTTTTATTTTTGATATTTCCTTTCATATCATGTCATCTTTATAATTGTACTGATTTTATTGGCCTTTTTCAGGTTTTTCACTTATGTCACATTTTGTGGACTATATCCTTCTATTTCTTGTTTCTTCTTCTTCTTTTCAATATTGTGATTGATTTCTTTCAGTTATGGTTCTTCCTATTAGTTACAATTTCAGCTGTACTTTATGTATTTAATTATTTCTATTAAGAGAAACCTAGGTATTTGAATATTCCTCCAAATTCCTTAAGTGTCCATATGTCTGGCTCTTTCTAGGGTGCTATTTTCTTGGGAACAATTTTGATATTCATACATGGTGAGGAGCATGTCCACATTTCACTATCAAGGTGCTATCATGGAGTTTCAATTTCTTTATGAAAATACCTTACCCTCAACCGTCGAGTGGACACAGAAATAGCCACTGTCACATCATACACTTCATCCTTTGGCAACATAAATTGTCTTATCACTGAAATTGTAACATTGAAAGCCCAACATTCATCCCATTCATGACTTTCCTATCTTTTCAGCATTGGGACAGAGATGCCTCTTCTCTTTCCCAATTCCTAACTATTTTTGGCAACCTCCTTGTATTCCTCTTTACACAGAGTCTCTGTGGATTTTGTCTTCTATTTTGGAATTAGCAATATTTTTAAAGACTACATTTAATCCAGATTCTTATGTCATTTGTTGGATCTTATGCTAAGCCAGCTCTTTGTTTTGTCGAAGTCAGAACTCTCTTCTTGCTCTCTTCTTCCTTATCCAGAATATTCATGAAAATAAAAATTAATTACCTCTGTTTAAGTCAAAGCACTTTATTCAGTCCCATGAAAACATCGATTCACCTTTATTTATTCATTTTACTTCAAACAATTTGCCAATCCCCTTCCTTTCTTTTGTGCCTCTTACACAGTTAAGCACATTTACTATTTTCTGGGAGAATTCTCAACTTACCAATATTTCTCCACATTTGCATCTGCCTGGGCCACTTCCATTGTTGTTTTTCTGCGCTTGTTTCTCTATCTATGTTCGCTCTTTTCCACAAACCCTAACTATAGCTAAAATGACTAAAATAAAAGAAAAGCAAATTGTTCTTCCCATCTAAAACCTCTGATGGATTCCAGTGCCTGCAGACAAAGCCCCTTAATGATAGCTTAAGGGAAGCTCTTGCTGTGGTCTCAGGCTGCCTCTCAAATACATCTTGAGCTTGTTTTCTCTTCTTTCATCTTTTTAAAGATGTTGACTTATCTTCCATTCCTTACTTTTTAAGTGCCCTTTCATGTTGAAACTATACAACAAGGCAGTGGTTTTTAGAGTTAGTCCTTATAATAAAAGCGTTACCTGGGAACTTACTACAAATAGAGACTTCAGATTCCCTTCCTAGACGTACCCAGAAAGTCTTAGGCAGAATCTCACAAGCTGTGAATCCACAGTCCCTCTAAGTGTTTCTGATGCACATCACAATTTTAGAATAACTTCCATAGATGTTTGAAACACTCGCTCTTCCCTGCTTCATCACGTCTGCTTGGTAATATTTCCTATGATTCAGGCTTCACATTAAAAGTCTCAGTGAGACAGACTGGGACACTGAACCAGATTGAGTCCACCTGCTGTAGTCCCTTGAAGTGTGCTGTACATCCTTGATAATTCTGTTTATCATACCCTAGAGTACTGAACACTCTTTAATGTAAACTTTCTGGGAGAAACTGTACTAAAAATATGGGATTTCAATAGCCACCTGGCTGTGTGGTCAATATTTGCACATACTTAGAAGGTAGATGATTATAAAATACTTTGGAATAAATGAATGCCTGAGTTAAATAATGTTTTGTGTGAATAGAGTGAAATTATTTCTCCCCAGTCCTTGTTACCTAATTTTCCAGATATTTCCTGAGAAAATTAATAAGTCTGAACTACAGATATTATTTTCTGAATTCAAGTATTGTATTCATAAACATAGATTTATCTATATGGTTATATTCCACTTATTTTAAAGTCAATGACTGATGGGTGAGTATTTTGAACAATATGTGTTATGATAATAATTTTATCCAAGCACAGATGCAAGTTGCAATGGGTTCAATACTCATTAAGAACTTGTGGTACTCAAAATGTCACTAAGTATTTTCCATAGATGAGCACAGCTGTGTTTACAGGTGACCCTGGGAAGGACAGCTGGTTGTCAGAGTTTGAGCTGCCAGAGGTGAGCTGAAGTACAGGAGGCTAACAACTTGTCCTTTCTGTTCTACCTTCCGTGACCTTCTCTTCTCCTTCACACTCTGGGAAATCATTTTGCCTCTGAGGACTCTGTTTTCATTTCGGTTATATTTTATTAAGAACACTTTCTCTCCATTATAAATGCTTTGCAGGTTATTTCTTTATTGCTATAGTGATTTATCACTTTTACTTTTGACTTTTAGCTGACTTAATCAAACTTCTAAACTTTAAATTTCCTTACCTGTATCTGTATTCAATTTATGCTCCTGCAAATTTTGAATCACCTTTGTGATTTTTTTCTCTATTTCTTTTAATGCTTCTACTTCAAAGACTCTTAGTGTTAACTTTTTCTTTGCTTAAACTGATTCAATTTGTCTTTCTTAGGCTATCTTTTTCTGGTTGCAATTTGTCATTTTATACTTTCAACTCCAATTTTATCAAATTTCTGGTTTCATGTTAAAAATATCAATTCTTATTTCTTAATTTTATGAAATATTTCTAACTCTAGTTTGTGTATTTTTATTATCCTTCCTTATAACTTTTCATCCTAGACTTTACATTTAAAATTTTTAAATTTTAGTTTACTACGTGCTTTATTTCATAAATCTTTAAATGAGTTCTATATACTATATATCTTTTTTCAGGAATTTATTTTCTGAAAAATTCATCACAATTTCAATAAGACAAAATCCTACAGTGTACAACTGAGTGTACAACTGTCCCTCTTCAGCTTCTACAATGGGCAATCGTCGTTCTTCTCCATCCATCAATTTATTCATATAGTCAACATTTTAAATGAAATCATTGTGTGCACAGGAAAGTGTTATTGCTTGGGCTTAATGAAAAAATAAACTGGATCATGGCCAGAAAACCAACTGTGCAGTGTAAATTAATATGTACACACACAAAAGGTGCCATGTGAATGTAAAGGCATGCCTAACACTGTGTGCAAGACAGGAGGATATTAGGAAAGGTGGTGGACAGAATGCTCCTGGCAGAGAGATGAATGTGCAAATGCCCTAAGACAGGAATGACTTTTGTGGTCTTGGACAAATATAAAGATAACTGCAGCTGAAAATGTTCCCCATGAGAACAGGGACATGAGCAGTGTCTGGAGGATAAAGAAAAGTGTTTTATAACTCTGAGAGGTTTAGGCAGAACCCCAAACATTAAATACCTTATAGATCACATGTGCTTCTTTACCAGATCATTGCAGTTCCTGGGAGTAGCATAGATTAAGGAGAGATGACAGCCTCAAAATTAGAAAGTTGTCTGCTGAAGAATGTTCATGGCTTTCACAAGGTTCTGGAAGTGATAAGCAGTTGGATTTGGGTAATGTGTAAGAGGTAGAATCTGCAGAAGGTGGCAATTGGTTTTCTGTGCCACTAGGATATGGCTTCTTGCTGAAATAGGGGACATTGGGTAAAAGTAAGTTTGGGACAAAGATCTTCTATAATTTTGGTGTATGTTGATTTTAAAAAGTTTAAGACATCATATCTTAATTATGCAGTGTCATATATATGAAATGACAGAGGTTCAAACAGAGATATAAATGTGAGCTATCCACAGCACATTGTTGATAGCTTTGAGAATAGCTACTAATTTTTTTCAAACTTCTGACATTTTAAATGCATTTTATTAGCATACATTGTTAGAGAAAATAATGGGATTCTCTGTGATATTTTCACATATGTATGTAATATACTTTGGTCATATTCTTCCCATCCCCATTATCCTTTAAGTTATTAAAAATAGGGAGTGCCTCACAAATTTGCATGTTACCCTATGCTGGAGCCAAGCTAATTTTCTCAGTATCATTCTAATTTTTGTTTAAGTTGTGCTAAAATGATCACTGGAGAAGGCTGCTGAGGTTCTCAGGTCATGCACTAGGTGGATCAAGATTGGGAAGAAGAGACCAGTGAAGGAAATTGATAGTAGATAAACTCAAGGACAAGTGTGTCAACAGTGCCACAGGAAATGGCTGAGAAAAGAACATCTGTCAACCATGTTGACAATAATGCTAAGGAACTCAGAGAATTTAGTGAATGAAAAGTCCAGTGTGTAAGCCATACAGCCACATTTTACTTTTGAAAGTTGTTGCAAAGCTATGGTTTTGAGTTGATGATGAATGCGAAGTGAGAACAACAAAGCAAAGGAAGGAGTGGAATAGACAGGGAATATGGAATCCCAGCAGGTGTTTCTAGTATATGAGGAGTTGGAAGCACATTGAAAATATTCTATCATCACATTAAAATCATCAAAATGCTACCTTTTTTTCTTTGTGGCTCTTATTTTTAAATAAAGAGTTGCATATTTTAATGTCCACATTTTCCCATATTGACAGCCAATGGAATTTAGGAAAATCACAATAAAGGATAAGAGATGATAGAGTGACCACATATGGAAAGATTTTCTGACTACCACACTGAGGATTGCAGAAAATACACTGAAGGTCATGTGAAATGGGTTGGCTCACTGAGACACAGATGTGTGACTGTCAATGCCTGTAGGTGCCCAGCAATACCTGAATAGCATGGCAACAGGTGCTCCTCCATGGCACCCAATAGGGGAGTCAATTTCATAATGACTCTCAATTTACATGTTTCACTGTACTTGACTTAACCCACCTTCTGTGTGTGTGTTACCGCCTCACTGACTCTGCATCATATTTACCCTAAGTGCACATTTACATAGTAAGTAACAGAGAAGTAATCAGGTACATATTTGTTTATCTTCATTTATTTCCTAACCTTGCTTTTGACTTTCATGATATGCAAAGCAAGAAAGTGTTATATTCTGCACTTCATGTTCACCATATTCTGTTCTTATGGGCTGTACTTTCTCAGTTCTACCATCCTCTCCCAGGGCAAAATGAGATTAATAAACTCTAGGGAAAAAGTGTCAGTCATGTCTTTTCTATTACATATTATTTATTTACAAATCAGTTCATGTTAAATTATATGCATTAATATTCTAATCTGCATATTGTAATCAAGTAATTAGAAGTAATTAGTATAGCTTAAGTAGCCTAAAATAGCTGCCTTAAATCTCACAAGCTGTAAGTTTTAGCATTAGGTCTCTACAACATTTATTTAACCATTTAGACATTTTTTTCTGAAAGGATATTTTGAAACTTCTTATAAATCATAGGCTGTCCTTTAAAATTTAATTGAGTACACCCTACATCTAACTCTGAAAATATGCTTGAATTTCACGTTCTCACCTGAATTTTATATGGATGGTATATAATTTTGCAATAATTATGGCAGGATAATATCCTCCAAGATACTAGGTCATAACCCTTGGGCTTACATATATGAAACCCAACACAAGAAAAGGGACTTTACAGATGTGAACGTTAGGGACCTCGAGAAGAGTGTACGAGAGACTCCAGACGAACCTAAGGCAGCCTCAAGATGGAGGTTGGAGTTGGAGACGTAGAATGATACCCTGCTAACTTTGAAGATGAAGCAAAGGGCCAGGAGCTAAGGAATGCTTTCTCCGATACTGGGGAAAATTAGGGAAGTGGAATCTCTCTTGAAGGCTGCAGAGAAAGTGTAGCTCTAAGAACAACTGGATTTCAATCCAGTTAAACCCATTTCTTACTTCTGACCCTCAGGTAAGGTTTGTTTTTGTTAAGTAACAACAGAAATTTACATAATATTCTCTAATTATTCAGTATTTGTAATGTGATTTTTCAACCACATGGTTAGTGATATCAGTATTGGTTCATGTAGCTGTGTACATTCATATTCAAACAGTGCCAAACATTGAGGTGTAGGAGAGAAAGAAAAGCCAAACGGCACTGTGACAGCTGAGAGGTGACTGGGATGGTCTGGGAAAGTCAGAGACGCTGACTGGACTAAACCCCTGCTTCCCTGTTGGAAAGGATACTGCAGAAATCCCAGATTCTGTTTGGAGGACCACTTTCAATTACTGAGTCTCCTCACCATAGACCTGTGATGGCGTCCCAGACTATAATCTCATTCCCCCCAAATCTATAAGGATCACCTACATTCTCTTAAAGGAGTGTATTCATAAGTAACTAGAAAGTAACATAACAAAACTCAGGGGGCAGTTGTTTGTGTTTATATCTTCATTCTTGTGGTGCTCCTGTCACCCTCTTAAGAGTCTTATAAAAAAGAGTCTTATAAAAATCCAGAGAATAGCAGGAGACTGCTTCCAATCCCAAAGTAACTCAGAAATAGCTCTGAAAATATTTCTGAGATGTGGAACAAACTTGAGATGCTTCTCTATCTGGCATTTACCTGAATGGAAAGAAGAAACATCAGGGAATTATTTTATTAAACCCTAAGAAAAATATAAATCATGGGAGAGTCCTGAATAATTGACTAATCAACAAGCCCTTTGTGCTTTCCTCTTTCTGCATGAGTTCAAAGTTTAAGTATGTGTCTTTTTACAATAGAAATTTTCCAATATTGTGACCCATATGCAGATTCATTTCCAGGTTAACTAGAGATTCAAGATGATGATATTTCTATACTCACATTAAAATGCCCCTATGAATGTGTGCCAGAGCTCTTTACAGCAGTACGACATAATAGATGTGAATGAATCACACGTATCTGACTCAATTTAACACTTGAAAAGTATGTGAGTCATGCCTTAAATGCTCTGCATAAACCACACAAAGAATAAAAAATTATTCCCAGTGACAATTGTGAAGGCATTGGGCTGCATTGTTTTCCTAGCAGCTGTGTGCAAATCATTATGTATCAATGGCCATGGGGATACATTGTCAACATCTGGAGTTTTTATTAAACAAATATCAACAGCTACCATTTGATTGCTCTTTTCCAAAGCAGAGATTAAATTATAGTCCATCAGACACCTGCTGCCTGAGATTCCTCAGAGTTGCCTGTTCTCTCCATCAGGCATCAAATAATATCTTCCCTGGCTTCTCCAGCACACAGACGATGTCATTGTGAGTGTAAGTGTGTGTGAGCGACCCAAACTGGAAGGTGAATGGAGAAGAATACTGCTTAGTGGAGAACACCAATTCTTCCTTACTTAAGCAGGAAAGGTTTTCAAAATTGAAAATATGTTTATTATATCATAACATGGTCACAATTATTTTCCTGTGAATTTTAGACTTTGTGTTCTTTATTATAGTAATTGCATGTTTTTAAAGATTCTTTACCCATGGTAACCAGAATGGATCATAATGATTTGCAGGGATGGAAGTGGTGGGAGTCCATTAAACAAGTATTATCATAATTGGAGAAAGGAGACTGCTTATTTGCTGAAATGTTTTCATATACATGTAAGAATCACTGAACTTCAAAATCAGGCCATTGAGCTAAATTCCAAGCAGAATTTGCCAATGCAATGTAATGGTCACACTAAATAGAAATATGGTTTTAAAATGGCATGTGACCTTGCCTGTCCCAAGAGAACTGGTCACCCCTTATTGAAGGAAGTGCAATTATGGCAGGTGTTATTAATGAGAGTTGTTTGAAATAGTTTATATCTACTGAAAACTTGGCTCTCAAGCCGGCAACAGCAGTATTGCCCAGAAGTTAGTTAGCAATGTGAATTCCTGGATTCTGCCCCATTAGACATAGTGGATCAGTTTTTGTAAATGGGGCCAATATCTGTCATAAGTTGTCTAGATAACCTGCATGTAAGCTGATTTACAGAACCATGGATTGGTATGATTTGGAAGCACCCAATAGTTGGACTTATTTATATAAAATATTGAGGATATTCAAATCTGAACATAATCCCCTCCTCATAGGTTTCACTTGCTCATGGTCAGTATATGTAGTTTTCAAACCATCCTCATAAAAACCCTGTAAAACGGTAACATAAGGTTACCCTTTTCATTATTATTCACTCATGTATGATTGCCTCTATGTTATACTTTTTCCAAATTTTAATTTTAACTAGAAAACATGAAATAACATGCAATAAAAATAGTTAATTTAATTGAGATACAGTAAAAAATGACTGGAATGAAGGAATTGTAATGACTAAGAAAAGAGTTTCTGGTAATATAGCCTTAATTTTTTTTTATATTATAAACTTAAATATAATCATTGAAATAACATCTAGAAGATGATTTGAAATAAGATTATTGTGACTGCTATGGTATAGATTTGCTGCCCTTTAGATATGTTATGAAGAAGATTTTGGTAATAGTAAATGTTTCATTTACATTTATTTTTGAATAAAATCACTGAATTAAATCTGATTTAAAATGGTAGTTAATTACTTTCATATAACAAAGTGCGTACCAGAAAAATGGTGGGAAAGTATTAGGAATTTGCAATTCTCTTACTTTGCTTCTGTAGTTACAATATATCATCAAATCCACAGTAAAGGAAACTAGAAGAAGAGAACACACAGAATGAAACCCATGTGTCCTTTTAATCAGTAAAGCAAATTTGCCTTTAAAATTCTCCAATAGCTTTGCATTAGGGGTCATTGACACATGAGGTCATCTTTAATGGAGGTGTGATTGAGACCAGGATGGAAATAACCCTTAGGTCATCCTGTCAAAAATGTCTGAGTAGCCACAAATATTTACAAAATCTAGATCATTTTTAAATCAATGAGTCTTTAATCAATAGATGATACTTATTTATTGAGTAATGTCAGTTACCAACATCTCTCTGAAACAAGCCAGTTAGATCAATCCTACTAAACTGTTTAAAGAGACCATCTTTCTGTAGACATTTTACCTCTGATGACTTCAATAATGGATTTAATACATACACTAGAAAGAACATAAGTGCAGTCATTTTCTGCAGTTCCAGGCTCAAACAGGATATTCTAATATAAAACAGATGTTCATATACTGTTCAAACATGTACCTAGGGAGATGAACTGCATGATTTTCCTGAGTGACCTATTTCAAGGTCTCTGTGCCCACTACCCCAGGACATCAGAGTTTGTCAAGTGCAGCTCTATCAGCAGCAGGGAGCTGAACTCAGAGACCTTTCAAGGTCTCTTCTAAGGATATTATCAGATTTGCCTGCCTGGTTAGTCTCACGACTTGCTTATATCCATATGAGGTCAATGCTGCCTCACTCCTATTAATTTTCTGCCATCTGTGCTGCCAGATGTAGTGAAAACAGAGAAGGATCTCCACCCTTGGGAAGAAAAGATGGCTGCACCCAATGGGTTTGCCTCTGCATCAAAATTGATTCTATCCTTTGTTCCAAGATATATGGACTTTGATTTACCAAAAGCAAGCATCTGAATGCACGATTAATTTGAAATTGGCTTTAATTTTGTGTAGCAATGATTTATACTAATTGGATTAATATTGCACATATTTCTTGAGTTTTGATATTCACAAAATACTTTGTAATTCATTTGGTAGCTAGATAACTGCTTAATATGATTGAGTGATTGACCAAGGGCAGCTGAGATAAGATTCAGTTGGTGAATATATTAAAATGAGCATGAGGCAAGGAAAGTCAGGGACTGAGGTTGTTGTATTACAAGGCCAGAAGAGTCATTATATAAATATCTGCCCCACTGCTGAAATGATTTGTTCTAAGCATGGAGATATATCAAAAAGAGGCAAGATATGTCCTCCTGGCATAAAAGCAGCCTCTAACTTTCCTACTTCTGCCTCTCCAAGTTGTCTTTTTTAAAAATTCATTTCATGTCCTTCATATGATAACATTGAGAATCACGAAAATATGAGAAAGTACATTTCTTAGTTTCGGATCACTGCTTGTCTACTGTGATCTTACATGTAGCTCACTTCATGTTACTGATCCAACAACAGAAGTATGCAAAGGTGGATGATAATCTCCCATCTTTTTCCTGCAGACTTTTGCACTGCTGAGCAAATATGCATTCTTGCAAGATTAATTCTAAAAGAATGGTATGTTAACATTTTAGTTAGTTATTTTCATACACATAAATGCTCTTGAATCCCATCAACCAAAGAGAATTTTATATTTATCAAGTGAAAAACATCTAATCTTTAATATCTTAGGAATATTAGAAACTTACAGAAATAAATCTAAATTTTAGTTAAGCCCTTCATGATGCAATCCTGATGCACATGAAAATAAGATGTTTATCTGCATTCAATAGCAAAATAAAAAATTAATAATAATAATAATAGACATTTATTTAGTTTATCCAAAGTTACCTTTTTGAACTTAAACTTTACTTACCAGGAGGACCAATTAACTTAAATAAATAAATATATATATACATAAATAAATATATGTATATATATATATATATATATATATATATATATATATATATATATATACAGAGAGAGAGAGTTAATCAATAAGTGAACCAATTGGACCTGTGGACTTTTTTTTCCAATCAATTTTAAATGTAGGTGTAAAAACTCATTTAAAGCTATTCTGAAAAAAAAAAAAATGATGAGAAATGTAGCAACAGAGACAAGTTCAGTATGGGATTCAGATTTCTGACCACTCCTGAAATCACAGGGGACCCAGAGTTGAAGATCAGAGTGAGCATGTAGAAAGCCCAAATTTTTAGGAAACAAAATTCATCATTTCATTGTTAGGTTCCTACAAGCCACTCCCATTTGGTCAGATGGCAGGAATTTCAATTCACTCTTTGTCCATACTTATCTATACCTGTGGCTTTGCAATTCATGGGAGTTTTAAATTAATCTAAAAATTAACTTCCAAGTCATTGGAAAAATTGGAAATTGAAGTGTATAAATATTTGCAAGATTTGATTATCCACACTCTCACAAATAACTATTCCTGTACTACATTAATAAGAAGTGCTCTATGTTTTTATGTTTCATGTATCATATAAAGTCTATTAATTTTTCAGTGGAAGCATGAACATACTCTGATTGTTAAGTTATTTATAGCCATGTTATCATTCCATAAGATCAGATACAGGCCCAATCACTGCTGTGGTAGTTTTGTCATATAGACAGCTCTGTAGTATGACCATTTAAAATTTTATACTTAGCTGAACTTTTATAATCAAGTTGACAATGAAACCATAAGGTAGCATTGGATGGGAATTCTCAGGAGAAGTTCTTCCTTTAGAATGGAAAGTCAAAGTCGAGCACACATTGGGCTCACTAGAGGACACTCATCAGGAGACTTAGCTTGTCCTTGTGTCCTAAGGGGTAGAAAGACATTCCTCACACTTTGATGAGTTCTCTTCAATGCTGGCAGCCCACAGGTGCTGACAGTATTACGCATCATTCATGAAGCCTCAGAAACAACTTCACGCTGCTTTTCTGAAACACACAGGCATTACTGGACCTACGGGTTGAGGCCAAATTGCCTCTTGGCCTGTTCTTTCCCCAGACATTTTCTTCTATCGTTTGGAAAGAAATCAAACATGAATTCACCTGAGTTTTCTTTTGGTGATCTTCTTGTTATCCCTGAAGTCATTCCTTCTGCCTCAGTGTTTGTCATGGTCTCACCAGGGGTCAACCAAATCAATGAACAATAAATAAAAACGCAAACAACATATATTGATTGATTGTATTTCTCCTGAAAACCTGTAGCGTTCTTGCTGTGGTTTTATCAAAGAAATGCAATAGTTGGAGTTTTGTTAGAAAGCAAACAAAATTTAAACAAGAGGCAATAGAAATATTAAGGATAGCCATCCAGACGGAAATTTCCACAATGACCTCTGTGCTATTACACAGAGTACTGGGTTTGAAGTCAAGCAATCTGGTTATACACCCAGCTCTGCCACTTACTCTATGACCATGGGGCAGCTAAATGCATTTTATGAACCTTACTTTTTGGTTTACAATAAAATAGAATAAAAATAAGCTCTTACCCATGATGCATTTGAAGACTAAAATATCAGACATGTAGAAATGCATACTGGCCCATATTAACCATGTAAGAAGCACCCATATAAACCAGTTGTATCTGAATTTGTATAGATCCCTTCAGTATTTTTGTAGTGATTAAATTCAGTTTTAATTTATCCAAATTCTGCCTTTGCCATATCCATATATTGCATTTTTTAAATTATAGAATCTTCAAATCAGAGATTCTTTTTATCTATTCATTATTTTTCCCTCTTCAAAGTACTTTGGACAAGAGGACATTCCAGGAACAGAAATAGGTAGTTCCAATTTATCAGCCATATGTGGTCAGTAGAGATTCAGGTAAAAAACAAAGCCTGCATCATAAGAAAGGAAAATTTGATACCATATTATTGAGTCTCAGAATGACTGATGGAAGAGAACGGAGTTAACTTTGAATATTGACTGAGATTATCAACCTCAGAGGTTGTCAATCAGTTTTTGTACAATTATACTTTCTTTCCTGAAGACTTTTTACTTTTACATAAGAAATTATCTATAGAAAACACTTGATAACTATTAAAATTGTTACCTAAGGAAATGTGGGGTTGAGGAATTGAGATAGTCTTATAATTTGAAACAGGCTACTTGACTTTGAAAAGTAAGTTAGACTTTAATCATTATG
This sequence comes from Castor canadensis, assembly GCF_047511655.1. Lineage (NCBI taxonomy): Eukaryota > Metazoa > Chordata > Mammalia > Rodentia > Castoridae > Castor > Castor canadensis. The sequence continues at coordinate 6,926,296 of NC_133395.1, forward strand.
GTATATGTGTTTGAACACAAAACAGACATATGTAAAGAAAGAAGATTTACAAAAAGGATCAATTGATGCAATGGAAATATGTCCATCAAATTAATTACAGTGAGTAATCAGGACAAATGCCAGGCTGAATATGATGTTGAGTATTGCCTAAAATTAATGACTTGAAAGATAGAACTAAGGGCTATATAAAGGGTATCACATAAAGTCAAAAACAAAAATGCTAAGAAGAATTAGAAACATGTAGGATAAAAATTAAATTTTGAATACATGCCTAATAGAAATTGTAGGTGAAATAAAAGAAAAAATTATAGAGAAGCTATAAAGGTACACTGATAATTCTCCAGAAGATAAACAAGAGTAGAATTTTTCATTGGATGTAGCTGTGCCTACCATAAAAGATTTTCTCAAAAGATAAGTTAATTTTTAGGTAGGTGGTAGCAATACCAAAGAATATTTGGAATGAATATACTAGCTTCAAAAGTTATAAAATATTTACGTACAGTTAATGAAAATTATACTAATAAAAGCAGTAAGACTATAAAAGTAATAAAAGGACTATTGACAGATGCCAAGGGATGGAAGTATCCCATATATCTGGATAAAGGAGTAAACAAAATGGGGCATTTACATGTAGTGGAATACTTTCCAGTCTTAAAAAGAAAGAAAAGCCTATCAGATTCTGCAACGTGAATGAACCTTGAGAACACTGTACTGTGTGAAATAAGCAAGTAATAATCAAATACATATGATTCAGATTATATGATTCTACCTATATGGGGCATTTAAAATAGTCAAATTCAAAAAATGGGAAATACAGAGGTGGTTACTTGCGGGGAGGGCAAGAAAAGTACCTGTGCAGTGTCAGATTCGTCAGATGAGAAAGTTCTGACAACCACTCTAACAATATAAGTGTTTTTAACAATCGTGTCCTGTATACTTAAGAGCAAATACATAGCAAACATAATATTTTACTGCCAATTTTTTAAAAGCTTAAAGCCAATGGATAACAGGCAATCAGAGAACATAACTATTAACTTCCAATATTGTGTCTAACTTTAAAAATCAGAATAATGGAGAATAAAACCAGTTCACAATATCATTTGAATCCTAAAATTGCATATAAAAAGAATTATTAATAGATTTAGTTACCTTAACAGGAAAAAAATTAGGCCAGTTTTTAAAACTAATCAAAACACCAATCACACTGTGAAAATTAATTAAGAAACACACAAAATATAGGATACTCTAAAAACACTACTTTTAACATTAAAATAATGTCAGGTATAAAGGGATAAGATCTGATATGGATGGTAATTGTAGGAAATATGGAAAAAATCAGATTGTGTTAAAAATTAGAATTGTTATGTGCTAAGAATTTGGAACACTTATTAGTGAATTGTTACTTTTTATATAAATAATAAAAACAGAAGTATTCTTTTTATATCATAGAATAAATTCTTGTTATTGAGACTTTGAGCTCCATTCTTTTAGGTGGTCATCAAACATACACTAGTGTGTTGTGATCTTTTGTCATACCCTTGTGCTGTGGACACCAGGATATGTTCCTTCCATTAAACTGTGCTTTGTCACCCATTACCCAAACTACTTTCTCCTCCATACCTCCACCTGTCCAGCCTCTAGTAATCATTACATACATTCAAACATAAAGAAATGATAAGGAGAAGGAAATGCTATTTACCCTAGGTTATAAGTGCACATGTTGCAAGTGTTGAAATTAGTATACCCAATCAATACATATAAAGCAACACTTAAAGCTGTAACTCAACAAAAAATAAATTATTTCTCTGTCAATGAACTAGAACAGATAAGATAATAAAAATAACTAGTAACATTAACCTATTGGAGGTAAGGACAAAGGCTATATAAAGAAGATAGCAATGGCAAATAGTATTGCATTTTACAAGCAAGTCAAACTATAAATTAATTACAGTAAATATTAATTGCACTATATGATTGAACTAGAGGGATTATCATTTTTCAAATGGAAACACAGGAATACACTAAAAAACACAAGAGAAAATATGATTTCAAAGAATTGAAGATGTAAGTCACTGCAGTACTACAAGTGGTGATGGAGACACAACACAGTAATAAAATAAATAAGCTATTTGAAGGTGCAAGAAAGTAGCTCCAAAACTGAACAGCATCAAGTGGTTCAATATAAAGAAATTCAATGAACCCAAAGTAAAACTGAAGAATCTTAAAGCAGTGACAGAAGAAAAAGTTTAATTCAAAGGATAAACAGTAACAAAGAAATTCAAGTTTGGGAAAATGAACAGCATATCTATCTCATGGTTATATAGTAAAACCTGTACCCATATAATAGAAAATATAATTTATTCTCCATGTAAAAAAGCACTGAGAAATTTGACCATATATAGTCATAAATGAAGTTTTCTCACAGACCATAGAGAAATTTTAATAATAAATAACTAAAAAATTACTAAAACAAGTAATAAATATTGTCATAAGACTGGAAATTTAAATTTGACTTCAAAATAAAGTTTTGGTGCTGGTGGAGTGGGTGAAGCAGTAAGACTGCCAGCCTAGCAAGCATGAGGCCCTGAGTTCAAGACTCAGTGCTGTCAGGAAAAAAATGAGAAAAGAAAGCAAAATAAAGTTTCGATAATCGAGCAAAATCGCAGTGAAAGATGACAAATAATTCAAACGGACACCAAATTTACAGAAAACCTGTGATGTTCAACGTTGGCTATAAGAAGTTTTTAGCCTTAAATATGTATATATGAATAAACAAATAATGAAAGTAAATGAATTACACATTTTCAAGAAGTTAGTTTTCAAAAAGGAGTAACAGTAAGGAAATTATAATTTAGAAAGAAGGAATGGATAAACAATGAATTCACTAAACATAAAGTAGCAGTAAACCAGAAAGCAAATGCCACTGAGAGAATTAATGTCAATATAAATATGGTAGAAATTTCATAAATCGTTGGATAAAATATTATAATTTTAAAACTCATTTCAAATTCTAAGTGAAATAATTGTAAAGAAAATGTAATTTAACCAGCTAATGAAAGATTAATTTTATTTACATTTCCAAACAATATTTTATTTATATTTTTCATTAAAGGAGATCAAGTATACATAGTTTATTTGGAAGTTTATAAAATCCACTTAGTATCAGGCTTATCAAATCTGCAGTCTTTATGTAATCTCCAAAAGCCACAGATGTTTTTTACATAATTATAAAACAGAAAAGTGCATGCTCATTTTGTGTGCTTGTTATGAGTTTGACCCGGAGCAAGGAATGCGATGATATGAAAATAAAAATTTAGACAATCACTGTAACAAACTCCAGCAGAATATTAGCAATTAAAACTTATTTTTTAGATGTGTACACAGTAAATAATGAATGTTTTCTAGGAATGCAAAATGGATTGACCTAAAAAAAAATCAAATACCCAGGTGTAAACCTAACAAAGGATGTGAACAACCTTTACAAGGAAAACTATAAAATTCTGAAGAAAGAGATTGAGGAAGACTATAGAAAGTGGAGAGATCTCCCATGCTCATGGATTGGTAGAATCAACATAGTAAAAATGTCTATACTCCCAAAAGCAATCTACATGTTTAATGCAATTCCCATCAAAATTCCAATGACATTCATTAAAGAGATTGAAAAATCTACCGTGAAATTTATATGGAAACACAAGAGGCCACAAATAGCCAAGGCAATACTCAGTCAAAAGAACAATGCAGGAGGTATCACAATACCTGACGTCAAACTATATTACAAAGCAATAATGATAAAAACAGCATGGTACTGGCACAAAAACAGACATGAAGACCAGTGGAACAGAATAGAGGACCCAGATATGAAGTCACACAACTATAAGAACTTGTCTTTGACAAAGGCACTAAAAATATACGATGGAGAAATAGCAGCCTCTTCAACAAAAACTGCTGGGAAAACTGGTTAGCAATCTGTAAAAAACTGACACTAGATCCATGTATATCACCCTATACCAATATTAACTGAAAATGGATCAAGGATCTTAATATCAGACCCCAAACTCTAAAGTTGATACAGGAAAGAGTAGGAAATACTCTGGAATTAGTAGGTATAGGTAAGGACTTTCCCAATGGTACCCCAGCAGCTCAGCAACTAAGAGATAGCATAGATAAATGGGACTTCATAAAACTAAAAAGCTTCTGTTCATCAAAAGAAATGGTCTCTAAACTGAAGAGACCAACCACAGAGTGGGAGAAAATATTTGCCAGCTACACATCAGACAAAGGACTGGTAACCAGAATATATAGGGAACTTAAAAAACTAAATTCTCCCAAAATTAATAAACCAATTAAAAATGGGCAAATGAACTCAACAGAACTTTCTCAAAAGAAGAAATTCAAATGGCCAAAAAAACACATGAAAAAATGCTCACCATCTCTAGCAATAAAGGAAATGCAAATTAAAACCATGCTAAGATTCCACCTCACCCCTGTTAGAATAGCCATCATCAGCAACACCACCAACAACAGGTGTTGGTGAGGATGCGGGGAAAAAGGAACCCTCTTACACTGTTGGTGGGAATGTAAACTAGTACAACCACTCTGGAAAAAAATTTGGAGGCTACTTAAAAAGCTAAACATTGATCTACTATATGATCCAGCAATACCGCTCTTGGGGATATACCCAAAAGACTATGACACAGGTTACTCCAGAGGCACCTGCACACCCATGTTTATCGCGGCACTATTCACAATAGCCAAGTTATGGAAACAGCCAAGATGCCCCAGCACTGACGAATGGATTAAGAAAATGTGGTATCTATACACAATGGAATTTTATGCAGCCATGAAGAAAAACGAAATGTTATCATTCGCTGGTAAATGGATGGAATTGGAGAACATCATTCTGAGTGAGGTTAGACTGGCCCAAAAGACCAAAAATCATATGTTCTCCCTCATATGCGGACATTAGATCAAGGGCAAACACAGCAAGGGGACTGGACTTTGAGCACATGATAAAAGCGAGAGCACACAAGGAAGGGGTGAGGATAGGTAAGACACCTGAAAAATTAGCTAGCATTTGTTGCCCTTAATGCAGAGAAACTAAAGCAGATACCTTAAAAGCAACTGAGGCCAATAGGAAAAGGGGACCAGGAACTAGAGAAAAGGTTAGATCAAAAAGAATTAACCTAGAAGGTAACACACATGCACAGGAAATTAATGTGAGTCAGTGCCCTGTATAGCTATCCTTATCTCAACCAGCAAAAACCCTTGTTCCTTCCTATTATTGCTTATACTCTCTCTACAACAAAATTAGAGATAAGGGCAAAATAGTTTCTGCTGGATATTGAGGGGGTGGGGGGGAGAGGGAGGGGACGGAGTGGGTAGTAAGGGAGGGGGTGGGGGCAGAGGGGAGGAATGACCCAAGCATTGTATGCACATATGAATAATAAAAAAAAATGGGTTGACATTGGTAGATGTGATATTTGGAAAACATTTTCAAAAATAACTTCTAAAATTTAAATTTCTCTTAAGATAAAAGTTATTTTACATCTTGAAAAATATAGAATAAAGGTCAGAATCTGAATCTGAAAACACCTGTTTTGAAACAAATCATCCCTCAGGCTTGAGATTAAATTTCAGAAGCCTTTTGTAGACGGTTTGTCTATTTTAGTGAGGAGGACAATCTTTATTCAACATACATCTAAAGTTTTAACCTATGTGGCAAAATTCTAGGAAAGAAACAAATGCACAGCCATCAATAACAAAACTAAATATTTTAAAATGCAAAGGAAAGAAAAAAATGGGCCTTTTTGTAGACAGTCTGATTCCCTAAACTTACATAGTGGACCGTGTATTTGGTTAAGACAGTATTTCATAGGGTTTTTCATTTACACACGCACACACACAAGTAAACACACAAATGAAAATTTTAAAAGAAGGTTGGGAATGTAGCTCAGTGTTAGAGCACTTGCCTAGTATAAGCTAGACTGTGGGCTTCATCCTTGGCATCACAAAAATACATAAATTCAATAAATAGGAAAGAAAAATGTTCACTCCCCTTAGAAAACAAACATGTAACATAGCACATTAACCCATATGCAAGGCATTTATAGAATTAATATTAAATATTAAGACATGCAAGAGAAGATATGAAAATATGAAATACACTATGCTTATAAATACAATAAAATATCA